>NW_028247817.1:0-486768 GCF_964263255.1 Lissotriton vulgaris | reverse complement strand
ATTTCTGAAGCATGACGTAATGGGGGGGTGTTATCTCTTTTGTCGAAAATCAGCCGTTTTTGCTCGAACATTAAATGCCTCCAAATGGTATTTAATTAACTTCCCGGGGTGAAGAAACCCTTTTTGAGAACTCAGAGTGAGTAAATTGGCCATTTTTATGCACTTTTAACCATTCCATAAATCTTGTGTTTTGGGCCCCTGGAAGCATGAAAATCACTTTAAACATGCTAATTTTAGCTCTAACACTGATGATCCACCTACAAATGTGAACTGACGTTCAAAAATAAAACATTTGAAAACGGACCATTTTCCACATTTCTGAAGCATGACGTAATGGGGGGGTGTTATCTCTTTTGTCGAAAATCAGCCGTTTTTGCTCGAACATTAAATGCCTCCAAATGGTATTTATTTCACTTCCCGAGCCCCTGGAAGCATGAAAATCACTTTAAACATGCTAATTTTAGCTCTAACACTGATGATCCACCTACAAATGTGAACTGACGTTCAAAAATAAAACATTTGAAAACGGACCATTTTCCACATTTCTGAAGCATGACGTAATGGGGGGGTGTTATCTCTTTTGTCAAAAATCAGCCGTTTTTGCTCGAACATTAAATGCCTCCAAATGGTATTTAATTAACTTCCCGGGGTGAAGAAACCCTTTTTGAGAACTCAGAGTGAGTAAATTTGCCATTTTCATGCACTTTTAACCATTACATAAATCTTGTGTTTTGGGCCCCTGGAAGCATGAAAATCACTTTAAACATGCTAATTATAGCTCTAACACTGATGATCCACCTACAAATGTGAACTGACGTTCAAAAATAAAACATTTGAAAACGGACCATTTTCCACATTTCTGAAGCATGACGTAATGGGGGGGTGTTATCTCTTTTGTCGAAAATCAGCCGTTTTTGCTCGAACATTAAATGCCTCCAAATGGTATTTATTTCACTTCCCGAGCCCCTGGAAGCATGAAAATCACTTTAAACATGCTAATTTTAGCTCTAACACTGATGATCCACCTACAAATGTGAACTGACGTTCAAAAATAAAACATTTGAAAACGGACCATTTTCCACATTTCTGAAGCATGACGTAATGGGGGGGTGTTATCTCTTTTGTCGAAAATCAGCCGTTTTTGCTCGAACATTAAATGCCTCCAAATGGTATTTAATTAACTTCCCGAGCCCCTGGAAGCATGAAAATCACTTTAAACATGCTAATTTTAGCTCTAACACTGATGATCCACCTACAAATGTGAACTGACGTTCAAAAATAAAACATTTGAAAACGGACCATTTTCTACATTTCTGAAGCATGACGTAATGGGGGGGTGTTATCTCTTTTGTCGAAAATCAACCGTTTTTTCTCGAACATTAAATGCCTCCAAATGGTATTTAATTAACTTCCCGAGCCCCTGGAAGCATGAAAATCACTTTAAACATGCTAATTTTAGCTCTAACACTGATGATCCACCTACAAATGTGAACTGACGTTCAAAAATAAAACATTTGAAAACGGACCATTTTCCACATTTCTGAAGCATGACGTAATGGGGCGGTGTTATCTCTTTTGTCGAAAATCAGCCGTTTTTGCTCGAAGATTAAATGCCTCCAAATGGTATTTAATTAACTTCCCGAGCCCCTGGAAGCATGAAAATCACTTTAAACATGCTAATTTTAGCTCTAACACTGATGATCCACCTACAAATGTGAACTGACGTTCAAAAATAAAACATTTGAAAACGGACCATTTTCCACATTTCTGAAGCATGACGTAATGGGGGGGGGTGTTATCTCTTTTGTCGAAAATCAGCCGTTTTTCCTTGAACATTAAATGCCTCCAAATGGTATTTATTTCACTTCCCGAGCCCCTGGAAGCATGAAAATCACTTTAAACATGCTAATTTTAGCTCTGACACTGATGATCCACCTACAAATGTGAACTGACGTTCAAAAATAAAACATTTGAAAACAGACCATTTTCCACATTTCTGAAGCATGACGTAATGGGGGGGTGTTATCTCTTTTGTCGAAAACCAGCTGTTTTTGCTCGAACATTAAATGCCTCCAAATGGTATTTAATTAACTTCCTGGGGTGAAGAAAGCCTTTTTGAGAACTCAGAGTGAGTAAATTGGCCATTTTCATGCACTTTTAACCATTCCATAAATCTTGTGTTTTGGGCCCCTGGAAGCATGAAAATCACTTTAAACATGCTAATTTTAGCTCTAACACTGATGATCCACCTACAAATGTGAACTGACGTTCAAAAATAAAACATTTGAAAACGGACCATTTTCCACATTTCTGAAGCATGACGTAATGGGGGGGTGTTATCTCTTTTGTCGAAAATCAGCCGTTTTTGCTCGAACATTAAATGCCTCCAAATGGTATTTAATTAACTTCCCGGGGTGAAGAAACCCTTTTTGAGAACTCAGAGTGAGTAAATTGGCCATTTTCATGCACTTTTAACCATTCCGTAAATCTTGTGTTTTGGGCCCCTGGAAGCATGAAAATCACTTTAAACATGCTAATTTTAGCTCTAACACTGATGATCCACCTACAAATGTGAACTGACGTTCAAAAATAAAACATTTGAAAACGGACCATTTTCCACATTTCTGAAGCATGACGTAATGGGGGGGTGTTATCTCTTTTGTCGAAAATCAGCCGTTTTTGCTCGAACATTAAATGCCTCCAAATGGTATTTATTTCACTTCCCGAGCCCCTGGAAGCATGAAAATCACTTTAAACATGCTAATTTTAGCTCTAACACTGATGTTCCACCTACAAATGTGAACTGACGTTCAAAAATAAAACATTTGAAAACGGACCATTTTCCACATTTCTGAAGCATGACGTAATGGGGGGGTGTTATCTCTTTTGTCGAAAATCAGCCGTTTTTGCTCGAACATTAAATGCCTCCAAATGGTATTTAATTAACTTCCCGAGCCCCTGGAAGCATGAAAATCACTTTAAACATGCTAATTTTAGCTCTAACACTGATGATCCACCTACAAATGTGAACTGACGTTCAAAAATAAAACATTTGAAAACTGACCATTTTCCACATTTCTGAAGCATGACGTAATGGGGGGGTGTTATCTCTTTTGTCGAAAATCAGCCGTTTTTGCTCGAACATTAAATGCCTCCAAATGGTATTTAATTAACTTCCCGAGCCCCTGGAAGCATGAAAATCACTTTAAACATGCTAATTTAGCTCTAACACTGATGATCCACCTACAAATGTGAACTGACGTTCAAAAATAAAACATTTGAAAACGGACCATTTTCCACATTTCTGAAGCATGACGTAATGGGGGGGTGTTATCTCTTTTGTCGAAAATCAGCCGTTTTTGCTCGAACATTAAATGCCTCCAAATGGTATTTAATTAACTTCCCGAGCCCCTGGAAGCATGAAAATCACTTTAAACATGCTAATTTTAGCTCTAACACTGATGATCCACCTACAAATGTGAACTGACGTTCAAAAATAAAACATTTGAAAACGGACCATTTTCCACATTTCTGAAGCATGACGTAATGGGGGGGTGTTATCTCTTTTGTCGAAAATCAGCCGTTTTTGCTCGAACATTAAATGCCTCCAAATGGTATTTAATTAACTTCCCGGGGTGAAGAAACCCTTTTTGAGAACTCAGAGTGAGTAAATTGGCCATTTTCATGCACTTTTAACCATTCCATAAATCTTGTGTTTTGGGCCCCTGGAAGCATGAAAATCACTTTAAACATGCTAATTTTAGCTCTAACACTGATGATCCACCTACAAATGTGAACTGACGTTCAAAAATAAAACATTTGAAAACGGACCATTTTCCACATTTCTGAAGCATGACGTAATGGGGGGGTGTTATCTCTTTTGTCGAAAATGAGCCGTTTTTGCTCGAACATTAAATGCCTCCAAATGGTATTTAATTAACTTCCCGGGGTGAAGAAACCCTTTTTGAGAACTCAGAGTGAGTAAATTGGCCATTTTTATGCACTTTTAACCATTCCATAAATCTTGTGTTTTGGGCCCCTGGAAGCATGAAAATCATTTTAAACATGCTAATTTTAGCTCTAACACTGATGATCCACCTACAAATGTGAACTGACGTTCAAAAATAAAACATTTGAAAACGGACCATTTTCCACATTTCTGAAGCATGACGTAATGGGGGGGGTGTTATCTCTTTTGTCGAAAATCAGCCGTTTTTGCTCGAACATTAAATGCCTCCAAATGGTATTTATTTCACTTCCCGAGCCCCTGGAAGCATGAAAATCACTTTAAACATGCTAATTTTAGCTCTAACACTGATGATCCACCTACAAATGTGAACTGACGTTCAAAAATAAAACATTTGAAAACGGACCATTTTCCACATTTCTGAAGCATGACGTAATGGGGGGGTGTTATCTCTTTTGTCAAAAATCAGCCGTTTTTGCTCGAACATTAAATGCCTCCAAATGGTATTTAATTAACTTCCCGGGGTGAAGAAACCCTTTTTGAGAACTCAGAGTGAGTAAATTGGCCATTTTCATGCACTTTTAACCATTACATAAATCTTGTGTTTTGGGCCCCTGGAAGCATGAAAATCACTTTAAACATGCTAATTTTAGCTCTAACACTGATGATCCACCTACAAATGTGAACTGACGTTCAAAAATAAAACATTTGAAAACGGACCATTTTCCACATTTCTGAAGCATGACGTAATGGGGGGGTGTTATCTCTTTTGTCGAAAATCAGCCGTTTTTGCTCGAACATTAAATGCCTCCAAATGGTATTTTATTAACTTCCCGAGCCCCTGGAAGCATGGAAATCACTTTAAACATGCTAATTTTAGCTCTAACACTGATGATCCACCTACAAATGTGAACTGACGTTCAAAAATAAAACATTTGAAAACGGACCATTTTCCACATTTCTGAAGCATGACGTAATGGGGGGGTGTTATCTCTTTTGTCGAAAATCAGCCGTTTTTGCTCGAACATTAAATGCCTCCAAATGGTATTTAATTAACTTCCCGGGGTGAAGAAACCCTTTTTGAGAACTCAGAGTGAGTAAATTGGCCATTTTCATGCACTTTTAACCATTCCATAAATCTTGTGTTTTGGGCCCCTGGAAGCATGAAAATCACTTTAAACATGCTAATTTTAGCTCTAACACTGATGATCCACCTACAAATGTGAACTGACGTTCAAAAATAAAACATTTGAAAACTGACCATTTTCCACATTTCTGAAGCATGACGTAATGGGGGGGTGTTATCTCTTTTGTCGAAAATCAGCCGTTTTTGCTCGAACATTAAATGCCTCCAAATGGTATTTAATTAACTTCCCGAGCCCCTGGAAGCATGAAAATCACTTTAAACATGCTAATTTAGCTCTAACACTGATGATCCACCTACAAATGTGAACTGACGTTCAAAAATAAAACATTTGAAAACGGACCATTTTCCACATTTCTGAAGCATGACGTAATGGGGGGGTGTTATCTCTTTTGTCGAAAATCAGCCGTTTTTGCTCGAACATTAAATGCCTCCAAATGGTATTTAATTAACTTCCCGAGCCCCTGGAAGCATGAAAATCACTTTAAACATGCTAATTTTAGCTCTAACACTGATGATCCACCTACAAATGTGAACTGACGTTCAAAAATAAAACATTTGAAAACGGACCATTTTCCACATTTCTGAAGCATGACGTAATGGGGGGGTGTTATCTCTTTTGTCGAAAATCAGCCGTTTTTGCTCGAACATTAAATGCCTCCAAATGGTATTTAATTAACTTCCCGGGGTGAAGAAACCCTTTTTGAGAACTCAGAGTGAGTAAATTGGCCATTTTCATGCACTTTTAACCATTCCATAAATCTTGTGTTTTGGGCCCCTGGAAGCATGAAAATCACTTTAAACATGCTAATTTTAGCTCTAACACTGATGATCCACCTACAAATGTGAACTGACGTTCAAAAATAAAACATTTGAAAACGGACCATTTTCCACATTTCTGAAGCATGACGTAATGGGGGGGTGTTATCTCTTTTGTCGAAAATGAGCCGTTTTTGCTCGAACATTAAATGCCTCCAAATGGTATTTAATTAACTTCCCGGGGTGAAGAAACCCTTTTTGAGAACTCAGAGTGAGTAAATTGGCCATTTTTATGCACTTTTAACCATTCCATAAATCTTGTGTTTTGGGCCCCTGGAAGCATGAAAATCATTTTAAACATGCTAATTTTAGCTCTAACACTGATGATCCACCTACAAATGTGAACTGACGTTCAAAAATAAAACATTTGAAAACGGACCATTTTCCACATTTCTGAAGCATGACGTAATGGGGGGGGTGTTATCTCTTTTGTCGAAAATCAGCCGTTTTTGCTCGAACATTAAATGCCTCCAAATGGTATTTATTTCACTTCCCGAGCCCCTGGAAGCATGAAAATCACTTTAAACATGCTAATTTTAGCTCTAACACTGATGATCCACCTACAAATGTGAACTGACGTTCAAAAATAAAACATTTGAAAACGGACCATTTTCCACATTTCTGAAGCATGACGTAATGGGGGGGTGTTATCTCTTTTGTCGAAAATCAGCCGTTTTTGCTCGAACATTAAATGCCTCCAAATGGTATTTTATTAACTTCCCGAGCCCCTGGAAGCATGGAAATCACTTTAAACATGCTAATTTTAGCTCTAACACTGATGATCCACCTACAAATGTGAACTGACGTTCAAAAATAAAACATTTGAAAACGGACCATTTTCCACATTTCTGAAGCATGACGTAATGGGGGGGTGTTATCTCTTTTGTCGAAAATCAGCCGTTTTTGCTCGAACATTAAATGCCTCCAAATGGTATTTAATTAACTTCCCGGGGTGAAGAAACCCTTTTTGAGAACTCAGAGTGAGTAAATTGGCCATTTTCATGCACTTTTAACCATTCCATAAATCTTGTGTTTTGGGCCCCTGGAAGCATGAAAATCACTTTAAACATGCTAATTTTAGCTCTAACACTGATGATCCACCTACAAATGTGAACTGACGTTCAAAAATAAAACATTTGAAAACGGACCATTTTCCACATTTCTGAAGCATGACGTAATGGGGGGGTGTTATCTCTTTTGTCGAAACCAGCCGTTTTTGCTCGAACATTAAATGCCTCCAAATGGTATTTAATTAACTTCCCGAGCCCCTGGAAGCATGAAAATCACTTTAAACATGCTAATTTTAGCTCTAACACTGATGATCCACCTACAAATGTGAACTGACGTTCAAAAATAAAACATTTGAAAACGGACCATTTTCCACATTTCTGAAGCATGACGTAATGGGGGGGTTTTATCTCTTTTGTCGAAAATCAGCCGTTTTTGCTCGAACATTAAATGCCTCCAAATGGTATTTAAATAACTTCCCGGGGTGAAGAAACCCTTTTTGAGAACTCAGAGTGAGTAAATTGGCCATTTTCATGCACTTTTAACCATCCCATAAATCTTGTGTTTGGGGCCCCTGGAAGCATGAAAATCACTTTAAACATGCTAATTTTAGCTCTAACACTGATGATCCACCTACAAATGTGAACTGACGTTCAAAAATAAAACATTTGAAAACGGACCATTTTCCACATTTCTGAAGCATGACGTAATGGGGGGGTGTTATCTCTTTTGTCGAAAATCAGCCGTTTTTGCTCGAACATTAAATGACTCCAAATGGTATTTAATTAACTTCCCGAGCCCCTGGAAGCATGAAAATCACTTTAAACATGCTAATTTTAGCTCTAACACTGATGATCCACCTACAAATGTGAACTGACGTTCAAAAATAAAACATTTGAAAATGGACCATTTTCCACATTTCTGAAGCATGACGTAATGGGGGGGTGTTATCTCTTTTGTCGAAAATCAGCCGTTTTTGCTCGAACATTAAATGCCTCCAAATGGTATTTAATTAACTTCCCGGGGTGAAGAAACCCTTTTTGAGAACTCAGAGTGAGTAAATTGGCCATTTTCATGCACTTTTAACCATTCCATAAATCTTGTGTTTTGGGCCCCTGGAAGCATGAAAATCACTTTAAACATGCTAATTTTAGCTCTAACACTGATGATCCACCTACAAATGTGAACTGACGTTCAAAAATAAAACATTTGAAAACGGACCATTTTCCACATTTCTGAAGCATGACGTAATGGGGGGGTGTTATCTCTTTTGTCGAAAATCAGCAATTTTTGCTCGATCATTAAATGCCTCCAAATGGTATTTAATTAACTTCCCGGGGTGAAGAAACCCTTTTTGAGAACTCAGAGTGAGTAAATTGGCCATTTTCATGCACTTTTAACCATTCCATAAATCTTGTGTTTTGGGCCCCTGGAAGCATGAAAATCACTTTAAACATGCTAATTTTAGCTCTAACAGTGATGATCCACCTACAAATGTGAACTGACGTTCAAAAATTAAACATTTGAAAACGGACCATTTTCCACATTTCCGAAGCATGTCGTAATGGGGGGGGTGTTATCTCTTTTGTCGAAAATCAGCCGTTTTTGCTCGAACATTAAATGCCTCCAAATGGTATTTATTTCACTTCCCGGGGTGAAGAAACCCTTTTTGAGAACTCAGAGTGAGTAAATTGGCCATTTCCATGCACTTTTAACCATTCCATAAATCTTGTGTTTTGGGCCCATGGAAGCATGAAAATCACTTTAAACATGCTAATTTTAGCTCTAACACTGATGATCCACCTACAAATGTGAACTGACGTTCAAAAATTAAACATTTGAAAACGGACCATTTTCCACATTTCCAAAGCATGTCGTAATGGGGGGGTGTTATCTCTTTTGTCGAAAATCAGCCGTTTTTGCTCGAACATTAAATGCCTCCAAATGGTATTTATTTCACTTCCCGAGCCCCTGGAAGCATGAAAATCACTTTAAACATGCTAATTTTAGCTCTAACACTGATGATCCACCTACAAATGTGAACTGACGTTCAAAAATAAAACATTTGAAAACGGACCATTTTCCACATTTCTGAAGCATGACGTAATGGGGGGGTGTTATCTCTTTTGTCGAAAATCAGCCGTTTTTGCTCGAACATTAAATGCCTCCAAATGGTATTTAATTAACTTCCCGGGGTGAAGAAACCCTTTTTGAGAACTCAGAGTGAGTAAATTGGCCATTTTCATGCACTTTTAACCACTCCATAAATCTTGTGTTTTGGGCCCCTGGAAGCATGAAAATCACTTTAAACATGCTAATTTTAGCTCTAACACTGATGATCCACCTACAAATGTGAACTGACGTTCAAAAATAAAACATTTGAAAACGGACCATTTTCCACATTTCTGAAGCATGACGTAATGGGGGGGTGTTATCGCTTTTGTCGAAAATCAGCCGTTTTTGCTCGAACATTAAATGCCTCCAAATGGTATTTAATTAACTTCCCGAGCCCCTGGAAGCATGAAAATCACTTTAAACATGCTAATTTTAGCTCTAACACTGATGATCCACCTACAAATGTGAACTGACGTTCAAAAATAAAACATTTGAAAACGGACCATTTTCCACATTTCTGAAGCATGACGTAATGGGGGGGTTTTATCTCTTTTGTCGAAAATCAGCCGTTTTTGCTCGAACATTAAATGCCTCCAAATGGTATTTAAATAACTTCCCGGGGTGAAGAAACCCTTTTTGAGAACTCAGAGTGAGTAAATTGGCCATTTTCATTCACTTTTAACCATTCCATAAATCTTGTGTTTGGGGCCCCTGGAAGCATGAAAATCACTTTAAACATGCTAATTTTAGCTCTAACACTGATGATCCACCTACAAATGTGAACTGACGTTCAAAAATAAAACATTTGAAAACGGACCATTTTCCACATTTCTGAAGCATGACGTAATGGGGGGGTGTTATCTCTTTTGTCGAAAATCAGCCGTTTTTGCTCGAACATTAAATGACTCCAAATGGTATTTAATTAACTTCCCGAGCCCCTGGAAGCATGAAAATCACTTTAAACATGCTAATTTTAGCTCTAACACTGATGATCCACCTACAAATGTGAACTGACGTTCAAAAATAAAACATTTGAAAATGGACCATTTTCCACATTTCTGAAGCATGACGTAATGGGGGGGGGTGTTATCTCTTTTGTCGAAAATCAGCCGTTTTTGCTCGAACATTAAATGCCTCCAAATGGTATTTAATTAACTTCCCGGGGTGAAGAAACCCTTTTTGAGAACTCAGAGTGAGTAAATTGGCCATTTTCATGCACTTTTAACCATTCCATAAATCTTGTGTTTTGGGCCCCTGGAAGCATGAAAATCACTTTAAACATGCTAATTTTAGCTCTAACACTGATGATCCACCTACAAATGTGAACTGACGTTCAAAAATAAAACATTTGAAAACGGACCATTTTCCACATTTCTGAAGCATGACGTAATGGGGGGTGTTATCTCTTTTGTCGAAAATCAGTAATTTTTGCTCGATCATTAAATGCCTCCAAATGGTATTTAATTAACTTCCCGGGGTGAAGAAACCCTTTTTGAGAACTCAGAGTGAGTAAATTGGCCATTTTCATGCACTTTTAACCATTCCATAAATCTTGTGTTTTGGGCCCCTGGAAGCATGAAAATCACTTTAAACATGCTAATTTTAGCTCTAACAGTGATGATCCACCTACAAATGTGAACTGACGTTCAAAAATTAAACATTTGAAAACGGACCATTTTCCACATTTCCGAAGCATGTCGTAATGGGGGGGGTGTTATCTCTTTTGTCGAAAATCAGCCGTTTTTGCTCGAACATTAAATGCCTCCAAATGGTATTTAGTTCACTTCCCGAGCCCCTGGAAGCATGAAAATCACTTTAAACATGCTAATTTTAGCTCTAACACTGATGATCCACCTACAAATGTGAACTGACGTTCAAAAATAAAACATTTGAAAACGGACCATTTTCCACATTTCTGAAGCATGACGTAATGGGGGGTGTTATCTCTTTTGTCGAAAACCAGCTGTTTTTGCTCGAACATTAAATGCCTCCAAATGGTATTTAATTAACTTCCTGGGGTGAAGAAACCCTTTTTGAGAACTCAGAGTGAGTAAATTGGCCATTTTCATGCACTTTTAACCATTCCATAAATCTTGTGTTTTGGGCCCCTGGAAGCATGAAAATCACTTTAAACATGCTAATTTTAGCTCTAACACTGATGATCCACCTACAAATGTGAACTGACGTTCAAAAATAAAACATTTGAAAACGGACCATTTTCCACATTTCTGAAGCATGACGTAATGGGGGGGTGTTATCTCTTTTGTCGAAAATCAGCCGTTTTTGCTCGAACATTAAATGCCTCCAAATGGTATTTATTTCACTTCCCGAGCCCCTGGAAGCATGAAAATCACTTTAAACATGCTAATTTTAGCTCTAACACTGATGATCCACCTACAAATGTGAACTGACGTTCAAAAATAAAACATTTGAAAACGGACCATTTTCCACATTTCTAAAGCATGACGTAATGGGGGGGTGTTATCTCTTTTGTCGAAAATCAGCCGTTTTTGCTCGAACATTAAATGCCTCCAAATGGTATTTAATTAACTTCCCGGGGTGAAGAAACCCTTTTTGAGAACTCAGAGTGAGTAAATTGGCCATTTTCATGCACTTTTAACCATTCCGTAAATCTTGTGTTTTGGGCCCCTGGAAGCATGAAAATCACTTTAAACATGCTAATTTTAGCTCTAACACTGATGATCCACCTACAAATGTGAACTGACGTTCAAAAATAAAACATTTGAAAACGGACCATTTTCCACATTTCTGAAGCATGACGTAATGGGGGGTGTTATCTCTTTTGTCGAAAATCAGCCGTTTTTGCTCGAACATTAAATGCCTCCAAATGGTATTTATTTCACTTCCCGAGCCCCTGGAAGCATGAAAATCACTTTAAACATGCTAATTTTAGCTCTAACACTGATGATCCACCTACAAATGTGAACTGACGTTCAAAAATAAAACATTTGAAAACGGACCATTTTCCACATTTCTGAAGCATGACGTAATGGGGGGGTGTTATCTCTTTTGTCGAAAATCAGCCGTTTTTGCTCGAACATTAAATGCCTCCAAATGGTATTTAATTAACTTCCCGAGCCCCTGGAAGCATGAAAATCACTTTAAACATGCTAATTTTAGCTCTAACACTGATGATCCACCTACAAATGTGAACTGACGTTCAAAAATAAAACATTTGAAAACTGACCATTTTCCACATTTCTGAAGCATGACGTAATGGGGGGGTGTTATCTCTTTTGTCGAAAATCAGCCGTTTTTGCTCGAACATTAAATGCCTCCAAATGGTATTTAATTAACTTCCCGAGCCCCTGGAAGCATGAAAATCACTTTAAACATGCTAATTTAGCTCTAACACTGATGATCCACCTACAAATGTGAACTGACGTTCAAAAATAAAACATTTGAAAACGGACCATTTTCCACATTTCTGAAGCATGACGTAATGGGGGGGTGTTATCTCTTTTGTCGAAAATCAGCCGTTTTTGCTCGAACATTAAATGCCTCCAAATGGTATTTAATTAACTTCCCGAGCCCCTGGAAGCATGAAAATCACTTTAAACATGCTAATTTTAGCTCTAACACTGATGATCCACCTACAAATGTGAACTGACGTTCAAAAATAAAACATTTGAAAACGGACCATTTTCCACATTTCTGAAGCATGACGTAATGGGGGGGTGTTATCTCTTTTGTCGAAAATTAGCCGTTTTTGCTCGAACATTAAATGCCTCCAAATGGTATTTATTTCACTTCCCGAGCCCCTGGAAGCATGAAAATCACTTTAAACATGCTAATTTTAGCTCTAACACTGATGATCCACCTACAAATGTGAACTGACGTTCAAAAATAAAACATTTGAAAACGGACCATTTTCCACATTTCTGAAGCATGACGTAATGGGGGGGTGTTATCTCTTTTGTCGAAAATCAGCCGTTTTTGCTCGAACATTAAATGCCTCCAAATGGTATTTAATTAACTTCCCGGGGTGAAGAAACCCTTTTTGAGAACTCAGAGTGAGTAAATTGGCCATTTTCATGCACTTTTAACCATTCCATAAATCTTGTGTTTTGGGCCCCTGGAAGCATGAAAATCACTTTAAACATGCTAATTTTAGCTCTAACACTGATGATCCACCTACAAATGTGAACTGACGTTCAAAAATAAAACATTTGAAAACGGACCATTTTCCACATTTCTGAAGCATGACGTAATGGGGGGGTGTTATCTCTTTTGTCGAAAATCAGCCGTTTTTGCTCGAACATTAAATGCCTCCGAATGGTATTTAATTAACTTCCCGGGGTGAAGAAACCCTTTTTGAGAACTCAGAGTGAGTAAATTGGCCATTTTTATGCACTTTTAACCATTCCATAAATCTTGTGTTTTGTGCCCCTGGAAGCATGAAAATCACTTTAAACATGCTAATTTTAGCTCTAACACTGATGATCCACCTACAAATGTGAACTGACGTTCAAAAATAAAACATTTGAAAACGGACCATTTTCCACATTTCTGAAGCATGACGTAATGGGGGGGTGTTATCTCTTTTGTCGAAAATCAGCCGTTTTTGCTCGAATATTAAATGCCTCCAAATGGTATTTATTTCACTTCCCGAGCCCCTGGAAGCATGAAAATCACTTTAAACATGCTAATTTTAGCTCTAACACTGATGATCCACCTACAAATGTGAACTGACGTTCAAAAATAAAACATTTGAAAACGGACCATTTTCCACATTTCTGAAGCATGACGTAATGGGGGGGTGTTATCTCTTTTGTCAAAAATCAGCCGTTTTTGCTCGAACATTAAATGCCTCCAAATGGTATTTAATTAACTTCCCGGGGTGAAGAAACCCTTTTTGAGAACTCAGAGTGAGTAAATTGGCCATTTTCATGCACTTTTAACCATTCCATAAATCTTGTGTTTTGGGCCCCTGGAAGCATGAAAATCACTTTAAACATGCTAATTTTAGCTCTAACACTGATGATCCACCTACAAATGTGAACTGACGTTCAAAAATAAAACATTTGAAAACGGACCATTTTCCACATTTCTAAAGCATGACGTAATGGGGGGGTGTTATCTCTTTTGTCGAAAATCAGCCGTTTTTGCTCGAACATTAAATGCCTCCAAATGGTATTTAATTAACTTCCCGGGGTGAAGAAACCCTTTTTGAGAACTCAGAGTGAGTAAATTGGCCATTTTCATGCACTTTTAACCATTCCGTAAATCTTGTGTTTTGGGCCCCTGGAAGCATGAAAATCACTTTAAACATGCTAATTTTAGCTCTAACACTGATGATCCACCTACAAATGTGAACTGACGTTCAAAAATAAAACATTTGAAAACGGACCATTTTCCACATTTCTGAAGCATGACGTAATGGGGGGTGTTATCTCTTTTGTCGAAAATCAGCCGTTTTTGCTCGAACATTAAATGCCTCCAAATGGTATTTATTTCACTTCCCGAGCCCCTGGAAGCATGAAAATCACTTTAAACATGCTAATTTTAGCTCTAACACTGATGATCCACCTACAAATGTGAACTGACGTTCAAAAATAAAACATTTGAAAACGGACCATTTTCCACATTTCTGAAGCATGACGTAATGGGGGGGTGTTATCTCTTTTGTCGAAAATCAGCCGTTTTTGCTCGAACATTAAATGCCTCCAAATGGTATTTAATTAACTTCCCGAGCCCCTGGAAGCATGAAAATCACTTTAAACATGCTAATTTTAGCTCTAACACTGATGATCCACCTACAAATGTGAACTGACGTTCAAAAATAAAACATTTGAAAACTGACCATTTTCCACATTTCTGAAGCATGACGTAATGGGGGGGTGTTATCTCTTTTGTCGAAAATCAGCCGTTTTTGCTCGAACATTAAATGCCTCCAAATGGTATTTAATTAACTTCCCGAGCCCCTGGAAGCATGAAAATCACTTTAAACATGCTAATTTAGCTCTAACACTGATGATCCACCTACAAATGTGAACTGACGTTCAAAAATAAAACATTTGAAAACGGACCATTTTCCACATTTCTGAAGCATGACGTAATGGGGGGGTGTTATCTCTTTTGTCGAAAATCAGCCGTTTTTGCTCGAACATTAAATGCCTCCAAATGGTATTTAATTAACTTCCCGAGCCCCTGGAAGCATGAAAATCACTTTAAACATGCTAATTTTAGCTCTAACACTGATGATCCACCTACAAATGTGAACTGACGTTCAAAAATAAAACATTTGAAAACGGACCATTTTCCACATTTCTGAAGCATGACGTAATGGGGGGGTGTTATCTCTTTTGTCGAAAATTAGCCGTTTTTGCTCGAACATTAAATGCCTCCAAATGGTATTTATTTCACTTCCCGAGCCCCTGGAAGCATGAAAATCACTTTAAACATGCTAATTTTAGCTCTAACACTGATGATCCACCTACAAATGTGAACTGACGTTCAAAAATAAAACATTTGAAAACGGACCATTTTCCACATTTCTGAAGCATGACGTAATGGGGGGGTGTTATCTCTTTTGTCGAAAATCAGCCGTTTTTGCTCGAACATTAAATGCCTCCAAATGGTATTTAATTAACTTCCCGGGGTGAAGAAACCCTTTTTGAGAACTCAGAGTGAGTAAATTGGCCATTTTCATGCACTTTTAACCATTCCATAAATCTTGTGTTTTGGGCCCCTGGAAGCATGAAAATCACTTTAAACATGCTAATTTTAGCTCTAACACTGATGATCCACCTACAAATGTGAACTGACGTTCAAAAATAAAACATTTGAAAACGGACCATTTTCCACATTTCTGAAGCATGACGTAATGGGGGGGTGTTATCTCTTTTGTCGAAAATCAGCCGTTTTTGCTCGAACATTAAATGCCTCCAAATGGTATTTAATTAACTTCCCGGGGTGAAGAAACCCTTTTTGAGAACTCAGAGTGAGTAAATTGGCCATTTTCATGCACTTTTAACCATTCCATAAATCTTGTGTTTTGGGCCCCTGGAAGCATGAAAATCACTTTAAACATGCTAATTTTAGCTCTAACACTGATGATCCACCTACAAATGTGAACTGACGTTCAAAAATAAAACATTTGAAAACGGACCATTTTCCACATTTCTGAAGCATGACGTAATGGGGGGGTGTTATCTCTTTTGTCGAAAATCAGCCGTTTTTGCTCGAACATTAAATGCCTCCAAATGGTATTTAATTAACTTCCCGGGGTGAAGAAACCCTTTTTGAGAACTCAGAGTGAGTAAATTGGCCATTTTTATGCACTTTTAACCATTCCATAAATCTTGTGTTTTGGGCCCCTGGAAGCATGAAAATCACTTTAAACATGCTAATTTTAGCTCTAACACTGATGATCCACCTACAAATGTGAACTGACGTTCAAAAATAAAACATTTGAAAACGGACCATTTTCCACATTTCTGAAGCATGACGTAATGGGGGGGTGTTATCTCTTTTGTCGAAAATCAGCCGTTTTTGCTCGAACATTAAATGCCTCCAAATGGTATTTATTTCACTTCCCGAGCCCCTGGAAGCATGAAAATCACTTTAAACATGCTAATTTTAGCTCTAACACTGATGATCCACCTACAAATGTGAACTGACGTTCAAAAATAAAACATTTGAAAATGGACCATTTTCCACATTTCTGAAGCATGACGTAATGGGGGGGTGTTATCTCTTTTGTCAAAAATCAGCCGTTTTTGCTCGAACATTAAATGCCTCCAAATGGTATTTAATTAACTTCCCGGGGTGAAGAAACCCTTTTTGAGAACTCAGAGTGAGTAAATTGGCCATTTTTATGCACTTTTAACCATTCCATAAATCTTGTGTTTTGGGCCCCTGGAAGCATGAAAATCACTTTAAACATGCTAATTTTAGCTCTAACACTGATGATCCACCTACAAATGTGAACTGACGTTCAAAAATAAAACATTTGAAAACGGACCATTTTCCACATTTCTGAAGCATGACGTAATGGGGGGGTGTTATCTCTTTTGTCGAAAATCAGCCGTTTTTGCTCGAATATTAAATGCCTCCAAATGGTATTTATTTCACTTCCCGAGCCCCTGGAAGCATGAAAATCACTTTAAACATGCTAATTTTAGCTCTAACACTGATGATCCACCTACAAATGTGAACTGACGTTCAAAAATAAAACATTTGAAAACGGACCATTTTCCACATTTCTGAAGCATGACGTAATGGGGGGTGTTATCTCTTTTGTCAAAAATCAGCCGTTTTTGCTCGAACATTAAATGCCTCCAAATGGTATTTAATTAACTTCCCGGGGTGAAGAAACCCTTTTTGAGAACTCAGAGTGAGTAAATTGGCCATTTTCATGCACTTTTAACCATTACATAAATCTTGTGTTTTGGGCCCCTGGAAGCATGAAAATCACTTTAAACACGCTAATTTTAGCTCTAACACTGATGATCCACCTACAAATGTGAACGGACGTTCAAAAATAAAACTTTTGAAAACGGACCATTTTCCACATTTCTGAAGCATGACGTAATGGGGGGGTGTTATCTCTTTTGTCGAAAATCAGCCGTTTTTGCTCGAACATTAAATGCCTCCAAATGGTATTTTATTAACTTCCCGAGCCCCTGGAAGCATGAAAATCACTTTAAACATGCTAATTTTAGCTCTAACACTGATGATCCACCTACAAATGTGAACTGACGTTCAAAAATAAAACATTTGAAAACGGACCATTTTCCACATTTCTGAAGCATGACGTAATGGGGGGGTGTTATCTCTTTTGTCGAAAATCAGCCGTTTTTGCTCGAACATTAAATGCCTCCAAATGGTATTTAATTAACTTCCCGGGGTGAAGAAACCCTTTTTGAGAACTCAGAGTGAGTAAATTGGCCATTTTCATGCACTTTTAACCATTCCATAAATCTTGTGTTTTGGGCCCCTGGAAGCATGAAAATCACTTTAAACATGCTAATTTTAGCTCTAACACTGATGATCCACCTACAAATGTGAACTGACTTTCAAAAATAAAACATTTGAAAACGGACCATTTTCCACATTTCTGAAGCATGACGTAATGGGGGGGTGTTATCTCTTTTGTCGAAAATCAGCCGTTTTTGCTCGAACATTAAATGCCTCCAAATGGTATTTAATTAACTTCCCGAGCCCCTGGAAGCATGAAAATCACTTTAAACATGCTAATTTTAGCTCTAACACTGATGATCCACCTACAAATGTGAACTGACGTTCAAAAATAAAACATTTGAAAACGGACCATTTTCCACATTTCTGAAGCATGACGTAATGGGGGGGTTTTATCTCTTTTGTCGAAAATCAGCCGTTTTTGCTCGAACATTAAATGCCTCCAAATGGTATTTATTTCACTTCCCGAGCCCCTGGAAGCATGAAAATCACTTTAAACATGCTAATTTTAGCTCTAGCACTGATGATCCACCTACAAATGTGAACTGACGTTCAAAAATAAAACATTTGAAAACGGACCATTTTCCACATTTCTGAAGCATGACGTAATGGGGGGGTGTTATCTCTTTTGTCGAAAATCAGCCGTTTTTGCTCGAACATTAAATGCCTCCAAATGGTATTTAATTAACTTCCCGGGGTGCAGAAACCCTTTTTGAGAACTCAGAGTGAGTAAATTGGCCATTTTCATGCACTTTTAACCATTCCATAAATCTTGTGTTTTGGGCCCCTGGAAGCATGAAAATCACTTTAAACATGCTAATTTTAGCTCTAACACTGATGATCCACCTACAAATGTGAACTGACGTTCAAAAATAAAACATTTGAAAACGGACCATTTTCCACATTTCTGAAGCATGACGTAATGGGGGGGTGTTATCTCTTTTGTCGAAAATCAGCCGTTTTTGCTCGAACATTAAATGCCTCCAAATGGTATTTAATTAACTTCCCGGGGTGAAGAAACCCTTTTTGAGAACTCAGAGTGAGTAAATTGGCCATTTTTATGCACTTTTAACCATTCCATAAATCTTGTGTTTTGGGCCCCTGGAAGCATGAAAATCACTTTAAACATGCTAATTTTAGCTCTAACACTGATGATCCACCTACAAATGTGAACTGACGTTCAAAAATAAAACATTTGAAAACGGACCATTTTCCACATTTCTGAAGCATGACGTAATGGGGGGGTGTTATCTCTTTTGTCGAAAATCAGCCGTTTTTGCTCGAACATTAAATGCCTCCAAATGGTATTTATTTCACTTCCCGAGCCCCTGG
Organism: Lissotriton vulgaris; assembly: GCF_964263255.1. NCBI lineage: Eukaryota > Metazoa > Chordata > Amphibia > Caudata > Salamandridae > Lissotriton > Lissotriton vulgaris. The sequence continues at coordinate 467,440 of NW_028247817.1, read as the reverse complement.
AAGCATGAAAATCACTTTAAACATGCTAATTTTAGCTCTAACACTGATGATCCACCTACAAATGTGAACTGACGTTCAAAAATAAAACATTTGAAAACGGACCATTTTCCACATTTCTGAAGCATGACGTAATGGGGGGGTGTTATCTCTTTTGTCAAAAATCAGCCGTTTTTGCTCGAACATTAAATGCCTCCAAATGGTATTTAATTAACTTCCCGGGGTGAAGAAACCCTTTTTGAGAACTCAGAGTGAGTAAATTGGCCATTTTCATGCACTTTTAACCATTACATAAATCTTGTGTTTTGGGCCCCTGGAAGCATGAAAATCACTTTAAACATGCTAATTTTAGCTCTAACACTGATGATCCACCTACAAATGTGAACTGACGTTCAAAAATAAAACATTTGAAAACGGACCATTTTCCACATTTCTGAAGCATGACGTAATGGGGGGGTGTTATCTCTTTTGTCGAAAATCAGCCGTTTTTGCTCGAACATTAAATGCCTCCAAATGGTATTTTATTAACTTCCCGAGCCCCTGGAAGCATGAAAATCACTTTAAACATGCTAATTTTAGCTCTAACACTGATGATCCACCTACAAATGTGAACTGACGTTCAAAAATAAAACATTTGAAAACGGACCATTTTCCACATTTCTGAAGCATGACGTAATGGGGGGGTGTTATCTCTTTTGTCGAAAATCAGCCGTTTTTGCTCGAACATTAAATGCCTCCAAATGGTATTTTATTAACTTCCCGAGCCCCTGGAAGCATGAAAATCACTTTAAACATGCTAATTTTAGCTCTAACACTGATGATCCACCTACAAATGTGAACTGACGTTCAAAAATAAAACATTTGAAAACGGACCATTTTCCACATTTCTGAAGCATGACGTAATGGGGGGGTGTTATCTCTTTTGTCGAAAATCAGCCGTTTTTGCTCGAACATTAAATGCCTCCAAATGGTATTTAATTAACTTCCCGGGGTGAAGAAACCCTTTTTGAGAACTCAGAGTGAGTAAATTGGCCATTTTCATGCACTTTTAACCATTCCATAAATCTTGTGTTTTGGGCCCCTGGAAGCATGAAAATCACTTTAAACATGCTAATTTTAGCTCTAACACTGATGATCCACCTACAAATGTGAACTGACGTTCAAAAATAAAACATTTGAAAACTGACCATTTTCCACATTTCTGAAGCATGACGTAATGGGGGGGTGTTATCTCTTTTGTCGAAAATCAGCCGTTTTTGCTCGAACATTAAATGCCTCCAAATGGTATTTAATTAACTTCCCGAGCCCCTGGAAGCATGAAAATCACTTTAAACATGCTAATTTTAGCTCTAACACTGATGATCCACCTACAAATGTGAACTGACGTTCAAAAATAAAACATTTGAAAACGGACCATTTTCCACATTTCTGAAGCATGACGTAATGGGGGGGTTTTATCTCTTTTGTCGAAAATCAGCCGTTTTTGCTCGAACATTAAATGCCTCCAAATGGTATTTATTTCACTTCTCGAGCCCCTGGAAGCATGAAAATCACTTTAAACATGCTAATTTTAGCTCTAGCACTGATGATCCACCTACAAATGTGAACTGACGTTCAAAAATAAAACATTTGAAAACGGACCATTTTCCACATTTCTGAAGCATGACGTAATGGGGGGGTGTTATCTCTTTTGTCGAAAATCAGCCGTTTTTGCTCGAACATTAAATGCCTCCAAATGGTATTTAATTAACTTCCCGGGGTGAAGAAACCCTTTTTGAGAACTCAGAGTGAGTAAATTGGCCATTTTCATGCACTTTTAACCATTCCATAAATCTTGTGTTTTGGGCCCCTGGAAGCATGAAAATCACTTTAAACATGCTAATTTTAGCTCTAACACTGATGATCCACCTACAAATGTGAACTGACGTTCAAAAATAAAACATTTGAAAACGGACCATTTTCCACATTTCTGAAGCATGACGTAATGGGGGGGTGTTATCTCTTTTGTCGAAAATCAGCCGTTTTTGCTCGAACATTAAATGCCTCCAAATGGTATTTAATTAACTTCCCGGGGTGAAGAAACCCTTTTTGAGAACTCAGAGTGAGTAAATTGGCCATTTTTATGCACTTTTAACCATTCCATAAATCTTGTGTTTTGGGCCCCTGGAAGCATGAAAATCACTTTAAACATGCTAATTTTAGCTCTAACACTGATGATCCACCTACAAATGTGAACTGACGTTCAAAAATAAAACATTTGAAAACGGACCATTTTCCACATTTCTGAAGCATGACGTAATGGGGGGGTGTTATCTCTTTTGTCGAAAATCAGCCGTTTTTGCTCGAACATTAAATGCCTCCAAATGGTATTTATTTCACTTCCCAAGCCCCTGGAAGCATGAAAATCACTTTAAACATGCTAATTTTAGCTCTAACACTGATGATCCACCTACAAATGTGAACTGACGTTCAAAAATAAAACATTTGAAAACGGACCATTTTCCACATTTCTGAAGCATGACGTAATGGGGGGGTGTTATCTCTTTTGTCAAAAATCAGCCGTTTTTGCTCGAACATTAAATGCCTCCAAATGGTATTTAATTAACTTCCCGGGGTGAAGAAACCCTTTTTGAGAACTCAGAGTGAGTAAATTGGCCATTTTCATGCACTTTTAACCATTACATAAATCTTGTGTTTTGGGCCCCTGGAAGCATGAAAATCACTTTAAACATGCTAATTTTAGCTCTAACACTGATGATCCACCTACAAATGTGAACTGACGTTCAAAAATAAAACATTTGAAAACGGACCATTTTCCACATTTCTGAAGCATGACGTAATGGGGGGGTGTTATCTCTTTTGTCGAAAATCAGCCGTTTTTGCTCGAACATTAAATGCCTCCAAATGGTATTTAATTAACTTCCCGGGGTGAAGAAACCCTTTTTGAGAACTCAGAGTGAGTAAATTGGCCATTTTTATGCACTTTTAACCATTCCATAAATCTTGTGTTTTGGGCCCCTGGAAGCATGAAAATCACTTTAAACATGCTAATTTTAGCTCTAACACTGATGATCCACCTACAAATGTGAACTGACGTTCAAAAATAAAACATTTGAAAACGGACCATTTTCCACATTTCTGAAGCATGACGTAATGGGGGGGTGTTATCTCTTTTGTCGAAAATCAGCCGTTTTTGCTCGAATATTAAATGCCTCCAAATGGTATTTATTTCACTTCCCGAGCCCCTGGAAGCATGAAAATCACTTTAAACATGCTAATTTTAGCTCTAACACTGATGATCCACCTACAAATGTGAACTGACGTTCAAAAATAAAACATTTGAAAACGGACCATTTTCCACATTTCTGAAGCATGACGTAATGGGGGTGTTATCTCTTTTGTCAAAAATCAGCCGTTTTTGCTCGAACATTAAATGCCTCCAAATGGTATTTAATTAACTTCCCGGGGTGAAGAAACCCTTTTTGAGAACTCAGAGTGAGTAAATTGGCCATTTTCATGCACTTTTAACCATTACATAAATCTTGTGTTTTGGGCCCCTGGAAGCATGAAAATCACTTTAAACACGCTAATTTTAGCTCTAACACTGATGATCCACCTACAAATGTGAACGGACGTTCAAAAATAAAACATTTGAAAACGGACCATTTTCCACATTTCTGAAGCATGACGTAATGGGGGGGTGTTATCTCTTTTGTCGAAAATCAGCCGTTTTTGCTCGAACATTAAATGCCTCCAAATGGTATTTTATTAACTTCCCGAGCCCCTGGAAGCATGAAAATCACTTTAAACATGCTAATTTTAGCTCTAACACTGATGATCCACCTACAAATGTGAACTGACGTTCAAAAATAAAACATTTGAAAACGGACCATTTTCCACATTTCTGAAGCATGACGTAATGGGGGGGTGTTATCTCTTTTGTCGAAAATCAGCCGTTTTTGCTCGAACATTAAATGCCTCCAAATGGTATTTAATTAACTTCCCGGGGTGAAGAAACCCTTTTTGAGAACTCAGAGTGAGTAAATTGGCCATTTTCATGCACTTTTAACCATTCCATAAATCTTGTGTTTTGGGCCCCTGGAAGCATGAAAATCACTTTAAACATGCTAATTTTAGCTCTAACACTGATGATCCACCTACAAATGTGAACTGACGTTCAAAAATAAAACATTTGAAAACGGACCATTTTCCACATTTCTGAAGCATGACGTAATGGGGGGGTGTTATCTCTTTTGACGAAAATCAGCCGTTTTTGCTCGAACATTAAATGCCTCCAAATGGTATTTAATTAACTTCCCGAGCCCCTGGAAGCATGAAAATCACTTTAAACATGCTAATTTTAGCTCTAACACTGATGATCCACCTACAAATGTGAACTGACGTTCAAAAATAAAACATTTGAAAACGGACCATTTTCCACATTTCTGAAGCATGACGTAATGGGGGGGTTTTATCTCTTTTGTCGAAAATCAGCCGTTTTTGCTCGAACATTAAATGCCTCCAAATGGTATTTATTTCACTTCCCGAGCCCCTGGAAGCATGAAAATCACTTTAAACATGCTAATTTTAGCTCTAGCACTGATGATCCACCTACAAATGTGAACTGACGTTCAAAAATAAAACATTTGAAAACGGACCATTTTCCACATTTCTGAAGCATGACGTAATGGGGGGGTGTTATCTCTTTTGTCGAAAATCAGCCGTTTTTGCTCGAACATTAAATGCCTCCAAATGGTATTTAATTAACTTCCCGGGGTGAAGAAACCCTTTTTGAGAACTCAGAGTGAGTAAATTGGCCATTTTCATGCACTTTTAACCATTCCATAAATCTTGTGTTTTGGGCCCCTGGAAGCATGAAAATCACTTTAAACATGCTAATTTTAGCTCTAACACTGATGATCCACCTACAAATGTGAACTGACGTTCAAAAATAAAACATTTGAAAACGGACCATTTTCCACATTTCTGAAGCATGACGTAATGGGGGGGTGTTATCTCTTTTGTCGAAAATCAGCCGTTTTTGCTCGAACATTAAATGCCTCCAAATGGTATTTAATTAACTTCCCGGGGTGAAGAAACCCTTTTTGAGAACTCAGAGTGAGTAAATTGGCCATTTTTATGCACTTTTAACCATTCCATAAATCTTGTGTTTTGGGCCCCTGGAAGCATGAAAATCACTTTAAACATGCTAATTTTAGCTCTAACACTGATGATCCACCTACAAATGTGAACTGACGTTCAAAAATAAAACATTTGAAAACGGACCATTTTCCACATTTCTGAAGCATGACGTAATGGGGGGGTGTTATCTCTTTTGTCGAAAATCAGCCGTTTTTGCTCGAACATTAAATGCCTCCAAATGGTATTTATTTCACTTCCCGAGCCCCTGGAAGCATGAAAATCACTTTAAACATGCTAATTTTAGCTCTAACACTGATGATCCACCTACAAATGTGAACTGACGTTCAAAAATAAAACATTTGAAAACGGACCATTTTCCACATTTCTGAAGCATGACGTAATGGGGGGGTGTTATCTCTTTTGTCAAAAATCAGCCGTTTTTGCTCGAACATTAAATGCCTCCAAATGGTATTTAATTAACTTCCCGGGGTGAAGAAACCCTTTTTGAGAACTCAGAGTGAGTAAATTGGCCATTTTCATGCACTTTTAACCATTACATAAATCTTGTGTTTTGGGCCCCTGGAAGCATGAAAATCACTTTAAACATGCTAATTTTAGCTCTAACACTGATGATCCACCTACAAATGTGAACTGACGTTCAAAAATAAAACATTTGAAAACGGACCATTTTCCACATTTCTGAAGCATGACGTAATGGGGGGGTGTTATCTCTTTTGTCGAAAATCAGCCGTTTTTGCTCGAACATTAAATGCCTCCAAATGGTATTTTATTAACTTCCCGAGCCCCTGGAAGCATGAAAATCACTTTAAACATGCTAATTTTAGCTCTAACACTGATGATCCACCTACAAATGTGAACTGACGTTCAAAAATAAAACATTTGAAAACGGACCATTTTCCACATTTCTGAAGCATGACGTAATGGGGGGGTGTTATCTCTTTTGTCGAAAATCAGCCGTTTTTGCTCGAACATTAAATGCCTCCAAATGGTATTTAATTAACTTCCCGGGGTGAAGAAACCCTTTTTGAGAACTCAGAGTGAGTAAATTGGCCATTTTCATGCACTTTTAACCATTCCATAAATCTTGTGTTTTGGGCCCCTGGAAGCATGAAAATCACTTTAAACATGCTAATTTTAGCTCTAACACTGATGATCCACCTACAAATGTGAACTGACGTTCAAAAATAAAACATTTGAAAACGGACCATTTTCCACATTTCTGAAGCATGACGTAATGGGGGGGTTTTATCTCTTTTGTCGAAAATCAGCCGTTTTTGCTCGAACATTAAATGCCTCCAAATGGTATTTAAATAACTTCCCGGGGTGAAGAAACCCTTTTTGAGAACTCAGAGTGAGTAAATTGGCCATTTTCATGCACTTTTAACCATCCCATAAATCTTGTGTTTGGGGCCCCTGGAAGCATGAAAATCCCTTTAAACATGCTAATTTTAGCTCTAACACTGATGATCCACCTACAAATGTGAACTGACGTTCAAAAATAAAACATTTGAAAACGGACCATTTTCCACATTTCTGAAGCATGACGTAATGGGGGGGTGTTATCTCTTTTGTCGAAAATCAGCCGTTTTTGCTCGAACATTAAATGCCTCCAAATGGTATTTAATTAACTTCCCGAGCCCCTGGAAGCATGAAAATCACTTTAAACATGCTAATTTTAGCTCTAACACTGATGATCCACCTACAAATGTGAACTGACGTTCAAAAATAAAACATTTGAAAACGGACCATTTTCCACATTTCTGAAGCATGACGTAATGGGGGGGTTTTATCTCTTTTGTCGAAAATCAGCCGTTTTTGCTCGAACATTAAATGCCTCCAAATGGTATTTATTTCACTTCCCGAGCCCCTGGAAGCATGAAAATCACTTTAAACATGCTAATTTTAGCTCTAGCACTGATGATCCACCTACAAATGTGAACTGACGTTCAAAAATAAAACATTTGAAAACGGACCATTTTCCACATTTCTGAAGCATGACGTAATGGGGGGGTGTTATCTCTTTTGTCGAAAATCAGCCGTTTTTGCTCGAACATTAAATGCCTCCAAATGGTATTTAATTAACTTCCCGGGGTGAAGAAACCCTTTTTGAGAACTCAGAGTGAGTAAATTGGCCATTTTCATGCACTTTTAACCATTCCATAAATCTTGTGTTTTGGGCCCCTGGAAGCATGAAAATCATTTTAAACATGCTAATTTTAGCTCTAACACTGATGATCCACCTACAAATGTGAACTGACGTTCAAAAATAAAACATTTGAAAACGGACCATTTTCCACATTTCTGAAGCATGACGTAATGGGGGGGTGTTATCTCTTTTGTCGAAAATCAGCCGTTTTTGCTCGAACATTAAATGCCTCCAAATGGTATTTAATTAACTTCCCGGGGTGAAGAAACCCTTTTTGAGAACTCAGAGTGAGTAAATTGGCCATTTTTATGCACTTTTAACCATTCCATAAATCTTGTGTTTTGGGCCCCTGGAAGCATGAAAATCACTTTAAACATGCTAATTTTAGCTCTAACACTGATGATCCACCTACAAATGTGAACTGACGTTCAAAAATAAAACATTTGAAAACGGACCATTTTCCACATTTCTGAAGCATGACGTAATGGGGGGGTGTTATCTCTTTTGTCGAAAATCAGCCGTTTTTGCTCGAACATTAAATGCCTCCAAATGGTATTTATTTCACTTCCCGAGCCCCTGGAAGCATGAAAATCACTTTAAACATGCTAATTTTAGCTCTAACACTGATGATCCACCTACAAATGTGAACTGACGTTCAAAAATAAAACATTTGAAAACGGACCATTTTCCACATTTCTGAAGCATGACGTAATGGGGGGGTGTTATCTCTTTTGTCAAAAATCAGCCGTTTTTGCTCGAACATTAAATGCCTCCAAATGGTATTTAATTAACTTCCCGGGGTGAAGAAACCCTTTTTGAGAACTCAGAGTGAGTAAATTGGCCATTTTCATGCACTTTTAACCATTACATAAATCTTGTGTTTTGGGCCCCTGGAAGCATGAAAATCACTTTAAACATGCTAATTTTAGCTCTAACACTGATGATCCACCTACAAATGTGAACTGACGTTCAAAAATAAAACATTTGAAAACGGACCATTTTCCACATTTCTGAAGCATGACGTAATGGGGGGGTGTTATCTCTTTTGTCGAAAATCAGCCGTTTTTGCTCGAACATTAAATGCCTCCAAATGGTATTTTATTAACTTCCCGAGCCCCTGGAAGCATGAAAATCACTTTAAACATGCTAATTTTAGCTCTAACACTGATGATCCACCTACAAATGTGAACTGACGTTCAAAAATAAAACATTTGAAAACGGACCATTTTCCACATTTCTGAAGCATGACGTAATGGGGGGGTGTTATCTCTTTTGTCGAAAATCAGCCGTTTTTGCTCGAACATTAAATGCCTCCAAATGGTATTTAATTAACTTCCCGGGGTGAAGAAACCCTTTTTGAGAACTCAGAGTGAGTAAATTGGCCATTTTCATGCTTTTTTAACCATTCCATAAATCTTGTGTTTTGGGCCCCTGGAAGCATGAAAATCACTTTAAACATGCTAATTTTAGCTCTAACACTGATGATCCACCTACAAATGTGAACTGACGTTCAAAAATAAAACATTTGAAAACGGACCATTTTCCACATTTCTGAAGCATGACGTAATGGGGGGGTTTTATCTCTTTTGTCGAAAATCAGCCGTTTTTGCTCGAACATTAAATGCCTCCAAATGGTATTTAAATAACTTCCCGGGGTGAAGAAACCCTTTTTGAGAACTCAGAGTGAGTAAATTGGCCATTTTCATGCACTTTTAACCATCCCATAAATCTTGTGTTTGGGGCCCCTGGAAGCATGAAAATCACTTTAAACATGCTAATTTTAGCTCTAACACTGATGATCCACCTACAAATGTGAACTGACGTTCAAAAATAAAACATTTGAAAACGGACCATTTTCCACATTTCTGAAGCATGACGTAATGGGGGGGTGTTATCTCTTTTGTCGAAAATCAGCCGTTTTTGCTCGAACATTAAATGACTCCAAATGGTATTTAATTAACTTCCCGAGCCCCTGGAAGCATGAAAATCACTTTAAACATGCTAATTTTAGCTCTAACACTGATGATCCACCTACAAATGTGAACTGACGTTCAAAAATAAAACATTTGAAAATGGACCATTTTCCACATTTCTGAAGCATGACGTAATGGGGGGGTGTTATCTCTTTTGTCGAAAATCAGCCGTTTTTGCTCGAACATTAAATGCCTCCAAATGGTATTTAAGTAACTTCCCGGGGTGAAGAAACCCTTTTTGAGAACTCAGAGTGAGTAAATTGGCCATTTTCATGCACTTTTAACCATTCCATAAATCTTGTGTTTTGGGCCCCTGGAAGCATGAAAATCACTTTAAACATGCTAATTTTAGCTCTAACACTGATGATCCACCTACAAATGTGAACTGACGTTCAAAAATAAAACATTTGAAAACGGACCATTTTCCACATTTCTGAAGCATGACGTAATGGGGGGGTTTTATCTCTTTTGTCGAAAATCAGCCGTTTTTGCTCGAACATTAAATGCCTCCAAATGGTATTTAAATAACTTCCCGGGGTGAAGAAACCCTTTTTGAGAACTCAGAGTGAGTAAATTGGCCATTTTCATGCACTTTTAACCATCCCATAAATCTTGTGTTTGGGGCCCCTGGAAGCATGAAAATCACTTTAAACATGCTAATTTTAGCTCTAACACTGATGATCCACCTACAAATGTGAACTGACGTTCAAAAATAAAACATTTGAAAACGGACCATTTTCCACATTTCTGAAGCATGACGTAATGGGGGGGTGTTATCTCTTTTGTCGAAAATCAGCCGTTTTTGCTCGAACATTAAATGACTCCAAATGGTATTTAATTAACTTCCCGAGCCCCTGGAAGCATGAAAATCACTTTAAACATGCTAATTTTAGCTCTAACACTGATGATCCACCTACAAATGTGAACTGACGTTCAAAAATAAAACATTTGAAAATGGACCATTTTCCACATTTCTGAAGCATGACGTAATGGGGGGGTGTTATCTCTTTTGTCGAAAATCAGCCGTTTTTGCTCGAACATTAAATGCCTCCAAATGGTATTTAAGTAACTTCCCGGGGTGAAGAAACCCTTTTTGAGAACTCAGAGTGAGTAAATTGGCCATTTTCATGCACTTTTAACCATTCCATAAATCTTGTGTTTTGGGCCCCTGGAAGCATGAAAATCACTTTAAACATGCTAATTTTAGCTCTAACACTGATGATCCACCTACAAATGTGAACTGACGTTCAAAAATAAAACATTTGAAAACGGACCATTTTCCACATTTCTGAAGCATGACGTAATGGGGGGGTTTTATCTCTTTTGTCGAAAATCAGCCGTTTTTGCTCGAACATTAAATGCCTCCAAATGGTATTTAAATAACTTCCCGGGGTGAAGAAACCCTTTTTGAGAACTCAGAGTGAGTAAATTGGCCATTTTCATGCACTTTTAACCATCCCATAAATCTTGTGTTTGGGGCCCCTGGAAGCATGAAAATCACTTTAAACATGCTAATTTTAGCTCTAACACTGATGATCCACCTACAAATGTGAACTGACGTTCAAAAATAAAACATTTGAAAACGGACCATTTTCCACATTTCTGAAGCATGACGTAATGGGGGGGTGTTATCTCTTTTGTCGAAAATCAGCCGTTTTTGCTCGAACATTAAATGACTCCAAATGGTATTTAATTAACTTCCCGAGCCCCTGGAAGCATGAAAATCACTTTAAACATGCTAATTTTAGCTCTAACACTGATGATCCACCTACAAATGTGAACTGACGTTCAAAAATAAAACATTTGAAAATGGACCATTTTCCACATTTCTGAAGCATGACGTAATGGGGGGGTGTTATCTCTTTTGTCGAAAATCAGCCGTTTTTGCTCGAACATTAAATGCCTCCAAATGGTATTTAAGTAACTTCCCGGGGTGAAGAAACCCTTTTTGAGAACTCAGAGTGAGTAAATTGGCCATTTTCATGCACTTTTAACCATTCCATAAATCTTGTGTTTTGGGCCCCTGGAAGCATGAAAATCACTTTAAACATGCTAATTTTAGCTCTAACACTGATGATCCACCTACAAATGTGAACTGACGTTCAAAAATAAAACATTTGAAAACGGACCATTTTCCACATTTCTGAAGCATGACGTAATGGGGGGGTGTTATCTCTTTTGTCGAAAATCAGCAATTTTTGCTCGATCATTAAATGCCTCCAAATGGTATTTAATTAACTTCCCGGGGTGAAGAAACCCTTTTTGAGAACTCAGAGTGAGTAAATTGGCCATTTTCATGCACTTTTAACCATTCCATAAATCTTGTGTTTTGGGCCCCTGGAAGCATGAAAATCACTTTAAACATGCTAATTTTAGCTCTAACAGTGATGATCCACCTACAAATGTGAACTGACGTTCAAAAATCAAACATTTGAAAACGGACCATTTTCCACATTTCCGAAGCATGTCGTAATGGGGGGGGTGTTATCTCTTTTGTCGAAAATCAGCCGTTTTTGCTCGAACATTAAATGCCTCCAAATGGTATTTATTTCACTTCCCGGGGTGAAGAAACCCTTTTTGAGAACTCAGAGTGAGTAAATTGGCCATTTCCATGCACTTTTAACCATTCCATAAATCTTGTGTTTTGGGCCCATGGAAGCATGAAAATCACTTTAAACATGCTAATTTTAGCTCTAACACTGATGATCCACCTACAAATGTGAACTGACGTTCAAAAATTAAACATTTGAAAACGGACCATTTTCCACATTTCCAAAGCATGTCGTAATGGGGGGGTGTTATCTCTTTTGTCGAAAATCAGCCGTTTTTGCTTGAACATTAAATGCCTCCAAATGGTATTTATTTCACTTCCCGAGCCCCTGGAAGCATGAAAATCACTTTAAACATGCTAATTTTAGCTCTAACACTGATGATCCACCTACAAATGTGAACTGACGTTCAAAAATAAAACATTTGAAAACGGACCATTTTCCACATTTCTGAAGCATGACGTAATGGGGGGGTGTTATCTCTTTTGTCGAAAATCAGCCGTTTTTGATCGAACATTAAATGCCTCCAAATGGTATTTAATTAACTTCCCGGGGTGAAGAAACCCTTTTTGAGAACTCAGAGTGAGTAAATTGGCCATTTTCATGCACTTTTAACCATTCCATAAATCTTGTGTTTTGGGCCCCTGGAAGCATGAAAATCACTTTAAACATGCTAATTTTAGCTCTAACACTGATGATCCACCTACAAATGTGAACTGACGTTCAAAAATAAAACATTTGAAAACGGACCATTTTCCACATTTCTGAAGCATGACGTAATGGGGGGGTGTTATCTCTTTTGTCGAAAATCAGCCGTTTTTGCTCGAACATTAAATGCCTCCAAATGGTATTTAATTAACTTCCCGAGCCCCTGGAAGCATGAAAATCACTTTAAACATGCTAATTTTAGCTCTAACACTGATGATCCACCTACAAATGTGAACTGACGTTCAAAAATAAAACATTTGAAAACGGACCATTTTCCACATTTCTGAAGCATGACGTAATGGGGGGGTTTTATCTCTTTTGTCGAAAATCAGCCGTTTTTGCTCGAACATTAAATGCCTCCAAATGGTATTTAAATAACTTCCCGGGGTGAAGAAACCCTTTTTGAGAACTCAGAGTGAGTAAATTGGCCATTTTCATTCACTTTTAACCATTCCATAAATCTTGTGTTTGGGGCCCCTGGAAGCATGAAAATCACTTTAAACATGCTAATTTTAGCTCTAACACTGATGATCCACCTACAAATGTGAACTGACGTTCAAAAATAAAACATTTGAAAACGGACCATTTTCCACATTTCTGAAGCATGACGTAATGGGGGGGTGTTATCTCTTTTGTCGAAAATCAGCCGTTTTTGCTCGAACATTAAATGACTCCAAATGGTATTTAATTAACTTCCCGAGCCCCTGGAAGCATTAAAATCACTTTAAACATGCTAATTTTAGCTCTAACACTGATGATCCACCTACAAATGTGAACTGACGTTCAAAAATAAAACATTTGAAAATGGACCATTTTCCACATTTCTGAAGCATGACGTAATGGGGGGGTGTTATCTCTTTTGTCGAAAATCAGCCGTTTTTGCTCGAACATTAAATGCCTCCAAATGGTATTTAATTAACTTCCCGGGGTGAAGAAACCCTTTTTGAGAACTCAGAGTGAGTAAATTGGCCATTTTCATGCACTTTTAACCATTCCATAAATCTTGTGTTTTGGGCCCCTGGAAGCATGAAAATCACTTTAAACATGCTAATTTTAGCTCTAACACTGATGATCCACCTACAAATGTGAACTGACGTTCAAAAATAAAACATTTGAAAACGGACCATTTTCCACATTTCTGAAGCATGACGTAATGGGGGGGTGTTATCTCTTTTGTCGAAAATCAGTAATTTTTGCTCGATCATTAAATGCCTCCAAATGGTATTTAATTAACTTCCCGGGGTGAAGAAACCCTTTTTGAGAACTCAGAGTGAGTAAATTGGCCATTTTCATGCACTTTTAACCATTCCATAAATCTTGTGTTTTGGGCCCCTGGAAGCATGAAAATCACTTTAAACATGCTAATTTTAGCTCTAACAGTGATGATCCACCTACAAATGTGAACTGACGTTCAAAAATTAAACATTTGAAAACGGACCATTTTCCACATTTCCGAAGCATGTCGTAATGGGGGGGGTGTTATCTCTTTTGTCGAAAATCAGCCGTTTTTGCTCGAACATTAAATGCCTCCAAATGGTATTTAGTTCACTTCCCGAGCCCCTGGAAGCATGAAAATCACTTTAAACATGCTAATTTTAGCTCTAACACTGATGATCCACCTACAAATGTTAACTGACGTTCAAAAATAAAACATTTGAAAACGGACCATTTTCCACATTTCTGAAGCATGACGTAATGGGGGGGTGTTATCTCTTTTGTCGAAAATCAGCCGTTTTTGCTCGAACATTAAATGCCTCCAAATGGTATTTAATTAACTTCCCGGGGTGAAGAAACCCTTTTTGAGAACTCAGAGTGAGTAAATTGGCCATTTTCATGCACTTTTAACCATTCCATAAATCTTGTGTTTTGGGCCCCTGGAAGCATGAAAATCACTTTAAACATGCTAATTTTAGCTCTAACACTGATGATCCACCTACAAATGTGAACTGACGTTCAAAAATAAAACATTTGAAAACGGACCATTTTCCACATTTCTGAAGCATGACGTAATGGGGGGGTGTTATCTCTTTTGTCGAAAATCAGCCGTTTTTGCTCGAACATTAAATGCCTCCAAATGGTATTTAATTAACTTCCCGAGCCCCTGGAAGCATGAAAATCACTTTAAACATGCTAATTTTAGCTCTAACACTGATGATCCACCTACAAATGTGAACTGACGTTCAAAAATAAAACATTTGAAAACGGACCATTTTCCACATTTCTGAAGCATGACGTAATGGGGGGGTTTTATCTCTTTTGTCGAAAATCAGCCGTTTTTGCTCGAACATTAAATGCCTCCAAATGGTATTTAAATAACTTCCCGGGGTGAAGAAACCCTTTTTGAGAACTCAGAGTGAGTAAATTGGCCATTTTCATGCACTTTTAACCATTCCATAAATCTTGTGTTTTGGGCCCCTGGAAGCATGAAAATCACTTTAAACATGCTAATTTTAGCTCTAACACTGATGATCCACCTACGAATGTGAACTGACGTTCAAAAATAAAACATTTGAAAATGGACCATTTTCCACATTTCTGAAGCATGACGTAATGGGGGGGTGTTATCTCTTTTGTCGAAAATCAGCCGTTTTTGCTCGAACATTAAATGCCTCCAAATGGTATTTAATTAACTTCCCGAGCCCCTGGAAGCATGAAAATCACTTTAAACATGCTAATTTTAGCTCTAACACTGATGATCCACCTACAAATGTGAACTGACGTTCAAAAATAAAACATTTGAAAATGGACCATTTTCCACATTTCTGAAGCATGACGTAATGGGGGGGTGTTATCTCTTTTGTCGAAAATCAGCCGTTTTTGCTCGAACATTAAATGCCTCCAAATGGTATTTAATTAACTTCCCGGGGTGAAGAAACCCTTTTTGAGAACTCAGAGTGAGTAAATTGGCCATTTTCATGCACTTTTAACCATTCC
This sequence comes from Lissotriton vulgaris, assembly GCF_964263255.1. Lineage (NCBI taxonomy): Eukaryota > Metazoa > Chordata > Amphibia > Caudata > Salamandridae > Lissotriton > Lissotriton vulgaris. The sequence goes on along the minus strand of NW_028247817.1, from coordinate 451,970 downwards.
ATAAATCTTGTGTTTTGGGCCCCTGGAAGCATGAAAATAACTTTAAACATGCTAATTTTAGCTCTAACACTGATGATCCACCTACAAATGTGAACTGACGTTCAAAAATAAAACATTTGAAAACGGACCATTTTCCACATTTCTGAAGCATGACGTAATGGGGGGGTGTTATCTCTTTTGTCGAAAATCAGCAATTTTTGCTCGATCATTAAATGCCTCCAAATGGTATTTAATTAACTTCCCGGGGTGAAGAAACCCTTTTTGAGAACTCAGAGTGAGTAAATTGGCCATTTTCATGCACTTTTAACCATTCCATAAATCTTGTGTTTTGGGCCCCTGGAAGCATGAAAATCACTTTAAACATGCTAATTTTAGCTCTAACAGTGATGATCCACCTACAAATGTGAACTGACGTTCAAAAATTAAACATTTGAAAACGGACCATTTTCCACATTTCCGAAGCATGTCGTAATGGGGGGGGTGTTATCTCTTTTGTCGAAAATCAGCCGTTTTTGCTCGAACATTAAATGCCTCCAAATGGTATTTATTTCACTTCCCGAGCCCCTGGAAGCATGAAAATCACTTTAAACATGCTAATTTTAGCTCTAACACTGATGATCCACCTACAAATGTTAACTGACGTTCAAAAATAAAACATTTGAAAACGGACCATTTTCCACATTTCTGAAGCATGACGTAATGGGGGGTGTTATCTCTTTTGTCGAAAATCAGCCGTTTTTGCTCGAACATTAAATGCCTCCAAATGGTATTTAATTAACTTCCCGGGGTGAAGAAACCCTTTTTGAGAACTCAGAGTGAGTAAATTGGCCATTTTCATGCACTTTTAACCATTCCATAAATCTTGTGTTTTGGGCCCCTGGAAGCATGAAAATCACTTTAAACATGCTAATTTTAGCTCTAACACTGATGATCCACCTACAAATGTGAACTGACGTTCAAAAATAAAACATTTGAAAACGGACCATTTTCCACATTTCTGAAGCATGACGTAATGGGGGGGTGTTATCTCTTTTGTCGAAAATCAGCCGTTTTTGCTCGAACATTAAATGCCTCCAAATGGTATTTAATTAACTTCCCGAGCCCCTGGAAGCATGAAAATCACTTTAAACATGCTAATTTTAGCTCTAACACTGATGATCCACCTACAAATGTGAACTGACGTTCAAAAATAAAACATTTGAAAACGGACCATTTTCCACATTTCTGAAGCATGACGTAATGGGGGGGTTTTATCTCTTTTGTCGAAAATCAGCCGTTTTTGCTCGAACATTAAATGCCTCCAAATGGTATTTAAATAACTTCCCGGGGTGAAGAAACCCTTTTTGAGAACTCAGAGTGAGTAAATTGGCCATTTTCATGCACTTTTAACCATTCCATAAATCTTGTGTTTTGGGCCCCTGGAAGCATGAAAATCACTTTAAACATGCTAATTTTAGCTCTAACACTGATGATCCACCTACAAATGTGAACTGACGTTCAAAAATAAAACATTTGAAAATGGACCATTTACACACATTTCTGAAGCATGACGTAATGGGGGGGTGTTATCTCTTTTGTCGAAAATCAGCCGTTTTTGCTCGAACATTAAATGCCTCCAAATGGTATTTAATTAACTTCCCGAGCCCCTGGAAGCATGAAAATCACTTTAAACATGCTAATTTTAGCTCTAACACTGATGATCCACCTACAAATGTGAACTGACGTTCAAAAATAAAACATTTGAAAACGGACCATTTTCCACATTTCTGAAGCATGACGTAATGGGGGGGTGTTATCTCTTTTGTCGAAAATCAGCCGTTTTTGCTCGAACATTAAATGCCTCCAAATGGTATTTAATTACCTTCCCGGGGTGAAGAAACCCTTTTTGAGAACTCAGAGTGAGTAAATTGGCCATTTTCATGCACTTTTAACCATTCCATAAATCTTGTGTTTTGGGCCCCTGGAAGCATGAAAATCACTTTAAACATGCTAATTTTAGCTCTAACACTGATGATCCACCTACAAATGTGAACTGACGTTCAAAAATAAAACATTTGAAAACGGACCATTTTCCACATTTCTGAAGCATGACGTAATGGGGGGGTGTTATCTCTTTTGTCGAAAATCAGCCGTTTTTGCTCGAACATTAAATGCCTCCAAATGGTATTTAATTAACTTCCCGGGATGAAGAAACCCTTTTTGAGAACTCAGAGTGAGTAAATTGGCCATTTTCATGCACTTTTAACCATTCCATAAATCTTGTGTTTTGGGCCCCTGGAAGCATGAAAATCACTTTAAACATGCTAATTTTAGCTCTAACACTGATGATCCACCTACAAATGTGAACTGACGTTCAAAAATAAAACATTTGAAAACGGACCATTTTCCACATTTCTGAAGCATGACGTAATGGGGGGGTGTTATCTCTTTTGTCGAAAATCAGCCGTTTTTGCTCGAACATTAAATGCCTCCAAATGGTATTTAAGTACCTTCCCGGGGTGAAGAAACCCTTTTTGAGAACTCAGAGTGAGTAAATTGGCCATTTTCATGCACTTTTAACCATTCCATAAATCTTGTGTTTTGGGCCCCTGGAAGCATGAAAATCACTTTAAACATGCTAATTTTAGCTCTAACTCTGATGATCCACCTACAAATGTGAACTGACGTTCAAAAATAAAACATTTGAAAACGGACCATTTTCCACATTTCTGAAGCATGACATAATGGGGGGGTGTTATCTCTTTTGTCGAAAATCAGCCGTTTTTGCTCGAACATTAAATGCCTCCAAATGGTATTTAATTAACTTCCCGGGGTGAAGAAACCCTTTTTGAGAACTCAGAGTGAGTAAATTGGCCATTTTCATGCACTTTTAACCATTCCATAAATCTTGTGTTTTGGGCCCCTGGAAGCATGAAAATCACTTTAAACATGCTAATTTTAGCTCTAACACTGATGATCCACCTACAAATGTGAACTGACGTTCAAAAATAAAACATTTGAAAACGGACCATTTTCCACATTTCTGAAGCATGACGTAATGGGGGTTGTTATCTCTTTTGTCGAAAATCAGCCGTTTTTGCTCGAACATTAAATGCCTCCAAATGGTATTTAATTAACTTCCCGGGGTGAAGAAACCCTTTTTGAGAACTCAGAGTGAGTAAATTGGCCATTTTCATGCACTTTTAACCATTCCATAAATCTTGTGTTTTGGGCCCCTGGAAGCATGAAAATCACTTTAAACATGCTAATTTTAGCTCTAACACTGATGATCCACCTACAAATGTGAACTGACGTTCAAAAATAAAACATTTGAAAACGGACCATTTTCCACATTTCTGAAGCATGACGTAATGGGGGGGTGTTATCTCTTTTGTCGAAAATCAGCCGTTTTTGCTCGAACATTAAATGCCTCCAAATGGTATTTAATTAACTTCCCGAGCCCCTGGAAGCATGAAAATCACTTTAAACATGCTAATTTTAGCTCTAACACTGATGATCCACCTACAAATGTGAACTGACGTTCAAAAATAAAACATTTGAAAACGGACCATTTTCCACATTTCTGAAGCATGACGTAATGGGGGGGTGTTATCTCTTTTGTCGAAAATCAGCCGTTTTTGCTCGAACATTAAATGCCTCCAAATGGTATTTAATTAACTTCCCGGGGTGAAGAAACCCTTTTTGAGAACTCAGAGTGAGTAAATTGGCCATTTTCATGCACTTTTAACCATTCCATAAATCTTGTATTTTGGGCCCCTGGAAGCATGAAAATCACTTTAAACATGCTAATTTTAGCTCTAACACTGATGATCCACCTACAAATGTGAACTGACGTTCAAAAATAAAACATTTGAAAACGGACCATTTTCCACATTTCTGAAGCATGACGTAATGGGGGGGTGTTATCTCTTTTGTCGAAAATCAGCCGTTTTTGCTCGAACATTAAATGCCTCCAAATGGTATTTAATTAACTTCCCGAGCCCCTGGAAGCATGAAAATCACTTTAAACATGCTAATTTTAGCTCTAACACTGATGATCCACCTACAAATGTGAACTGACGTTCAAAAATAAATCATTTGAAAACGGACCATTTTCCACATTTCTGAAGCATGACGTAATGGGGGGGTGTTATCTCTTTTGTCGAAAATCAGCCGTTTTTGCTCGAACATTAAATGCCTCCAAATGGTATTTAATTAACTTCCTGAGCCCCTGGAAGCATGACAATCACTTTAAACATGCTAATTTTAGCTCTAACACTGATGATCCACCTACAAATGTGAACTGACGTTCAAAAATAAAACATTTGAAAACGGACCATTTTCCACATTTCTGAAGCATGACGTAATGGGGGGGTTTTATCTCTTTTGTCGAAAATCAGCCGTTTTTGCTCGAACATTAAATGCCTCCAAATGGTATTTAAATAACTTCCCGGGGTCAAGAAACCCTTTTTGAGAACTCAGAGTGAGTAAATTGGCCATTTTCATGCACTTTTAACCATTCCATAAATCTTGTGTTTTGGGCCCCTGGAAGCATGAAAATCACTTTAAACATGCTAATTTTAGCTCTAACACTGATGATCCACCTACAAATGTGAACTGACGTTCAAAAATAAAACATTTGAAAACGGACCATTTTCCACATTTCTGAAGCATGACGTAATGGGGGGGTGTTATCTCTTTTGTCGAAAATCAGCCGTTTTTGCTCGAACATTAAATGCCTCCAAATGGTATTTAATTAACTTCCCGAGCCCCTGGAAGCATGAAAATCACTTTAAACATGCTAATTTTAGCTCTAACACTGATGATCCACCTACAAATGTGAACTGACGTTCAAAAATAAAACATTTGAAAACGGACCATTTTCCACATTTCTGAAGCATGACGTAATGGGGGGGTGTTATCTCTTTTGTCGAAAATCAGCCGTTTTTGCTCGAACATTAAATGCCTCCAAATGGTATTTAATTAACTTCCCGAGCCCCTGGAAGCATGAAAATCACTTTAAACATGCTAATTTTAGCTCTAACACTGATGATCCACCTACAAATGTGAACTGACGTTCAAAAATAAAACATTTGAAAACGGACCATTTTCCACATTTCTGAAGCATGACGTAATGGGGGGGTGTTATCTCTTTTGTCGAAAATCAGCCGTTTTTGCTCGAACATTAAATGCCTCCAAATGGTATTTATTTCACTTCCCGAGCCCCTGGAAGCATGAAAATCACTTTAAACATGCTAATTTTAGCTCTAACACTGATGATCCACCTACAAATGTGAACTGACGTTCAAAAATAAAACATTTGAAAACGGACCATTTTCCACATTTCTGAAGCATGACGTAATGGGGGGTGTTATCTCTTTTGTCGAAAATCAGCCGTTTTTGCTCGAACATTAAATGCCTCCAAATGGTATTTAATTAACTTCCCGGGGTGAAGAAACCCTTTTTGAGAACTCAGAGTGAGTAAATTGGCCATTTTCATGCACTTTTAACCATTCCATAAATCTTGTGTTTTGGGCCCCTGGAAGCATGAAAATCACTTTAAACATGCTAATTTTAGCTCTAACACTGATGATCCACCTACAAATGTGAACTGACGTTTAAAAATAAAACATTTGAAAACGGACCATTTTCCACATTTCTGAAGCATGACGTAATGGGGGGGTGTTATCTCTTTTGTCGAAAATCAGCCGTTTTTGCTCGAACATTAAATGCCTCCAAATGGTATTTAATTAACTTCCCGGGGTGAAGAAACCCTTTTTGAGAACTCAGAGTGAGTAAATTGGCCATTTTTATGCACTTTTAACCATTCCATAAATCTTGTGTTTTGGGCCCCTGGAAGCATGAAAATCACTTTAAACATGCTAATTTTAGCTCTAACACTGATGATCCACCTACAAATGTGAACTGACGTTCAAAAATAAAACATTTGAAAACGGACCATTTTCCACATTTCTGAAGCATGACGTAATGGGGGGGTGTTATCTCTTTTGTCGAAAATCAGCCGTTTTTGCTCGAACATTAAATGCCTCCAAATGGTATTTATTTCACTTCCCGAGCCCCTGGAAGCATGAAAATCACTTTAAACATGCTAATTTTAGCTCTAACACTGATGATCCACCTACAAATGTGAACTGACGTTCAAAAATAAAACATTTGAAAACGGACCATTTTCCACATTTCTGAAGCATGACGTAATGGGGGGGTGTTATCTCTTTTGTCAAAAATCAGCCGTTTTTGCTCGAACATTAAATGCCTCCAAATGGTATTTAATTAACTTCCCGGGGTGAAGAAACCCTTTTTGAGAACTCAGAGTGAGTAAATTGGCCATTTTCATGCACTTTTAACCATTCCATAAATCTTGTGTTTTGGGCCCCTGGAAGCATGAAAATCACTTTAAACATGCTAATTTTAGCTCTAACACTGATGATCCACCTACAAATGTGAACTGACGTTCAAAAATAAAACATTTGAAAACGGACCATTTTCCACATTTCTGAAGCATGACGTAATGGGGGGGTGTTATCTCTTTTGTCGAAAATCAGCCGTTTTTGCTCGAACATTAAATGCCTCCAAATTGTATTTAATTAACTTCCCGGGGTGTAGAAACCCTTTTTGAGAACTCAGAGTGAGTAAATTGGCCATTTTCATGCACTTTTAACCATTCCATAAATCTTGTGTTTTGGGCCCCTGGAAGCACGAAAATCACTTTAAACATGCTAATTTTAGCTCTAACACTGATGATCCACCTACAAATGTGAACTGACGTTCAAAAATAAAACATTTGAAAACGGACCATTTTCCACATTTCTGAAGCATGACGTAATGGGGGGGTGTTATCTCTTTTGTCGAAAATCAGCCGTTTTTGCTCGAACATTAAATGCCTCCAAATGGTATTTAATTAACTTCCCGAGCCCCTGGAAGCATGAAAATCACTTTAAACATGCTAATTTTAGCTCTAACACTGATGATCCACCTACAAATGTGAACTGACGTTCAAAAATAAAACATTTGAAAACGGACCATTTTCCACATTTCTGAAGCATGACGTAATGGGGGGTGTTATCTCTTTTGTCGAAAATCAGCCGTTTTTGCTCGAACATTAAATGCCTCCAAATGGTATTTAATTAACTTCCCGGGGTGAAGAAACCCTTTTTGAGAACTCAGAGTGAGTAAATTGGCCATTTTCATGCACTTTTAACCATTCCATAAATCTTGTATTTTGGGCCCCTGGAAGCATGAAAATCACTTTAAACATGCTAATTTTAGCTCTAACACTGATGATCCACCTACAAATGTGAACTGACGTTCAAAAATAAAACATTTGAAAACGGACCATTTTCCACATTTCTGAAGCATGACGTAATGGGGGGGTGTTATCTCTTTTGTCGAAAATCAGCCGTTTTTGCTCGAACATTAAATGCCTCCAAATGGTATTTATTTCACTTCCCGAGCCCCTGGAAGCATGAAAATCACTTTAAACATGCTAATTTTAGCTCTAACACTGATGATCCACCTACAAATGTGAACTGACGTTCAAAAATAAAACATTTGAAAACGGACCATTTTCCACATTTCTGAAGCATGACGTAATGGGGGGGTGTTATCTCTTTTGTCGAAAATCAGCCGTTTTTGCTCGAACATTAAATGCCTCCAAATGGTATTTAATTAACTTCCCGAGCCCCTGGAAGCATGAAAATCACTTTAAACATGCTAATTTTAGCTCTAACACTGATGATCCACCTACAAATGTGAACTGACGTTCAAAAATAAAACATTTGAAAACGGACCATTTTCCACATTTCTGAAGCATGACGTAATGGGGGGGTTTTATCTCTTTTGTCGAAAATCAGCCGTTTTTGCTCGAACATTAAATGCCTCCAAATGGTATTTAAATAACTTCCCGGGGTCAAGAAACCCTTTTTGAGAACTCAGAGTGAGTAAATTGGCCATTTTCATGCACTTTTAACCATTCCATAAATCTTGTGTTTTGGGCCCCTGGAAGCATGAAAATCACTTTAAACATGCTAATTTTAGCTCTAACACTGATGATCCACCTACAAATGTGAACTGACGTTCAAAAATAAAACATTTGAAAACGGACCATTTTCCACATTTCTGAAGCATGACGTAATGGGGGGGTGTTATCTCTTTTGTCGAAAATCAGCCGTTTTTGCTCGAACATTAAATGCCTCCAAATGGTATTTAATTAACTTCCCGAGCCCCTGGAAGCATGAAAATCACTTTAAACATGCTAATTTTAGCTCTAACACTGATGATCCACCTACAAATGTGAACTGACGTTCAAAAATAAAACATTTGAAAACGGACCATTTTCCACATTTCTGAAGCATGACGTAATGGGGGGGTGTTATCTCTTTTGTCGAAAATCAGCCGTTTTTGCTCGAACATTAAATGCCTCCAAATGGTATTTAATTAACTTCCCGAGCCCCTGGAAGCATGAAAATCACTTTAAACATGCTAATTTTAGCTCTAACACTGATGATCCACCTACAAATGTGAACTGACGTTCAAAAATAAAACATTTGAAAACGGACCATTTTCCACATTTCTGAAGCATGACGTAATGGGGGGGTGTTATCTCTTTTGTCAAAAATCAGCCGTTTTTGCTCGAACATTAAATGCCTCCAAATGGTATTTATTTCACTTCCCGAGCCCCTGGAAGCATGAAAATCACTTTAAACATGCTAATTTTAGCTCTAACACTGATGATCCACCTACAAATGTGAACTGACGTTCAAAAATAAAACATTTGAAAACGGACCATTTTCCACATTTCTGAAGCATGACGTAATGGGGGGGTGTTATCTCTTTTGTCGAAAATCAGCCGTTTTTGCTCGAACATTAAATGCCTCCAAATGGTATTTAATTAACTTCCCGGGGTGAAGAAACCCTTTTTGAGAACTCAGAGTGAGTAAATTGGCCATTTTCATGCACTTTTAACCATTCCATAAATCTTGTGTTTTGGGCCCCTGGAAGCATGAAAATCACTTTAAACATGCTAATTTTAGCTCTAACACTGATGATCCACCTACAAATGTGAACTGACGTTTAAAAATAAAACATTTGAAAACGGACCATTTTCCACATTTCTGAAGCATGACGTAATGGGGGGGTGTTATCTCTTTTGTCGAAAATCAGCCGTTTTTGCTCGAACATTAAATGCCTCCAAATGGTATTTAATTAACTTCCCGGGGTGAAGAAACCCTTTTTGAGAACTCAGAGTGAGTAAATTGGCCATTTTTATGCACTTTTAACCATTCCATAAATCTTGTGTTTTGGGCCCCTGGAAGCATGAAAATCACTTTAAACATGCTAATTTTAGCTCTAACACTGATGATCCACCTACAAATGTGAACTGACGTTCAAAAATAAAACATTTGAAAACGGACCATTTTCCACATTTCTGAAGCATGACGTAATGGGGGGGTGTTATCTCTTTTGTCGAAAATCAGCCGTTTTTGCTCGAACATTAAATGCCTCCAAATGGTATTTATTTCACTTCCCGAGCCCCTGGAAGCATGAAAATCACTTTAAACATGCTAATTTTAGCTCTAACACTGATGATCCACCTACAAATGTGAACTGACGTTCAAAAATAAAACATTTGAAAACGGACCATTTTCCACATTTCTGAAGCATGACGTAATGGGGGGGTGTTATCTCTTTTGTCAAAAATCAGCCGTTTTTGCTCGAACATTAAATGCCTCCAAATGGTATTTAATTAACTTCCCGGGGTGAAGAAACCCTTTTTGAGAACTCAGAGTGAGTAAATTGGCCATTTTCATGCACTTTTAACCATTCCATAAATCTTGTGTTTTGGGCCCCTAGAAGCATGAAAATCACTTTAAACATGCTAATTTTAGCTCTAACACTGATGATCCACCTACAAATGTGAACTGACGTTCAAAAATAAAACATTTGAAAACGGACCATTTTCCACATTTCTGAAGCATGACGTAATGGGGGGGTGTTATCTCTTTTGTCGAAAATCAGCCGTTTTTGCTCGAACATTAAATGCCTCCAAATTGTATTTAATTAACTTCCCGGGGTGTAGAAACCCTTTTTGAGAACTCAGAGTGAGTAAATTGGCCATTTTCATGCACTTTTAACCATTCCATAAATCTTGTGTTTTGGGCCCCTGGAAGCACGAAAATCACTTTAAACATGCTAATTTTAGCTCTAACACTGATGATCCACCTACAAATGTGAACTGACGTTCAAAAATAAAACATTTGAAAACGGACCATTTTCCACATTTCTGAAGCATGACGTAATGGGGGGGTGTTATCTCTTTTGTCGAAAATCAGCCGTTTTTGCTCGAACATTAAATGCCTCCAAATGGTATTTAATTAACTTCCCGAGCCCCTGGAAGCATGAAAATCACTTTAAACATGCTAATTTTAGCTCTAACACTGATGATCCACCTACAAATGTGAACTGACGTTCAAAAATAAAACATTTGAAAACGGACCATTTTCCACATTTCTGAAGCATGACGTAATGGGGGGGTGTTATCTCTTTTGTCGAAAATCAGCCGTTTTTGCTCGAACATTAAATGCCTCCAAATGGTATTTAATTAACTTCCCGGGGTGAAGAAACCCTTTTTGAGAACTCAGAGTGAGTAAATTGGCCATTTTCATGCACTTTTAACCATTCCATAAATCTTGTATTTTGGGCCCCTGGAAGCATGAAAATCACTTTAAACATGCTAATTTTAGCTCTAACACTGATGATCCACCTACAAATGTGAACTGACGTTCAAAAATAAAACATTTGAAAACGGACCATTTTCCACATTTCTGAAGCATGACGTAATGGGGGGGTGTTATCTCTTTTGTCGAAAATCAGCCGTTTTTGCTCGAACATTAAATGCCTCCAAATGGTATTTATTTCACTTCCCGAGCCCCTGGAAGCATGAAAATCACTTTAAACATGCTAATTTTAGCTCTAACACTGATGATCCACCTACAAATGTGAACTGACGTTCAAAAATAAAACATTTGAAAACGGACCATTTTCCACATTTCTGAAGCATGACGTAATGGGGGGGTGTTATCTCTTTTGTCGAAAATCAGCCGTTTTTGCTCGAACATTAAATGCCTCCAAATGGTATTTAATTAACTTCCCGAGCCCCTGGAAGCATGAAAATCACTTTAAACATGCTAATTTTAGCTCTAACACTGATGATCCACCTACAAATGTGAACTGACGTTCAGAAATAAAACATTTGAAAACGGACCATTTTCCACATTTCTGAAGCATGACGTAATGGGGGGGTGTTATCTCTTTTGTCGAAAATCAGCCGTTTTTGCTCGAACATTAAATGCCTCCAAATGGTATTTAATTAACTTCCCGGGGTGAAGAAACCCTTTTTGAGAACTCAGAGTGAGTAAATTGGCCATTTTCATGCACTTTTAACCATTCCATAAATCTTGTGTTTTGGGCCCCTGGAAGCATGAAAATCACTTTAAACATGCTAATTTTAGCTCTAACGCTGATGATCCACCTACAAATGTGAACTGACGTTCAAAAATAAAACATTTGAAAACGGACCATTTTCCACATTTCTGAAGCATGACGTAATGGGGGGGTGTTATCTCTTTTGTCGAAAATCAGCCGTTTTTGCTCGAACATTAAATGCCTCCAAATGGTATTTAATTAACTTCCCGAGCCCCTGGAAGCTTGAAAATCACTTTAAACATGCTAATTTTAGCTCTAACACTGATGATCCACCTACAAATGTGAACTGACGTTCAAAAATAAAACATTTGAAAACGGACCATTTTCCACATTTCTGAAGCATGACGTAATGGGGGGGTGTTATCTCTTTTGTCGAAAATCAGCCGTTTTTGCTCGAACATTAAATGCCTCCAAATGGTATTTAATTAACTTCCCGAGCCCCTGGAAGCATGAAAATCACTTTAAACATGCTAATTTTAGCTCTAACACTGATGATCCACCTACAAATGTGAACTGACGTTCAAAAATAAAACATTTGAAAACGGACCATTTTCCACATTTCTGAAGCATGACGTAATGGGGGGGTGTTATCTCTTTTGTCGAAAATCAGCCGTTTTTGCTCGAACATCAAATGCCTCCAAATGGTATTTATTTCACTTCCCGAGCCCCTGGAAGCATGAAAATCACTTTAAACATGCTAATTTTAGCTCTAACACTGATGATCCACCTACAAATGTGAACTGACGTTCAAAAATAAAACATTTGAAAACGGACCATTTTCCACATTTCTGAAGCATGACGTAATGGGGGGGTGTTATCTCTTTTGTCGAAAATCAGCTGTTTTTGCTCGAACATTAAATGCCTCCAAATGGTATTTAATTAACTTCCCGGGGTGAAGAAACCCTTTTTGAGAACTCAGAGTGAGTAAATTGGCCATTTTCATGCACTTTTAACCATTCCATAAATCTTGTATTTTGGGCCCCTGGAAGCATGAAAATCACTTTAAACATGCTAATTTTAGCTCTAACACTGATGATCCACCTACAAATGTGAACTGACGTTCAAAAATAAAACATTTGAAAACGGACCATTTTCCACATTTCTGAAGCATGACGTAATGGGGGGGTGTTATCTCTTTTGTCGAAAATCAGCCGTTTTTGCTCGAACATTAAATGCCTCCAAATGGTATTTATTTCACTTCCCGAGCCCCTGGAAGCATGAAAATCACTTTAAACATGCTAATTTTAGCTCTAACACTGATGATCCACCTACAAATGTGAACTGACGTTCAAAAATAAAACATTTGAAAACGGACCATTTTCCACATTTCTGAAGCATGACGTAATGGGGGGGTGTTATCTCTTTTGTCGAAAATCAGCCGTTTTTGCTCGAACATTAAATGCCTCCAAATGGTATTTAATTAACTTCCCGAGCCCCTGGAAGCATGAAAATCACTTTAAACATGCTAATTTTAGCTCTAACACTGATGATCCACCTACAAATGTGAACTGACGTTCAGAAATAAAACATTTGAAAACGGACCATTTTCCACATTTCTGAAGCATGACGTAATGGGGGGGTGTTATCTCTTTTGTCGAAAATCAGCCGTTTTTGCTCGAACATTAAATGCCTCCAAATGGTATTTATTTAACTTCCCGGGGTGAAGAAACCCTTTTTGAGAACTCAGAGTGAGTAAATTGGCCATTTTCATGCACTTTTAACCATTCCATAAATCTTGTGTTTTGGGCCCCTGGAAGCATGAAAATCACTTTAAACATGCTAATTTTAGCTCTAACGCTGATGATCCACCTACAAATGTGAACTGACGTTCAAAAATAAAACATTTGAAAACGGACCATTTTCCACATTTCTGAAGCATGACGTAATGGGGGGGTGTTATCTCTTTTGTCGAAAATCAGCCGTTTTTGCTCGAACATTAAATGCCTCCAAATGGTATTTAATTAACTTCCCGAGCCCCTGGAAGCTTGAAAATCACTTTAAACATGCTAATTTTAGCTCTAACACTGATGATCCACCTACAAATGTGAACTGACGTTCAAAAATAAAACATTTGAAAACGGACCATTTTCCACATTTCTGAAGCATGACGTAATGGGGGGGTGTTATCTCTTTTGTCGAAAATCAGCCGTTTTTGCTCGAACATTAAATGCCTCCAAATGGTATTTAATTAACTTCCCGAGCCCCTGGAAGCATGAAAATCACTTTAAACATGCTAATATTAGCTCTAACACTGATGATCCACCTACAAATGTGAACTGACGTTCAAAAATAAAACATTTGAAAACGGACCATTTTCCACATTTCTGAAGCATGACGTAATGGGGGGGTGTTATCTCTTTTGTCGAAAATCAGCCGTTTTTGCTCGAACATTAAATGCCTCCAAATGGTATTTAATTAACTTCCCGAGCCCCTGGAAGCATGAAAATCACTTTAAACATGCTAATTTTAGCTCTAACACTGATGATCCACCTACAAATGTGAACTGACGTTCAAAAATAAATCATTTGAAAACGGACCATTTTCCACATTTCTGAAGCATGACGTAATGGGGGGGTGTTATCTCTTTTGTCGAAAATCAGCCGTTTTTGCTCGAACATTAAATGCCTCCAAATGGTATTTAATTAACTTCCTGAGCCCCTGGAAGCATGACAATCACTTTAAACATGCTAATTTTAGCTCTAACACTGATGATCCACCTACAAATGTGAACTGACGTTCAAAAATAAAACATTTGAAAACGGACCATTTTCCACATTTCTGAAGCATGACGTAATGGGGGGGTTTTATCTCTTTTGTCGAAAATCAGCCGTTTTTGCTCGAACATTAAATGCCTCCAAATGGTATTTAAATAACTTCCCGGGGTCAAGAAACCCTTTTTGAGAACTCAGAGTGAGTAAATTGGCCATTTTCATGCACTTTTAACCATTCCATAAATCTTGTGTTTTGGGCCCCTGGAAGCATGAAAATCACTTTAAACATGCTAATTTTAGCTCTAACACTGATGATCCACCTACAAATGTGAACTGACGTTCAAAAATAAAACATTTGAAAACGGACCATTTTCCACATTTCTGAAGCATGACGTAATGGGGGGGTGTTATCTCTTTTGTCGAAAATCAGCCGTTTTTGCTCGAACATTAAATGCCTCCAAATGGTATTTAATTAACTTCCCGAGCCCCTGGAAGCATGAAAATCACTTTAAACATGCTAATTTTAGCTCTAACACTGATGATCCACCTACAAATGTGAACTGACGTTCAAAAATAAAACATTTGAAAACGGACCATTTTCCACATTTCTGAAGCATGACGTAATGGGGGGGTGTTATCTCTTTTGTCGAAAATCAGCCGTTTTTGCTCGAACATTAAATGCCTCCAAATGGTATTTAATTAACTTCCCGAGCCCCTGGAAGCATGAAAATCACTTTAAACATGCTAATTTTAGCTCTAACACTGATGATCCACCTACAAATGTGAACTGACGTTCAAAAATAAAACATTTGAAAACGGACCATTTTCCACATTTCTGAAGCATGACGTAATGGGGGGGTGTTATCTCTTTTGTCGAAAATCAGCCGTTTTTGCTCGAACATTAAATGCCTCCAAATGGTATTTATTTCACTTCCCGAGCCCCTGGAAGCATGAAAATCACTTTAAACATGCTAATTTTAGCTCTAACACTGATGATCCACCTACAAATGTGAACTGACGTTCAAAAATAAAACATTTGAAAACGGACCATTTTCCACATTTCTGAAGCATGACGTAATGGGGGGGTGTTATCTCTTTTGTCGAAAATCAGCCGTTTTTGCTCGAACATTAAATGCCTCCAAATGGTATTTAATTACTTCCCGGGGTGAAGAAACCCTTTTTGAGAACTCAGAGTGAGTAAATTGGCCATTTTCATGCACTTTTAACCATTCCATAAATCTTGTGTTTTGGGCCCCTGGAAGCATGAAAATCACTTTAAACATGCTAATTTTAGCTCTAACACTGATGATCCACCTACAAATGTGAACTGACGTTCAAAAATAAAACATTTGAAAACGGACCATTTTCCACATTTCTGAAGCATGACGTAATGGGGGGGTGTTATCTCTTTTGTCGAAAATCAGCCGTTTTTGCTCGAACATTAAATGCCTCCAAATGGTATTTAATTAACTTCCCGAGCCCCTGGAAGCATGAAAATCACTTTAAACATGCTAATTTTAGCTCTAACACTGATGATCCACCTACAAATGTGAACTGACGTTCAAAAATAAATCATTTGAAAACGGACCATTTTCCACATTTCTGAAGCATGACGTAATGGGGGGGTGTTATCTCTTTTGTCGAAAATCAGCCGTTTTTGCTCGAACATTAAATGCCTCCAAATGGTATTTAATTAACTTCCTGAGCCCCTGGAAGCATGACAATCACTTTAAACATGCTAATTTTAGCTCTAACACTGATGATCCACCTACAAATGTGAACTGACGTTCAAAAATAAAACATTTGAAAACGGACCATTTTCCACATTTCTGAAGCATGACGTAATGGGGGGGTTTTATCTCTTTTGTCGAAAATCAGCCGTTTTTGCTCGAACATTAAATGCCTCCAAATGGTATTTAAATAACTTCCCGGGGTCAAGAAACCCTTTTTGAGAACTCAGAGTGAGTAAATTGGCCATTTTCATGCACTTTTAACCATTCCATAAATCTTGTGTTTTGGGCCCCTGGAAGCATGAAAATCACTTTAAACATGCTAATTTTAGCTCTAACACTGATGATCCACCTACAAATGTGAACTGACGTTCAAAAATAAAACATTTGAAAACGGACCATTTTCCACATTTCTGAAGCATGACGTAATGGGGGGGTGTTATCTCTTTTGTCGAAAATCAGCCGTTTTTGCTCGAACATTAAATGCCTCCAAATGGTATTTAATTAACTTCCCGAGCCCCTGGAAGCATGAAAATCACTTTAAACATGCTAATTTTAGCTCTAACACTGATGATCCACCTACAAATGTGAACTGACGTTCAAAAATAAAACATTTGAAAACGGACCATTTTCCACATTTCTGAAGCATGACGTAATGGGGGGGTGTTATCTCTTTTGTCGAAAATCAGCCGTTTTTGCTCGAACATTAAATGCCTCCAAATGGTATTTAATTAACTTCCCGAGCCCCTGGAAGCATGAAAATCACTTTAAACATGCTAATTTTAGCTCTAACACTGATGATCCACCTACAAATGTGAACTGACGTTCAAAAATAAAACATTTGAAAACGGACCATTTTCCACATTTCTGAAGCATGACGTAATGGGGGGGTGTTATCTCTTTTGTCGAAAATCAGCCGTTTTTGCTCGAACATTAAATGCCTCCAAATGGTATTTATTTCACTTCCCGAGCCCCTGGAAGCATGAAAATCACTTTAAACATGCTAATTTTAGCTCTAACACTGATGATCCACCTACAAATGTGAACTGACGTTCAAAAATAAAACATTTGAAAACGGACCATTTTCCACATTTCTGAAGCATGACGTAATGGGGGGGTGTTATCTCTTTTGTCGAAAATCAGCCGTTTTTGCTCGAACATTAAATGCCTCCAAATGGTATTTAATTAACTTCCCGGGGTGAAGAAACCCTTTTTGAGAACTCAGAGTGAGTAAATTGGCCATTTTCATGCACTTTTAACCATTCCATAAATCTTGTGTTTTGGGCCCCTGGAAGCATGAAAATCACTTTAAACATGCTAATTTTAGCTCTAACACTGATGATCCACCTACAAATGTGAACTGACGTTTAAAAATAAAACATTTGAAAACGGACAATTTTCCACATTTCTGAAGCATGACGTAATGGGGGGGTGTTATCTCTTTTGTCGAAAATCAGCCGTTTTTGCTCGAACATTAAATGCCTCCAAATGGTATTTAATTAACTTCCCGGGGTGAAGAAACCCTTTTTGAGAACTCAGAGTGAGTAAATTGGCCATTTTTATGCACTTTTAACCATTCCATAAATCTTGTGTTTTGGGCCCCTGGAAGCATGAAAATCACTTTAAACATGCTAATTTTAGCTCTAACACTGATGATCCACCTACAAATGTGAACTGACGTTCAAAAATAAAACATTTGAAAACGGACCATTTTCCACATTTCTGAAGCATGACGTAATGGGGGGGTGTTATCTCTTTTGTCGAAAATCAGCCGTTTTTGCTCGAACATTAAATGCCTCCAAATGGTATTTATTTCACTTCCCGAGCCCCTGGAAGCATGAAAATCACTTTAAACATGCTAATTTTAGCTCTAACACTGATGATCCACCTACAAATGTGAACTGACGTTCAAAAATAAAACATTTGAAAACGGACCATTTTCCACATTTCTGAAGCATGACGTAATGGGGGGGTGTTATCTCTTTTGTCAAAAATCAGCCGTTTTTGCTCGAACATTAAATGCCTCCAAATGGTATTTAATTAACTTCCCGGGGTGAAGAAACCCTTTTTGAGAACTCAGAGTGAGTAAATTGGCCATTTTCATGCACTTTTAACCATTCCATAAATCTTGTGTTTTGGGCCCCTGGAAGCATGAAAATCACTTTAAACATGCTAATTTTAGCTCTAACACTGATGATCCACCTACAAATGTGAACTGAGGTTCAAAAATAAAACATTTGAAAACGGACCATTTTCCACATTTCTGAAGCATGACGTAATGGGGGGGTGTTATCTCTTTTGTCGAAAATCAGCCGTTTTTGCTCGAACATTAAATGCCTCCAAATGGTATTTAATTAACTTCCCGGGGTGAAGAAACCCTTTTTGAGAACTCAGAGTGAGTAAATTGGCCATTTTCATGCACTTTTAACCATTCCATAAATCTTGTATTTTGGGCCCCTGGAAGCATGAAAATCACTTTAAACATGCTAATTTTAGCTCTAACACTGATGATCCACCTACAAATGTGAACTGACGTTCAAAAATAAAACATTTGAAAATGGACCATTTTCCACATTTCTGAAGCATGACGTAATGGGGGGGTGTTATCTCTTTTGTCGAAAATCAGCCGTTTTTGCTCGAACATTAAATGCCTCCAAATGGTATTTATTTCACTTCCCGAGCCCCTGGAAGCATGAAAATCACTTTAAACATGCTAATTTTAGCTCTAACACTGATGATCCACCTACAAATGTGAACTGACGTTCAAAAATAAAACATTTGAAAACGGACCATTTTCCACATTTCTGAAGCATGACGTAATGGGGGGGTGTTATCTCTTTTGTCGAAAATCAGCCGTTTTTGCTCGAACATTAAATGCCTCCAAATGGTATTTAATTAACTTCCCGAGCCCCTGGAAGCATGAAAATCACTTTAAACATGCTAATTTTAGCTCTAACACTGATGATCCACCTACAAATGTGAACTGACGTTCAGAAATAAAACATTTGAAAACGGACCATTTTCCACATTTCTGAAGCATGACGTAATGGGGGGGTGTTATCTCTTTTGTCGAAAATCAGCCGTTTTTGCTCGAACATTAAATGCCTCCACATGGTATTTAATTAACTTCCCGAGCCCCTGGAAGCATGAAAATCACTTTAAACATGCTAATTTTAGCTCTAACACTGATGATCCACCTACAAATGTGAACTGACGTTCAAAAATAAATCATTTGAAAACGGACCATTTTCCACATTTCTGAAGCATGACGTAATGGGGGGGTGTTATCTCTTTTGTCGAAAATCAGCCGTTTTTGCTCGAACATTAAATGCCTCCAAATGGTATTTAATTAACTTCCTGAGCCCCTGGAAGCATGACAATCACTTTAAACATGCTAATTTTAGCTCTAACACTGATGATCCACCTACAAATGTGAACTGACGTTCAAAAATAAAACATTTGAAAACGGACCATTTTCCACATTTCTGAAGCATGACGTAATGGGGGGGGTGTTATCTCTTTTGTCGAAAATCAGCCGTTTTTGCTCGAACATTAAATGCCTCCAAATGGTATTTAATTAACTTCCCGAGCCCCTGGAAGCATGAAAATCACTTTAAACATGCTAATTTTAGCTCTAACACTGATGATCCACCTACAAATGTGAACTGACGTTCAAAAATAAAACATTTGAAAACGGACCATTTTCCACATTTCTGAAGCATGACGTAATGGGGGGGTGTTATCTCTTTTGTCGAAAATCAGCCGTTTTTGCTCGAACATTAAATGCCTCCAAATGGTATTTAATTAACTTCCCGAGCCCCTGGAAGCATGAAAATCACTTTAAACATGCTAATTTTAGCTCTAACACTGATGATCCACCTACAAATGTGAACTGACGTTCAAAAATAAAACATTTGAAAACGGACCATTTTCCACATTTCTGAAGCATGACGTAATGGGGGGGGTGTTATCTCTTTTGTCGAAAATCAGCCGTTTTTGCTCGAACATTAAATGCCTCCAAATGGCATTTAATTAACTTCCCGGGGTGAAGAAACCCTTTTTGAGAACTCAGAGTGAGTAAATTGGCCATTTTCATGCACTTTTAACCATTCCATAAATCTTGTATTTTGGGCCCCTGGAAGCATGAAAATCACTTTAAACATGCTAATTTTAGCTCTAACACTGATGATCCACCTACAAATGTGAACTGACGTTCAAAAATAAAACATTTGAAAACGGACCATTTTCCACATTTCTGAAGCATGACGTAATGGGGGGGTGTTATCTCTTTTGTCGAAAATCAGCCGTTTTTGCTCGAACATTAAATGCCTCCAAATGGTATTTATTTCACTTCCCGAGCCCCTGGAAGCATGAAAATCACTTTAAACATGCTAATTTTAGCTCTAACACTGATGATCCACCTACAAATGTGAACTGACGTTCAAAAATAAAACATTTGAAAACGGACCATTTTCCACATTTCTGAAGCATGACGTAATGGGGGGGTGTTATCTCTTTTGTCGAAAATCAGCCGTTTTTGCTCGAACATTAAATGCCTCCAAATGGTATTTAATTAACTTCCCGAGCCCCTGGAAGCATGAAAATCACTTTAAACATGCTAATTTTAGCTCTAACACTGATGATCCACCTACAAATGTGAACTGACGTTCAAAAATAAAACATTTGAAAACGGACCATTTTCCACATTTCTGAAGCATGACGTAATGGTGGGGTTTTATCTCTTTTGTCGAAAATCAGCCGTTTTTGCTCGAACATTAAATGCCTCCAAATGGTATTTAAATAACTTCCCGGGGTGAAGAAACCCTTTTTGAGAACTCAGAGTGAGTAAATTGGCCATTTTCATGCACTTTTAACCATTCCATAAATCTTGTGTTTTGGGCCCCTGGAAGCATGAAAATCACTTTAAACATGCTAATTTTAGCTCTAACACTGATGATCCACCTACAAATGTGAACTGACGTTCAAAAATAAAACATTTGAAAACGGACCATTTTCCACATTTCTGAAGCATGACGTAATGGGGGGGTGTTATCTCTTTTGTCGAAAATCAGCCGTTTTTGCTCGAACATTAAATGCCTCCAAATGGTATTTAATTAACTTCCCGAGCCCCTGGAAGCATGAAAATCACTTTAAACATGCTAATTTTAGCTCTAACACTGATGATCCACCTACAAATGTGAACTGACGTTCAAAAATAAAACATTTGAAAACGGACCATTTTCCACATTTCTGAAGCATGACGTAATGGGGGGGTGTTATCTCTTTTGTCGAAAATCAGCCGTTTTTGCTCGAACATTAAATGCCTCCAAATGGTATTTAATTAACTTCCTTAGCCCCTGGAAGCATGAAAATCACTTTAAACATGCTAATTTTAGCTCTAACACTGATGATCCACCTACAAATGTGAACTGACGTTCAAAAATAAAACATTTGAAAACGGACCATTTTCCACATTTCTGAAGCATGACGTAATGGGGGGGTGTTATCTCTTTTGTCGAAAATCAGCCGTTTTTGCTCGAACATTAAATGCCTCCAAATGGTATTTATTTCACTTCCCGAGCCCCTGGAAGCATGAAAATCACTTTAAACATGCTAATTTTAGCTCTAACACTGATGATCCACCTACAAATGTGAACTGACGTTCAAAAATAAAACATTTGAAAACGGACCATTTTCCACATTTCTGAAGCATGACGTAATGGGGGGGTGTTATCTCTTTTGTCGAAAATCAGCCGTTTTTGCTCGAACATTAAATGCCTCCAAATGGTATTTAATTAACTTCCCGGGGTGAAGAAACCCTTTTTGAGAACTCAGAGTGAGTAAATTGGCCATTTTCATGCACTTTTAACCATTCCATAAATCTTGTGTTTTGGGCCCCTGGAAGCATGAAAATCACTTTAAACATGCTAATTTTAGCTCTAACACTGATGATCCACCTACAAATGTGAACTGACGTTTAAAAATAAAACATTTGAAAACGGACCATTTTCCACATTTCTGAAGCATGACGTAATGGGGGGGTGTTATCTCTTTTGTCGAAAATCAGCCGTTTTTGCTCGAACATTAAATGCCTCCAAATGGTATTTAATTAACTTCCCGGGGTGAAGAAACCCTTTTTGAGAACTCAGAGTGAGTAAATTGGCCATTTTTATGCACTTTTAACCATTCCATAAATCTTGTGTTTTGGGCCCCTGGAAGCATGAAAATCACTTTAAACATGCTAATTTTAGCTCTAACACTGATGATCCACCTACAAATGTGAACTGACGTTCAAAAATAAAACATTTGAAAACGGACCATTTTCCACATTTCTGAAGCATGACGTAATGGGGGGGTGTTATCTCTTTTGTCGAAAATCAGCCGTTTTTGCTCGAACATTAAATGCCTCCAAATGGTATTTAATTAACTTCCCGAGCCCCTGGAAGCATGAAAATCACTTTAAACATGCTAATTTTAGCTCTAACACTGATGATCCACCTACAAATGTGAACTGACGTTCAAAAATAAAACATTTGAAAACGGACCATTTTCCACATTTCTGAAGCATGACGTAATGGGGGGGTGTTATCTCTTTTGTCGAAAATCAGCCGTTTTTGCTCGAACATTAAATGCCTCCAAATGGTATTTAATTAACTTCCCGAGCCCCTGGAAGCATGAAAATCACTTTAAACATGCTAATTTTAGCTCTAACACTGATGATCCACCTACAAATGTGAACTGACGTTCAAAAATAAATCATTTGAAAACGGACCATTTTCCACATTTCTGAAGCATGACGTAATGGGGGGGTGTTATCTCTTTTGTCGAAAATCAGCCGTTTTTGCTCGAACATTAAATGCCTCCAAATGGTATTTAATTAACTTCCTGAGCCCCTGGAAGCATGACAATCACTTTAAACATGCTAATTTTAGCTCTAACACTGATGATCCACCTACAAATGTGAACTGACGTTCAAAAATAAAACATTTGAAAACGGACCATTTTCCACATTTCTGAAGCATGACGTAATGGGGGGGTGTTATCTCTTTTGTCGAAAATCAGCCGTTTTTGCTCGAACATTAAATGCCTCCAAATGGTATTTAATTAACTTCCCGAGCCCCTGGAAGCATGAAAATCACTTTAAACATGCTAATTTTAGCTCTAACACTGATGATCCACCTACAAATGTGAACTGACGTTCAAAAATAAAACATTTGAAAACGGACCATTTTCCACATTTCTGAAGCATGACGTAATGGGGGGGTGTTATCTCTTTTGTCGAAAATCAGCCGTTTTTGCTCGAACATTAAATGCCTCCAAATGGTATTTAATTAACTTCCCGAGCCCCTGGAAGCATGAAAATCACTTTAAACATGCTAATTTTAGCTCTAACACTGATGATCCACCTACAAATGTGAACTGTCGTTCAAAAATAAAACGTTTGAAAACGGACCATTTTCTACATTTCTGAAGCATGACGTAATGGGGGGGTGTTATCTCTTTTGTCGAAAATCAGCCGTTTTTGCTCGAACATTAAATGCCTCCAAATGGTATTTAATTAACTTCCCGGGGTGAAGAAACCCTTTTTGAGAACTCAGAGTGAGTAAATTGGCCATTTTCATGCACTTTTAACCATTCCATAAATCTTTTATTTTGGGCCCCTGGAAGCATGAAAATCACTTTAAACATGCTAATTTTAGCTCTAACACTGATGATCCACCTACAAATGTGAACTGACGTTCAAAAATAAAACATTTGAAAACGGACCATTTTCCACATTTCTGAAGCATGACGTAATGGGGGGGTGTTATCTCTTTTGTCGAAAATCAGCCGTTTTTGCTCGAACATTAAATGCCTCCAAATGGTATTTATTTCACTTCCCGAGCCCCTGGAAGCATGAAAATCACTTTAAACATGCTAATTTTAGCTCTAACACTGATGATCCACCTACAAATGTGAACTGACGTTCAAAAATAAAACATTTGAAAACGGACCATTTTCCACATTTCTGAAGCATGACGTAATGGGGGGGTGTTATCTCTTTTGTCGAAAATCAGCCGTTTTTGCTCGAACATTAAATGCCTCCAAATGGTATTTAATTAACTTCCCGAGCCCCTGGAAGCATGAAAATCACTTTAAACATGCTAATTTTAGCTCTAACACTGATGATCCACCTACAAATGTGAACTGACGTTCAAAAATAAAACATTTGAAAACGGACCATTTTCCACATTTCTGAAGCATGACGTAATGGGGGGGTGTTATCTCTTTTGTCGAAAATCAGCCGTTTTTGCTCGAACATTAAATGCCTCCAAATGGTATTTAATTAACTTCCCGAGCCCCTGGAAGCATGAAAATCACTTTAAACATGCTAATTTTAGCTCTAACACTGATGATCCACCTACAAATGTGAACTGACGTTCAAAAATAAATCATTTGAAAACGGACCATTTTCCACATTTCTGAAGCATGACGTAATGGGGGGGGTGTTATCTCTTTTGTCGAAAATCAGCCGTTTTTGCTCGAACATTAAATGCCTCCAAATGGTATTTAATTAACTTCCTGAGCCCCTGGAAGCATGACAATCACTTTAAACATGCTAATTTTAGCTCTAACACTGATGATCCACCTACAAATGTGAACTGACGTTCAAAAATAAAACATTTGAAAACGGACCATTTTCCACATTTCTGAAGCATGACGTAATGGGGGGGTTTTATCTCTTTTGTCGAAAATCAGCCGTTTTTGCTCGAACATTAAATGCCTCCAAATGGTATTTAAATAACTTCCCGGGGTGAAGAAACCCTTTTTGAGAACTCAGAGTGAGTAAATTGGCCATTTTCATGCACTTTTAACCATTCCATAAATCTTGTGTTTTGGGCCCCTGGAAGCATGAAAATCACTTTAAACATGCTAATTTTAGCTCTAACACTGATGATCCACCTACAAATGTGAACTGACGTTCAAAAATAAAACATTTGAAAACGGACCATTTTCCACATTTCTGAAGCATGACGTCATGGGGGGGTGTTATCTCTTTTGTCGAAAATCAGCCGTTTTTGCTCGAACATTAAATGCCTCCAAATGGTATTTAATTAACTTCCCGAGCCCCTGGAAGCATGAAAATCACTTTAAACATGCTAATTTTAGCTCTAACACTGATGATCCACCTACAAATGTGAACTGACGTTCAAAAATAAAACATTTGAAAACGGACCATTTTCCACATTTCTGAAGCATGACGTAATGGGGGGGTGTTATCTCTTTTGTCGAAAATCAGCCGTTTTTGCTCGAACATTAAATGCCTCCAAATGGTATTTAATTAACTTCCCGAGCCCCTGGAAGCATGAAAATCACTTTAAACATGCTAATTTTAGCTCTAACACTGATGATCCACCTACAAATGTGAACTGACGTTCAAAAATAAAACATTTGAAAACGGACCATTTTCCACATTTCTGAAGCATGACGTAATGGGGGGGTGTTATCTCTTTTGTCGAAAATCAGCCGTTTTTGCTCGAACATTAAATGCCTCCAAATGGTATTTATTTCACTTCCCGAGCCCCTGGAAGCATGAAAATCACTTTAAACATGCTAATTTTAGCTCTAACACTGATGATCCACCTACAAATGTGAACTGACGTTCAAAAATAAAACATTTGAAAACGGACCATTTTCCACATTTCTGAAGCATGACGTAATGGGGGGGTGTTATCTCTTTTGTCGAAAATCAGCCGTTTTTGCTCGAACATTAAATGCCTCCAAATGGTATTTAATTAACTTCCCGGGGTGAAGAAACCCTTTTTGAGAACTCAGAGTGAGTAAATTGGCCATTTTCATGCACTTTTAACCATTCCATAAATCTTGTGTTTTGGGCCCCTGGAAGCATGAAAATCACTTTAAACATGCTAATTTTAGCTCTAACACTGATGATCCACCTACAAATGTGAACTGACGTTTAAAAATAAAACATTTGAAAACGGACCATTTTCCACATTTCTGAAGCATGACGTAATGGGGGGGTGTTATCTCTTTTGTCGAAAATCAGCCGTTTTTGCTCGAACATTAAATGCCTCCAAATGGTATTTAATTAACTTCCCGGGGTGAAGAAACCCTTTTTGAGAACTCAGAGTGAGTGAATTGGCCATTTTTATGCACTTTTAACCATTCCATAAATCTTGTGTTTTGGGCCCCTGGAAGCATGAAAATCACTTTAAACATGCTAATTTTAGCTCTAACACTGATGATCCACCTACAAATGTGAACTGACGTTCAAAAATAAAACATTTGAAAACGGACCATTTTCCACATTTCTGAAGCATGACGTAATGGGGGGGTGTTATCTCTTTTGTCGAAAATCAGCCGTTTTTGCTCGAACATTAAATGCCTCCAAATGGTATTTATTTCACTTCCCGAGCCCCTGGAAGCATGAAAATCACTTTAAACATGCTAATTTTAGCTCTAACACTGATGATCCACCTACAAATGTGAACTGACGTTCAAAAATAAAACATTTGAAAACAGACCATTTTCCACATTTCTGAAGCATGACGTAATGGGGGGGTGTTATCTCTTTTGTCAAAAATCAGCCGTTTTTGCTCGAACATTAAATGCCTCCAAATGGTATTTAATTAACTTCCCGGGGTGAAGAAACCCTTTTTGAGAACTCAGAGTGAGTAAATTGGCCATTTTCATGCACTTTTAACCATTACATAAATCTTGTGTTTTGGGCCCCTGGAAGCATGAAAATCACTTTAAACATGCTAATTTTAGCTCTAACACTGATGATCCACCTACAAATGTGAACTGACGTTCAAAAATAAAACATTTGAAAACGGACCATTTTCCACATTTCTGAAGCATGACGTAATGGGGGGGTGTTATCTCTTTTGTCGAAAATCAGCCGTTTTTGCTCGAACATTAAATGCCTCCAAATTGTATTTAATTAACTTCCCGGGGTGTAGAAACCCTTTTTGAGAACTCAGAGTGAGTAAATTGGCCATTTTCATGCACTTTTAACCATTCCATAAATCTTGTGTTTTGGGCCCCTGGAAGCACGAAAATCACTTTAAACATGCTAATTTTAGCTCTAACACTGATGATCCACCTACAAATGTGAACTGACGTTCAAAAATTAAACATTTGAAAACGGACCATTTTCCACATTTCCGAAGCATGTCGTAATGGGGGGGTGTTATCTCTTTTGTCGAAAATCAGCCGTTTTTGCTCGAACATTAAATGCCTCCAAATGGTATTTATTTCACTTCCCGAGCCCCTGGAAGCATGAAAATCACTTTAAACATGCTAATTTTAGCTCTAACACTGATGATCCACCTACAAATGTGAACTGACGTTCAAAAATAAAACATTTGAAAACGGACCATTTTCCACATTTCTGAAGCATGACGTAATGGGGGGGTGTTATCTCTTTTGTCGAAAATCAGCCGTTTTTGCTCGAACATTAAATGCCTCCAAATGGTATTTAATTAACTTCCCGGGGTGAAGAAACCCTTTTTGAGAACTCAGAGTGAGTAGATTGGCCATTTTCATGCACTTTTAACCATTCCATAAATCTTGTGCTTTGGGCCCCTGGAAGCATGAAAATAACTTTAAACATGCTAATTTTAGCTCTAACACTGATGATCCACCTACAAATGTGAACTGACGTTCAAAAATAAAACATTTGAAAACGGACCATTTTCCACATTTCTGAAGCATGACGTAATGGGGGGGGTGTTATCTCTTTTGTCGAAAATCAGCCGTTTTTGCTCGACATTAAATGCCTCCAAATGGTATTTATTTCACTTCCCGAGCCCCTGGAAGCATGAAAATCACTTTAAACATGCTAATTTTAGCTCTAACACTGATGATCCACCTACAAATGTGAACTGACGTTCAAAAATAAAACATTTGAAAACGGACCATTTTCCACATTTCTGAAGCATGACGTAATGGGGGGGTGTTATCTCTTTTGTCGAAAATCAGCCGTTTTTGCTCAAACATTAAATGCCTCCAAATGGTATTTAATTAACTTCCCGGGGTGAAGAAACCCTTTTTGAGAACTCAGAGTGAGTAAATTGGCCATTTTCATGCACTTTTAACCATTCCATAAATCTTGTGTTTTGGGCCCCTGGAAGCATGAAAATCACTTTAAACATGCTAATTTTAGCTCTAACACTGATGATCCACCTACAAATGTGAACTGACGTTCAAAAATAAAACATTTGAAAACGGACCATTTTCCACATTTCTGAAGCATGACGTAATGGGGGGGTGTTATCTCTTTTGTCGAAAATAAGCCGTTTTTGCTCGAACATTAAATGCCTCCAAATGGTATTTATTTCACTTCCCGAGCCCCTGGAAGCATGAAAATCACTTTAAACATGCTAATTTTAGCTCTAACACTGATGATCCACCTACAAATGTGAACTGACGTTCAAAAATAAAACATTTGAAAACGGACCATTTTCCACATTTCTGAAGCATGACGTAATGGGGGGGTGTTATCTCTTTTGTCGAAAATCAGCCGTTTTTGCTCGAACATTAAATGCCTCCAAATGGTATTTAATTAACTTCCCGAGCCCCTGGAAGCATGAAAATCACTTTAAACATGCTAATTTTAGCTCTAACACTGATGATCCACCTACAAATGTGAACTGACGTTCAAAAATAAAACATTTGAAAACGGACCATTTTCCACATTTCTGAAGCATGACGTAATGGGGGGGTGTTATCTCTTTTGTCGAAAATCAGCCGTTTTTGCTCGAACATTAAATGCCTCCAAATGGTATTTAATTAACTTCCCGAGCCCCTGGAAGCATGAAAATCACTTTAAACATGCTAATTTTAGCTCTAACACTGATGATCCACCTACAAATGTGAACTGACGTTCAAAAATAAATCATTTGAAAACGGACCATTTTCCACATTTCTGAAGCATGACGTAATGGGGGGGTGTTATCTCTTTTGTCGAAAATCAGCCGTTTTTGCTCGAACATTAAATGCCTCCAAATGGTATTTAATTAACTTCCTGAGCCCCTGGAAGCATGACAATCACTTTAAACATGCTAATTTTAGCTCTAACACTGATGATCCACCTACAAATGTGAACTGACGTTCAAAAATAAAACATTTGAAAACGGACCATTTTCCACATTTCTGAAGCATGACGTAATGGGGGGGTGTTATCTCTTTTGTCGAAAATCAGCCGTTTTTGCTCGAACATTAAATGCCTCCAAATGGTATTTAATTAACTTCCCGAGCCCCTGGAAGCATGAAAATCACTTTAAACATGCTAATTTTAGCTCTAACACTGATGATCCACCTACAAATGTGAACTGACGTTCAAAAATAAAACATTTGAAAACGGACCATTTTCCACATTTCTGAAGCATGACGTAATGGGGGGGTGTTATCTCTTTTGTCGAAAATCAGCCGTTTTTGCTCGAACATTAAATGCCTCCAAATGGTATTTAATTAACTTCCCGAGCCCCTGGAAGCATGAAAATCACTTTAAACATGCAAATTTTAGCTCTAACACTGAGGATCCACCTACAAATGTGAACTGACGTTCAAAAATAAAACATTTGAAAACGGACCATTTTCCACATTTCTGAAGCATGACGTAATGGGGGGGTGTTATCTCTTTTGTCGAAAATCAGCCGTTTTTGCTCGAACATTAAATGCCTCCAAATGGTATTTATTTCACTTCCCGAGCCCCTGGAAGCATGAAAATCACTTTAAACATGCTAATTTTAGCTCTAACACTGATGATCCACCTACAAATGTGAACTGACGTTCAAAAATAAAACATTTGAAAACGGACCATTTTCCACATTTCTGAAGCATGACGTAATGGGGGGGTGTTATCTCTTTTGTCGAAAATCAGCCGTTTTTGCTCAAACATTAAATGCCTCCAAATGGTATTTAATTAACTTCCCGGGGTGAAGAAACCCTTTTTGAGAACTCAGAGTGAGTAAATTGGCCATTTTCATGCACTTTTAACCATTCCATAAATCTTGTGTTTTGGGCCCCTGGAAGCATGAAAATCACTTTAAACATGCTAATTTTAGCTCTAACACTGATGATCCACCTACAAATGTGAACTGACGTTTAAAAATAAAACATTTGAAAACGGACCATTTTCCACATTTCTGAAGCATGACGTAATGGGGGGGTGTTATCTCTTTTGTCGAAAATCAGCCGTTTTTGCTCAAACATTAAATGCCTCCAAATGGTATTTAATTAACTTCCCGGGGTGAAGAAACCCTTTTTGAGAACTCAGAGTGAGTAAATTGGCCATTTTTATGCACTTTTAACCATTCCATAAATCTTGTGTTTTGGGCCCCTGGAAGCATGAAAATCACTTTAAACATGCTAATTTTAGCTCTAACACTGATGATCCACCTACAAATGTGAACTGACGTTCAAAAATAAAACATTTGAAAACGGACCATTTTCCACATTTCTGAAGCATGACGTAATGGGGGGGTGTTATCTCTTTTGTCGAAAATCAGCCGTTTTTGCTCGAACATTAAATGCCTCCAAATGGTATTTAATTACCTTCCCGGGGTGAAGAAACCCTTTTTGAGAACTCAGAGTGAGTAAATTGGCCATTTTCATGCACTTTTAACCATTCCATAAATCTTGTGTTTTGGGCCCCTGGAAGCATGAAAATCACTTTAAACATGCTAATTTTAGCTCTAACACTGATGATCCACCTACAAATGTGAACTGACGTTCAAAAATAAAACATTTGAAAACGGACCATTTTCCACATTTCTGAAGCATGACGTAATGGGGGGGTGTTATCTCTTTTGTCGAAAATCAGCCGTTTTTGCTCGAACATTAAATGCCTCCAAATGGTATTTATTTCACTTCCCGAGCCCCTGGAAGCATGAAAATCACTTTAAACATGCTAATTTTAGCTCTAACACTGATGATCCACCTACAAATGTGAACTGACGTTCAAAAATAAAACATTTGAAAACGGACCATTTTCCACATTTCTGAAGCATGACGTAATGGGGGGGTGTTATCTCTTTTGTCGAAAATCAGCCGTTTTTGCTCGAACATTAAATGCCTCCAAATGGTATTTAATTACCTTCCCGGGGTGAAGAAACCCTTCTTGAGAACTCAGAGTGAGTAAATTGGCCATTTTCATGCACTTTTAACCATTCCATAAATCTTGTGTTTTGGGCCCCTGGAAGCATGAAAATCACTTTAAACATGCTAATTTTAGCTCTAACACTGATGATCCACCTACAAATGTGAACTGACGTTCAAAAATAAAACATTTGAAAACGGACCATTTTCCACATTTCTGAAGCATGACGTAATGGGGGGGTGTTATCTCTTTTGTCGAAAATCAGCCGTTTTTGCTCGAACATTAAATGCCTCCAAATGGTATTTAATTAACTTCCCGGGGTGAAGAAACCCTTTTTGAGAACTCAGAGTGAGTAAATTGGCCATTTTCATGCACTTTTAACCATTCCATAAATCTTGTGTTTTGGGCCCCTGGAAGCATGAAAATAACTTTAAACATGCTAATTTTAGCTCTAACACTGATGATCCACCTACAAATGTGAACTGACGTTCAAAAATAAAACATTTGAAAACGGACCATTTTCCACATTTCTGAAGCATGACGTAATGGGGGGGTGTTATCTCTTTTGTCGAAAATCAGCCGTTTTTGCTCGAACATTAAATGCCTCCAAATGGTATTTATTTCACTTCCCGAGCCCCTGGAAGCATGAAAATCACTTTAAACATGCTAATTTTAGCTCTAACACTGATGATCCACCTACAAATGTGAACTGACGTTCAAAAATAAAACATTTGAAAACGGACCATTTTCCACATTTCTGAAGCATGACATAATGGGGGGGTGTTATCTCTTTTGTCGAAAATCAGCCGTTTTTGCTCGAACATTAAATGCCTCCAAATGGTATTTAATTAACTTCCCGGGGTGAAGAAACCCTTTTTGAGAACTCAGAGTGAGTAAATTGGCCATTTTCATGCACTTTTAACCATTCCATAAATCTTGTGTTTTGGGCCCCTGGAAGCATGAAAATCACTTTAAACATGCTAATTTTAGCTCTAACACTGATGATCCACCTACAAATGTGAACTGACGTTCAAAAATAAAACATTTGAAAACGGACCATTTTCCACATTTCTGAAGCATGACGTAATGGGGGGGTGTTATCTCTTTTGTCGAAAATCAGCCGTATTTGCTCGAACATTAAATGCCTCCAAATGGTATTTAATTAACTTCCCGAGCCCCTGGAAGCATGAAAATCACTTTAAACATGCTAATTTTAGCTCTAACACTGATGATCCACCTACAAATGTGAACTGACGTTCAAAAATAAAACATTTGAAAACGGACCATTTTCCACATTTCTGAAGCATGACGTAATGGGGGGGTGTTATCTCTTTTGTCGAAAATCAGCCGTTTTTGCTCGAACATTAAATGCCTCCAAATGGTATTTAATTAACTTCCCGGGGTGAAGAAACCCTTTTTGAGAACTCAGAGTGAGTAAATTGGCCATTTTCATGCACTTTTAACCATTCCATAAATCTTGTGTTTTGGGCCCCTGGAAGCATGAAAATCACTTTAAACATGCTAATTTTAGCTCTAACACTGATGATCCACCTACAAATGTGAACTGACGTTCAAAAATAAAACATTTGAAAACGGACCATTTTCCACATTTCTGAAGCATGAGGTAATGGGGGGGTGTTATCTCTTTTGTCGAAAATCAGCCGTTTTTGCTCGAACATTAAATGCCTCCAAATGGTATTTATTTCACTTCCCGAGCCCCTGGAAGCATGAAAATCACTTTAAACATGCTAATTTTAGCTCCAACACTGATGATCCACCTACAAATGTGAACTGACGTTCAAAAATAAAACATTTGAAAACGGACCATTTTCCACATTTCTGAAGCATGACGTAATGGGGGGGTGTTATCTCTTTTGTCGAAAATCAGCCGTTTTTGCTCGAACATTAAATGCCTCCAAATGGTATTTAATTAACTTCCCGAGCCCCTGGAAGCATGAAAATCACTTTAAACATGCTAATTTTAGCTCTAACACTGATGATCCACCTACAAATGTGAACTGACGTTCAAAAATAAAACATTTGAAAACGGACCATTTTCCACATTTCTGAAGCATGACGTAATGGGGGGGTGTTATCTCTTTTGTCGAAAATCAGCCGTTTTTGCTCGAACATTAAATGCCTCCAAATGGTATTTAATTAACTTCCCGGGGTGAAGAAACCCTTTTTGAGAACTCAGAGTGAGTAAATTGGCCATTTTCATGCACTTTTAACCATTCCATAAATCTTGTGTTTTGGGCCCCTGGAAGCATGAAAATCACTTTAAACATGCTAATTTTAGCTCTAACACTGATGATCCACCTACAAATGTGAACTGACGTTCAAAAATAAAACATTTGAAAACGGACCATTTTCCACATTTCTGAAGCATGAGGTAATGGGGGGGTGTTATCTCTTTTGTCGAAAATCAGCCGTTTTTGCTCGAACATTAAATGCCTCCAAATGGTATTTATTTCACTTCCCGAGCCCCTGGAAGCATGAAAATCACTTTAAACATGCTAATTTTAGCTCTAACACTGATGATCCACCTACAAATGTGAACTGACGTTCAAAAATAAAACATTTGAAAACGGACCATTTTCCACATTTCTGAAGCATGACGTAATGGGGGGGTGTTATCTCTTTTGTCGAAAATCAGCCGTTTTTGCTCGAACATTAAATGCCTCCAAATGGTATTTAATTAACTTCCCGAGCCCCTGGAAGCATGAAAATCACTTTAAACATGCTAATTTTAGCTCTAACACTGATGATCCACCTACAAATGTGAACTGACGTTCAAAAATAAAACATTTGAAAACGGACCATTTTCCACATTTCTGAAGCATGACGTAATGGGGGGGTGTTATCTCTTTTGTCGAAAATCAGCCGTTTTTGCTCGAACATTAAATGCCTCCAAATGGTATTTAATTAACTTCCCGAGCCCCTGGAAGCATGAAAATCACTTTAAACATGCTAATTTTAGCTCTAACACTGATGATCCACCTACAAATGTGAACTGACGTTCAAAAATAAATCATTTGAAAACGGACCATTTTCCACATTTCTGAAGCATGACGTAATGGGGGGGTGTTATCTCTTTTGTCGAAAATCAGCCGTTTTTGCTCGAACATTAAATGCCTCCAAATGGTATTTAATTAACTTCCTGAGCCCCTGGAAGCATGACAATCACTTTAAACATGCTAATTTTAGCTCTAACACTGATGATCCACCTACAAATGTGAACTGACGTTCAAAAATAAAACATTTGAAAACGGACCATTTTCCACATTTCTGAAGCATGACGTAATGGGGGGGTGTTATCTCTTTTGTCGAAAATCAGCCGTTTTTGCTCAAACATTAAATGCCTCCAAATGGTATTTATTAACTTCCCGAGCCCCTGGAAGCATGAAAATCACTTTAAACATGCTAATTTTAGCTCTAACACTGATGATCCACCTACAAATGTGAACTGACGTTCAAAAATAAAACATTTGAAAACGGACCATTTTCCACATTTCTGAAGCATGACGTAATGGGGGGGTGTTATCTCTTTTGTCGAAAATCAGCCGTTTTTGCTCGAACATTAAATGCCTCCAAATGGTATTTATTTCACTTCCCGAGCCCCTGGAAGCATGAAAATCACTTTAAACATGCTAATTTTAGCTCTAACACTGATGATCCACCTACAAATGTGAACTGACGTTCAAAAATAAAACATTTGAAAACGGACCATTTTCCACATTTCTGAAGCATGACGTAATGGGGGGGTGTTATCTCTTTTGTCGAAAATCAGCCGTTTTTGCTCAAACATTAAATGCCTCCAAATGGTATTTAATTAACTTCCCGGGGTGAAGAAACCCTTTTTGAGAACTCAGAGTGAGTAAATTGGCCATTTTCATGCACTTTTAACCATTCCATAAATCTTGTGTTTTGGGCCCCTGGAAGCATGAAAATCACTTTAAACATGCTAATTTTAGCTCTAACACTGATGATCCACCTACAAATGTGAACTGACGTTTAAAAATAAAACATTTGAAAACGGACCATTTTCCACATTTCTGAAGCATGACGTAATGGGGGGGTGTTATCTCTTTTGTCGAAAATCAGCCGTTTTTGCTCGAACATTAAATGCCTCCAAATGGTATTTAATTAACTTCCCGGGGTGAAGAAACCCTTTTTGAGAACTCAGAGTGAGTAAATTGGCCATTTTTATGCACTTTTAACCATTCCATAAATCTTTTTTTTGGGCCCCTGGAAGCATGAAAATCACTTTAAACATGCTAATTTTAGCTCTAACACTGATGATCCACCTACAAATGTGAACTGACGTTCAAAAATAAAACATTTGAAAACGGACCATTTTCCACATTTCTGAAGCATGACGTAATGGGGGGGTGTTATCTCTTTTGTCGAAAATCAGCCGTTTTTGCTCGAACATTAAATGCCTCCAAATGGTATTTAATTACCTTCCCGGGGTGAAGAAACCCTTTTTGAGAACTCAGAGTGAGTAAATTGGCCATTTTCATGCACTTTTAACCATTCCATAAATCTTGTGTTTTGGGCCCCTGGAAGCATGAAAATCACTTTAAACATGCTAATTTTAGCTCTAACACTGATGATCCACCTACAAATGTGAACTGACGTTCAAAAATAAAACATTTGAAAACGGACCATTTTCCACATTTCTGAAGCATGACGTAATGGGGGGGTGTTATCTCTTTTGTCGAAAATCAGCCGTTTTTGCTCGAACATTAAATGCCTCCAAATGGTATTTAATTAACTTCCCGAGCCCCTGGAAGCATGAAAATCACTTTAAACATGCTAATTTTAGCTCTAACACTGATGATCCACCTACAAATGTGAACTGACGTTCAAAAATAAAACATTTGAAAACGGACCATTTTCCACATTTCTGAAGCATGACGTAATGGGGGGGTGTTATCTCTTTTGTCGAAAATCAGCCGTTTTTGCTCGAACATTAAATGCCTCCAAATGGTATTTATTTCACTTCCCGAGCCCCTGGAAGCATGAAAATCACTTTAAACATGCTAATTTTAGCTCTAACACTGATGATCCACCTACAAATGTGAACTGACGTTCAAAAATAAAACATTTGAAAACGGACCATTTTCCACATTTCTGAAGCATGACGTAATGGGGGGGTGTTATCTCTTTTGTCGAAAATCAGCCGTTTTTGCTCAAACATTAAATGCCTCCAAATGGTATTTAATTAACTTCCCGGGGTGAAGAAACCCTTTTTGAGAACTCAGAGTGAGTAAATTGGCCATTTTCATGCACTTTTAACCATTCCATAAATCTTGTGTTTTGGGCCCCTGGAAGCATGAAAATCACTTTAAACATGCTAATTTTAGCTCTAACACTGATGATCCACCTACAAATGTGAACTGACGTTTAAAAATAAAACATTTGAAAACGGACCATTTTCCACATTTCTGAAGCATGACGTAATGGGGGGGTGTTATCTCTTTTGTCGAAAATCAGCCGTTTTTGCTCGAACATTAAATGCCTCCAAATGGTATTTAATTAACTTCCCGGGGTGAAGAAACCCTTTTTGAGAACTCAGAGTGAGTAAATTGGCCATTTTTATGCACTTTTAACCATTCCATAAATCTTTTTTTTGGGCCCCTGGAAGCATGAAAATCACTTTAAACATGCTAATTTTAGCTCTAACACTGATGATCCACCTACAAATGTGAACTGACGTTCAAAAATAAAACATTTGAAAACGGACCATTTTCCACATTTCTGAAGCATGACGTAATGGGGGGGTGTTATCTCTTTTGTCGAAAATCAGCCGTTTTTGCTCGAACATTAAATGCCTCCAAATGGTATTTAATTACCTTCCCGGGGTGAAGAAACCCTTTTTGAGAACTCAGAGTGAGTAAATTGGCCATTTTCATGCACTTTTAACCATTCCATAAATCTTGTGTTTTGGGCCCCTGGAAGCATGAAAATCACTTTAAACATGCTAATTTTAGCTCTAACACTGATGATCCACCTACAAATGTGAACTGACGTTCAAAAATAAAACATTTGAAAACGGACCATTTTCCACATTTCTGAAGCATGACGTAATGGGGGGGTGTTATCTCTTTTGTCGAAAATCAGCCGTTTTTGCTCGAACATTAAATGCCTCCAAATGGTATTTAATTAACTTCCCGAGCCCCTGGAAGCATGAAAATCACTTTAAACATGCTAATTTTAGCTCTAACACTGATGATCCACCTACAAATGTGAACTGACGTTCAAAAATAAATCATTTGAAAACGGACCATTTTCCACATTTCTGAAGCATGACGTAATGGGGGGGTGTTATCTCTTTTGTCGAAAATCAGCCGTTTTTGCTCGAACATTAAATGCCTCCAAATGGTATTTAATTAACTTCCTGAGCCCCTGGAAGCATGACAATCACTTTAAACATGCTAATTTTAGCTCTAACACTGATGATCCACCTACAAATGTGAACTGACGTTCAAAAATAAAACATTTGAAAACGGACCATTTTCCACATTTCTGAAGCATGACGTAATGGGGGGGTGTTATCTCTTTTGTCGAAAATCAGCCGTTTTTGCTCAAACATTAAATGCCTCCAAATGGTATTTAATTAACTTCCCGAGCCCCTGGAAGCATGAAAATCACTTTAAACATGCTAATTTTAGCTCTAACACTGATGATCCACCTACAAATGTGAACTGACGTTCAAAAATAAAACATTTGAAAACGGACCATTTTCCACATTTCTGAAGCATGACGTAATGGGGGGGTGTTATCTCTTTTGTCGAAAATCAGCCGTTTTTGCTCGAACATTAAATGCCTCCAAATGGTATTTAATTAACTTCCCGAGCCCCTGGAAGCATGAAAATCACTTTAAACATGCTAATTTTAGCTCTAACACTGATGATCCACCTACAAATGTGAACTGACGTTCAAAAATAAAACATTTGAAAACGGACCATTTTCCACATTTCTGAAGCATGACGTAATGGGGGGGTGTTATCTCTTTTGTCGAAAATCAGCCGTTTTTGCTCGAACATTAAATGCCTCCAAATGGTATTTAATTAACTTCCCGGGGTGAAGAAACCCTTTTTGAGAACTCAGAGTGAGTAAATTGGCCATTTTTATGCACTTTTAACCATTCCATAAATCTTTTTTTTGGGCCCCTGGAAGCATGAAAATCACTTTAAACATGCTAATTTTAGCTCTAACACTGATGATCCACCTACAAATGTGAACTGACGTTCAAAAATAAAACATTTGAAAACGGACCATTTTCCACATTTCTGAAGCATGACGTAATGGGGGGGTGTTATCTCTTTTGTCGAAAATCAGCCGTTTTTGCTCGAACATTAAATGCCTCCAAATGGTATTTAATTACCTTCCCGGGGTGAAGAAACCCTTTTTGAGAACTCAGAGTGAGTAAATTGGCCATTTTCATGCACTTTTAACCATTCCATAAATCTTGTGTTTTGGGCCCCTGGAAGCATGAAAATCACTTTAAACATGCTAATTTTAGCTCTAACACTGATGATCCACCTACAAATGTGAACTGACGTTCAAAAATAAAACATTTGAAAACGGACCATTTTCCACATTTCTGAAGCATGACGTAATGGGGGGGTGTTATCTCTTTTGTCGAAAATCAGCCGTTTTTGCTCGAACATTAAATGCCTCCAAATGGTATTTAATTAACTTCCCGAGCCCCTGGAAGCATGAAAATCACTTTAAACATGCTAATTTTAGCTCTAACACTGATGATCCACCTACAAATGTGAACTGACGTTCAAAAATAAATCATTTGAAAACGGACCATTTTCCACATTTCTGAAGCATGACGTAATGGGGGGGTGTTATCTCTTTTGTCGAAAATCAGCCGTTTTTGCTCGAACATTAAATGCCTCCAAATGGTATTTAATTAACTTCCTGAGCCCCTGGAAGCATGACAATCACTTTAAACATGCTAATTTTAGCTCTAACACTGATGATCCACCTACAAATGTGAACTGACGTTCAAAAATAAAACATTTGAAAACGGACCATTTTCCACATTTCTGAAGCATGACGTAATGGGGGGGTGTTATCTCTTTTGTCGAAAATCAGCCGTTTTTGCTCAAACATTAAATGCCTCCAAATGGTATTTAATTAACTTCCCGAGCCCCTGGAAGCATGAAAATCACTTTAAACATGCTAATTTTAGCTCTAACACTGATGATCCACCTACAAATGTGAACTGACGTTCAAAAATAAAACATTTGAAAACGGACCATTTTCCACATTTCTGAAGCATGACGTAATGGGGGGGTGTTATCTCTTTTGTCGAAAATCAGCCGTTTTTGCTCGAACATTAAATGCCTCCAAATGGTATTTAATTAACTTCCCGAGCCCCTGGAAGCATGAAAATCACTTTAAACATGCTAATTTTAGCTCTAACACTGATGATCCACCTACAAATGTGAACTGACGTTCAAAAATAAAACATTTGAAAACGGACCATTTTCCACATTTCTGAAGCATGACGTAATGGGGGGGTGTTATCTCTTTTGTCGAAAATCAGCCGTTTTTGCTCGAACATTAAATGCCTCCAAATGGTATTTATTTCACTTCCCGAGCCCCTGGAAGCATGAAAATCACTTTAAACATGCTAATTTTAGCTCTAACACTGATGATCCACCTACAAATGTGAACTGACGTTCAAAAATAAAACATTTGAAAACGGACCATTTTCCACATTTCTGAAGCATGACGTAATGGGGGGGTGTTATCTCTTTTGTCGAAAATCAGCCGTTTTTGCTCAAACATTAAATGCCTCCAAATGGTATTTAATTAACTTCCCGGGGTGAAGAAACCCTTTTTGAGAACTCAGAGTGAGTAAATTGGCCATTTTCATGCACTTTTAACCATTCCATAAATCTTGTGTTTTGGGCCCCTGGAAGCATGAAAATCACTTTAAACATGCTAATTTTAGCTCTAACACTGATGATCCACCTACAAATGTGAACTGACGTTTAAAAATAAAACATTTGAAAACGGACCATTTTCCACATTTCTGAAGCATGACGTAATGGGGGGGTGTTATCTCTTTTGTCGAAAATCAGCCGTTTTTGCTCGAACATTAAATGCCTCCAAATGGTATTTAATTAACTTCCCGGGGTGAAGAAACCCTTTTTGAGAACTCAGAGTGAGTAAATTGGCCATTTTTATGCACTTTTAACCATTCCATAAATCTTTTTTTTGGGCCCCTGGAAGCATGA
Source organism: Lissotriton vulgaris (assembly GCF_964263255.1). Lineage (NCBI taxonomy): Eukaryota > Metazoa > Chordata > Amphibia > Caudata > Salamandridae > Lissotriton > Lissotriton vulgaris. Next base: position 411,676 of record NW_028247817.1, on the reverse strand, counting down.
AAATCACTTTAAACATGCTAATTTTAGCTCTAACACTGATGATCCACCTACAAATGTGAACTGACGTTCAAAAATAAAACATTTGAAAACGGACCATTTTCCACATTTCTGAAGCATGACGTAATGGGGGGGTGTTATCTCTTTTGTCGAAAATCAGCCGTTTTTGCTCGAACATTAAATGCCTCCAAATGGTATTTAATTACCTTCCCGGGGTGAAGAAACCCTTTTTGAGAACTCAGAGTGAGTAAATTGGCCATTTTCATGCACTTTTAACCATTCCATAAATCTTGTGTTTTGGGCCCCTGGAAGCATGAAAATCACTTTAAACATGCTAATTTTAGCTCTAACACTGATGATCCACCTACAAATGTGAACTGACGTTCAAAAATAAAACATTTGAAAACGGACCATTTTCCACATTTCTGAAGCATGACGTAATGGGGGGGTGTTATCTCTTTTGTCGAAAATCAGCCGTTTTTGCTCGAACATTAAATGCCTCCAAATGGTATTTAATTAACTTCCCGGGGTGAAGAAACCCTTTTTGAGAACTCAGAGTGAGTAAATTGGTCATTTTCATGCACTTTTAACCATTCCATAAATCTTGTGTTTTGGGCCCCTGGAAGCATGAAAATAACTTTAAACATGCTAATTTTAGCTCTAACACTGATGATCCACCTACAAATGTGAACTGACGTTCAAAAATAAAACATTTGAAAACGGACCATTTTCCACATTTCTGAAGCATGACGTAATGGGGGGGTGTTATCTCTTTTGTCGAAAATCAGCCGTTTTTGCTCGAACATTAAATGCCTCCAAATGGTATTTATTTCACTTCCCGAGCCCCTGGAAGCATGAAAATCACTTTAAACATGCTAATTTTAGCTCTAACACTGATGATCCACCTACAAATGTGAACTGACGTTCAAAAATAAAACATTTGAAAACGGACCATTTTCCACATTTCTGAAGCATGACGTAATGGGGGGGTGTTATCTCTTTTGTCGAAAATCAGCCGTTTTTGCTCGAACATTAAATGCCTCCAAATGGTATTTAATTACCTTCCCGGGGTGAAGAAACCCTTTTTGAGAACTCAGAGTGAGTAAATTGGCCATTTTCATGCACTTTTAACCATTCCATAAATCTTGTGTTTTGGGCCCCTGGAAGCATGAAAATCACTTTAAACATGCTAATTTTAGCTCTAACACTGATGATCCACCTACAAATGTGAACTGACGTTCAAAAATAAAACATTTGAAAACGGACCATTTTCCACATTTCTGAAGCATGACGTAATGGGGGGGTGTTATCTCTTTTGTCGAAAATCAGCCGTTTTTGCTCGAACATTAAATGCCTCCAAATGGTATTTAATTAACTTCCCGGGGTGAAGAAACCCTTTTTGAGAACTCAGAGTGAGTAAATTGGCCATTTTCATGCACTTTTAACCATTCCATAAATCTTGTGTTTTGGGCCCCTGGAAGCATGAAAATAACTTTAAACATGCTAATTTTAGCTCTAACACTGATGATCCACCTACAAATGTGAACTGACGTTCAAAAATAAAACATTTGAAAACGGACCATTTTCCACATTTCTGAAGCATGACGTAATGGGGGGGTGTTATCTCTTTTGTCGAAAATCAGCCGTTTTTGCTCGAACATTAAATGCCTCCAAATGGTATTTATTTCACTTCCCGAGCCCCTGGAAGCATGAAAATCACTTTAAACATGCTAATTTTAGCTCTAACACTGATGATCCACCTACAAATGTGAACTGACGTTCAAAAATAAAACATTTGAAAACGGACCATTTTCCACATTTCTGAAGCATGACGTAATGGGGGGGTGTTATCTCTTTTGTCGAAAATCAGCCGTTTTTGCTCGAACATTAAATGCCTCCAAATGGTATTTAATTAACTTCCCGGGGTGAAGAAACCCTTTTTGAGAACTCAGAGTGAGTAAATTGGCCATTTTCATGCACTTTTAACCATTCCATAAATCTTGTGTTTTGGGCCCCTGGAAGCATGAAAATCACTTTAAACATGCTAATTTTAGCTCTAACACTGATGATCCACCTACAAATGTGAACTGACGTTCAAAAATAAAACATTTGAAAACGGACCATTTTCCACATTTCTGAAGCATGACGTAATGGGGGGGTGTTATCTCTTTTGTCGAAAATCAGCCGTTTTTGCTCGAACATTAAATGCCTCCAAATGGTATTTAATTAACTTCCCGAGCCCCTGGAAGCATGAAAATCACTTTAAACATGCTAATTTTAGCTCTAACACTGATGATCCACCTACAAATGTGAACTGACGTTCAAAAATAAAACATTTGAAAACGGACCATTTTCCACATTTCTGAAGCATGACGTAATGGGGGGGTGTTATCTCTTTTGTCGAAAATCAGCCGTTTTTGCTCGAACATTAAATGCCTCCAAATGGTATTTAATTAACTTCCCGGGGTGAAGAAACCCTTTTTGAGAACTCAGAGTGAGTAAATTGGCCATTTTCATGCACTTTTAACCATTCCATAAATCTTGTGTTTTGGGCCCCTGGAAGCATGAAAATCACTTTAAACATGCTAATTTTAGCTCTAACACTGATGATCCACCTACAAATGTGAACTGACGTTCAAAAATAAAACATTTGAAAACGGACCATTTTCCACATTTCTGAAGCATGAGGTAATGGGGGGGTGTTATCTCTTTTGTCGAAAATCAGCCGTTTTTGCTCGAACATTAAATGCCTCCAAATGGTATTTATTTCACTTCCCGAGCCCCTGGAAGCATGAAAATCACTTTAAACATGCTAATTTTAGCTCTAACACTGATGATCCACCTACAAATGTGAACTGACGTTCAAAAATAAAACATTTGAAAACGGACCATTTTCCACATTTCTGAAGCATGACGTAATGGGGGGGTGTTATCTCTTTTGTCGAAAATCAGCCGTTTTTGCTCGAACATTAAATGCCTCCAAATGGTATTTAATTAACTTCCCGAGCCCCTGGAAGCATGAAAATCACTTTAAACATGCTAATTTTAGCTCTAACACTGATGATCCACCTACAAATGTGAACTGACGTTCAAAAATAAAACATTTGAAAACGGACCATTTTCCACATTTCTGAAGCATGACGTAATGGGGGGGTGTTATCTCTTTTGTCGAAAATCAGCCGTTTTTGCTCGAACATTAAATGCCTCCAAATGGTATTTAATTAACTTCCCGGGGTGAAGAAACCCTTTTTGAGAACTCAGAGTGAGTAAATTGGCCATTTTCATGCACTTTTAACCATTCCATAAATCTTGTGTTTTGGGCCCCTGGAAGCATGAAAATCACTTTAAACATGCTAATTTTAGCTCTAACACTGATGATCCACCTACAAATGTGAACTGACGTTCAAAAATAAAACATTTGAAAACGGACCATTTTCCACATTTCTGAAGCATGAGGTAATGGGGGGGTGTTATCTCTTTTGTTGAAAATCAGCCGTTTTTGCTCGAACATTAAATGCCTCCAAATGGTATTTATTTCACTTCCCGAGCCCCTGGAAGCATGAAAATCACTTTAAACATGCTAATTTTAGCTCTAACACTGATGATCCACCTACAAATGTGAACTGACGTTCAAAAATAAAACATTTGAAAACGGACCATTTTCCACATTTCTGAAGCATGACGTAATGGGGGGGTGTTATCTCTTTTGTCGAAAATCAGCCGTTTTTGCTCGAACATTAAATGCCTCCAAATGGTATTTAATTAACTTCCCGAGCCCCTGGAAGCATGAAAATCACTTTAAACATGCTAATTTTAGCTCTAACACTGATGATCCACCTACAAATGTGAACTGACGTTCAAAAATAAAACATTTGAAAACGGACCATTTTCCACATTTCTGAAGCATGACGTAATGGGGGGGTGTTATCTCTTTTGTCGAAAATCAGCCGTTTTTGCTCGAACATTAAATGCCTCCAAATGGTATTTAATTAACTTCCCGAGCCCCTGGAAGCATGAAAATCACTTTAAACATGCTAATTTTAGCTCTAACACTGATGATCCACCTACAAATGTGAACTGACGTTCAAAAATAAATCATTTGAAAACGGACCATTTTCCACATTTCTGAAGCATGACGTAATGGGGGGGTGTTATCTCTTTTGTCGAAAATCAGCCGTTTTTGCTCGAACATTAAATGCCTCCAAATGGTATTTAAATAACTTCCCGGGGTGAAGAAACCCTTTTTGAGAACTCAGAGTGAGTAAATTGGCCATTTTCATGCACTTTTAACCATTCCATAAATCTTGTGTTTTGGGCCCCTGGAAGCATGAAAATCACTTTAAACATGCTAATTTTAGCTCTAACACTGATGATCCACCTACAAATGTGAACTGACGTTCAAAAATAAAACATTTGAAAACGGACCATTTTCCACATTTCTGAAGCATGACGTAATGGGGGGGTGTTATCTCTTTTGTCGAAAATCAGCCGTTTTTGCTCGAACATTAAATGCCTCCAAATGGTATTTAATTAACTTCCAGAGCCCCTGGAAGCATGAAAATCACTTTAAACATGCTAATTTTAGCTCTAACACTGATGATCCACCTACAAATGTGAACTGACGTTCAAAAATAAAACATTTGAAAACGGACCATTTTCCACATTTCTGAAGCATGACGTAATGGGGGGTGTTATCTCTTTTGTCGAAAATCAGCCGTTTTTGCTCGAACATTAAATGCCTCCAAATGGTATTTAATTAACTTCCCGAGCCCCTGGAAGCATGAAAATCACTTTAAACATGCTAATTTTAGCTCTAACACTGATGATCCACCTACAAATGTGAACTGACGTTCAAAAATAAAACATTTGAAAACGGACCATTTTCCACATTTCTGAAGCATGACGTAATGGGGGGGTGTTATCTCTTTTGTCGAAAATCAGCCGTTTTTGCTCGAACATTAAATGCCTCCAAATGGTATTTATTTCACTTCCCGAGCCCCTGGAAGCATGAAAATCACTTTAAACATGCTAATTTTAGCTCTAACACTGATGATCCACCTACAAATGTGAACTGACGTTCAAAAATAAAACATTTGAAAACTGACCATTTTCCACATTTCTGAAGCATGACGTAATGGGGGGGTGTTATCTTTTTTGTCGAAAATCAGCCGTTTTTGCTCGAACATTAAATGCCTCCAAATGGTATTTAATTAACTTCCCGGGGTGAAGAAACCCTTTTTGAGAACTCAGAGTGAGTAAATTGGCCATTTTCATGCACTTTTAACCATTCCATAAATCTTGTGTTTTGGGCCCCTGGAAGCATGAAAATCACTTTAAACATGCTAATTTTAGCTCTAACACTGATGATCCACCTACAAATGTGAACTGACGTTTAAAAATAAAACATTTGAAAACGGACCATTTTCCACATTTCTGAAGCATGACGTAATGGGGGGGTGTTATCTCTTTTGTCGAAAATCAGCCGTTTTTGCTCGAACATTAAATGCCTCCAAATGGTATTTAATTAACTTCCCGGGGTGAAGAAACCCTTTTTGAGAACTCAGAGTGAGTAAATTGGCCATCTTTATGCACTTTTAACCATTCCATAAATCTTGTGTTTTGGGCCCCTGGAAGCATGAAAATCACTTTAAACATGCTAATTTTAGCTCTAACACTGATGATCCACCTACAAATGTGAACTGACGTTCAAAAATAAAACATTTGAAAACGGACCATTTCCCACATTTCTGAAGCATGACGTAATGGGGGGGGTGTTATCTCTTTTGTCGAAATTCAGCCGTTTTTGCTCGAACATTAAATGCCTCCAAATTGTATTTAATTAACTTCCCGGGGTGTAGAAACCCTTTTTGAGAACTCAGAGTGAGTAAATTGGCCATTTTCATGCACTTTTAACCATTCCATAAATCTTGTGTTTTGGGCCCCTGGAAGCACGAAAATCACTTTAAACATGCTAATTTTAGCTTAACAATGATGATCCACCTACAAATGTGAACTGACGTTCAAAAATTAAACATTTGAAAACGGACCATTTTCCACATTTCCGAAGCATGTCGTAATGGGGGGGTGTTATCTCTTTTGTCGAAAATCAGCCGTTTTTGCTCGAACATTAAATGCCTCCAAATGGTATTTATTTCACTTCCCGAGCCCCTGGAAGCATGAAAATCACTTTAAACATGCTAATTTTAGCTCTAACACTGATGATCCACCTACAAATATGAACTGACGTTCAAAAATAAAACATTTGAAAACGGACCATTTTCCACATTTCTGAAGCATGACGTAATGGGGGGGTGTTATCTCTTTTGTCGAAAATCAGCCGTTTTTGCTCGAACATTAAATGCCTCCAAATGGTATTTAATTAACTTCCCGGGGTGAAGAAACCCTTTTTGAGAACTCAGAGTGAGTAAATTGGCCATTTTCATGCACTTTTAACCATTCCATAAATCTTGTGTTTTGGGCCCCTGGAAGCATGAAAATCACTTTAAACATGCTAATTTTAGCTCTAACACTGATGATCCACCTACAAATGTGAACTGACGTTCAAAAATAAAACATTTGAAAACGGACCATTTTCCACATTTCTGAAGCATGACGTAATGGGGGGGTGTTATCTCTTTTGTCGAAAATCAGCCGTTTTTGCTCGAACATTAAATGCCTCCAAATGGTATTTAATTAACTTCCCGAGCCCCTGGAAGCATGAAAATCACTTTAAACATGCTAATTTTAGCTCTAACACTGATGATCCACCTACAAATGTGAACTGTCGTTCAAAAATAAAACGTTTGAAAACGGACCATTTTCTACATTTCTGAAGCATGACGTAATGGGGGGGTGTTATCTCTTTTGTCGAAAATCAGCCGTTTTTGCTCGAACATTAAATGCCTCCAAATGGTATTTAATTAACTTCCCGGGGTGAAGAAACCCTTTTTGAGAACTCAGAGTGAGTAAATTGGCCATTTTCATGCACTTTTAACCATTCCATAAATCTTTTATTTTGGGCCCCTGGAAGCATGAAAATCACTTTAAACATGCTAATTTTAGCTCTAACACTGATGATCCACCTACAAATGTGAACTGACGTTCAAAAATAAAACATTTGAAAACGGACCATTTTCCACATTTCTGAAGCATGACGTAATGGGGGGGTGTTATCTCTTTTGTCGAAAATCAGCCGTTTTTGCTCGAACATTAAATGCCTCCAAATGGTATTTATTTCACTTCCCGAGCCCCTGGAAGCATGAAAATCACTTTAAACATGCTAATTTTAGCTCTAACACTGATGATCCACCTACAAATGTGAACTGACGTTCAAAAATAAAACATTTGAAAACGGACCATTTTCCACATTTCTGAAGCATGACGTAATGGGGGGGTGTTATCTCTTTTGTCGAAAATCAGCCGTTTTTGCTCGAACATTAAATGCCTCCAAATGGTATTTAATTAACTTCCCGAGCCCCTGGAAGCATGAAAATCACTTTAAACATGCTAATTTTAGCTCTAACACTGATGATCCACCTACAAATGTGAACTGACGTTCAAAAATAAAACATTTGAAAACGGACCATTTTCCACATTTCTGAAGCATGACGTAATGGGGGGGTGTTATCTCTTTTGTCGAAAATCAGCCGTTTTTGCTCGAACATTAAATGCCTCCAAATGGTATTTAATTAACTTCCCGAGCCCCTGGAAGCATGAAAATCACTTTAAACATGCTAATTTTAGCTCTAACACTGATGATCCACCTACAAATGTGAACTGACGTTCAAAAATAAATCATTTGAAAACGGACCATTTTCCACATTTCTGAAGCATGACGTAATGGGGGGGGTGTTATCTCTTTTGTCGAAAATCAGCCGTTTTTGCTCGAACATTAAATGCCTCCAAATGGTATTTAATTAACTTCCTGAGCCCCTGGAAGCATGACAATCACTTTAAACATGCTAATTTTAGCTCTAACACTGATGATCCACCTACAAATGTGAACTGACGTTCAAAAATAAAACATTTGAAAACGGACCATTTTCCACATTTCTGAAGCATGACGTAATGGGGGGGTTTTATCTCTTTTGTCGAAAATCAGCCGTTTTTGCTCGAACATTAAATGCCTCCAAATGGTATTTAAATAACTTCCCGGGGTGAAGAAACCCTTTTTGAGAACTCAGAGTGAGTAAATTGGCCATTTTCATGCACTTTTAACCATTCCATAAATCTTGTGTTTTGGGCCCCTGGAAGCATGAAAATCACTTTAAACATGCTAATTTTAGCTCTAACACTGATGATCCACCTACAAATGTGAACTGACGTTCAAAAATAAAACATTTGAAAACGGACCATTTTCCACATTTCTGAAGCATGACGTCATGGGGGGGTGTTATCTCTTTTGTCGAAAATCAGCCGTTTTTGCTCGAACATTAAATGCCTCCAAATGGTATTTAATTAACTTCCCGAGCCCCTGGAAGCATGAAAATCACTTTAAACATGCTAATTTTAGCTCTAACACTGATGATCCACCTACAAATGTGAACTGACGTTCAAAAATAAAACATTTGAAAACGGACCATTTTCCACATTTCTGAAGCATGACGTAATGGGGGGGTGTTATCTCTTTTGTCGAAAATCAGCCGTTTTTGCTCGAACATTAAATGCCTCCAAATGGTATTTAATTAACTTCCCGAGCCCCTGGAAGCATGAAAATCACTTTAAACATGCTAATTTTAGCTCTAACACTGATGATCCACCTACAAATGTGAACTGACGTTCAAAAATAAAACATTTGAAAACGGACCATTTTCCACATTTCTGAAGCATGACGTAATGGGGGGGTGTTATCTCTTTTGTCGAAAATCAGCCGTTTTTGCTCGAACATTAAATGCCTCCAAATGGTATTTATTTCACTTCCCGAGCCCCTGGAAGCATGAAAATCACTTTAAACATGCTAATTTTAGCTCTAACACTGATGATCCACCTACAAATGTGAACTGACAATCAAAAATAAAACATTTGAAAACGGACCATTTTCCACATTTCTGAAGCATGACGTAATGGGGGGGTGTTATCTCTTTTGTCGAAAATCAGCCGTTTTTGCTCGAACATTAAATGCCTCCAAATGGTATTTAATTAACTTCCCGGGGTGAAGAAACCCTTTTTGAGAACTCAGAGTGAGTAAATTGGCCATTTTCATGCACTTTTAACCATTCCATAAATCTTGTGTTTTGGGCCCCTGGAAGCATGAAAATCACTTTAAACATGCTAATTTTAGCTCTAACACTGATGATCCACCTACAAATGTGAACTGACGTTTAAAAATAAAACATTTGAAAACGGACCATTTTCCACATTTCTGAAGCATGACGTAATGGGGGGGTGTTATCTCTTTTGTCGAAAATCAGCCGTTTTTGCTCGAACATTAAATGCCTCCAAATGGTATTTAATTAACTTCCCGGGGTGAAGAAACCCTTTTTGAGAACTCAGAGTGAGTGAATTGGCCATTTTTATGCACTTTTAACCATTCCATAAATCTTGTGTTTTGGGCCCCTGGAAGCATGAAAATCACTTTAAACATGCTAATTTTAGCTCTAACACTGATGATCCACCTACAAATGTGAACTGACGTTCAAAAATAAAACATTTGAAAACGGACCATTTTCCACATTTCTGAAGCATGACGTAATGGGGGGGTGTTATCTCTTTTGTCGAAAATCAGCCGTTTTTGCTCGAACATTAAATGCCTCCAAATGGTATTTATTTCACTTCCCGAGCCCCTGGAAGCATGAAAATCACTTTAAACATGCTAATTTTAGCTCTAACACTGATGATCCACCTACAAATGTGAACTGACGTTCAAAAATAAAACATTTGAAAACAGACCATTTTCCACATTTCTGAAGCATGACGTAATGGGGGGGTGTTATCTCTTTTGTCAAAAATCAGCCGTTTTTGCTCGAACATTAAATGCCTCCAAATGGTATTTAATTAACTTCCCGGGGTGAAGAAACCCTTTTTGAGAACTCAGAGTGAGTAAATTGGCCATTTTCATGCACTTTTAACCATTACATAAATCTTGTGTTTTGGGCCCCTGGAAGCATGAAAATCACTTTAAACATGCTAATTTTAGCTCTAACACTGATGATCCACCTACAAATGTGAACTGACGTTCAAAAATAAAACATTTGAAAACGGACCATTTTCCACATTTCTGAAGCATGACGTAATGGGGGGGTGTTATCTCTTTTGTCGAAAATCAGCCGTTTTTGCTCGAACATTAAATGCCTCCAAATTGTATTTAATTAACTTCCCGGGGTGTAGAAACCCTTTTTGAGAACTCAGAGTGAGTAAATTGGCCATTTTCATGCACTTTTAACCATTCCATAAATCTTGTGTTTTGGGCCCCTGGAAGCACGAAAATCACTTTAAACATGCTAATTTTAGCTCTAACACTGATGATCCACCTACAAATGTGAACTGACGTTCAAAAATTAAACATTTGAAAACGGACCATTTTCCACATTTCCGAAGCATGTCGTAATGGGGGGGTGTTATCTCTTTTGTCGAAAATCAGCCGTTTTTGCTCGAACATTAAATGCCTCCAAATGGTATTTATTTCACTTCCCGAGCCCCTGGAAGCATGAAAATCACTTTAAACATGCTAATTTTAGCTCTAACACTGATGATCCACCTACAAATGTGAACTGACGTTCAAAAATAAAACATTTGAAAACGGACCATTTTCCACATTTCTGAAGCATGACGTAATGGGGGGGTGTTATCTCTTTTGTCGAAAATCAGCCGTTTTTGCTCGAACATTAAATGCCTCCAAATGGTATTTAATTAACTTCCCGGGGTGAAGAAACCCTTTTTGAGAACTCAGAGTGAGTAGATTGGCCATTTTCATGCACTTTTAACCATTCCATAAATCTTGTGCTTTGGGCCCCTGGAAGCATGAAAATAACTTTAAACATGCTAATTTTAGCTCTAACACTGATGATCCACCTACAAATGTGAACTGACGTTCAAAAATAAAACATTTGAAAACGGACCATTTTCCACATTTCTGAAGCATGACGTAATGGGGGGGGTGTTATCTCTTTTGTCGAAAATCAGCCGTTTTTGCTCGACATTAAATGCCTCCAAATGGTATTTAATTAACTTCCCGGGGTGAAGAAACCCTTTTTGAGAACTCAGAGTGAGTAAATTGGCCATTTTTATGCACTTTTAACCATTCCATAAATCTTTTTTTTGGGCCCCTGGAAGCATGAAAATCACTTTAAACATGCTAATTTTAGCTCTAACACTGATGATCCACCTACAAATGTGAACTGACGTTCAAAAATAAAACATTTGAAAACGGACCATTTTCCACATTTCTGAAGCATGACGTAATGGGGGGGTGTTATCTCTTTTGTCGAAAATCAGCCGTTTTTGCTCGAACATTAAATGCCTCCAAATGGTATTTAATTACCTTCCCGGGGTGAAGAAACCCTTTTTGAGAACTCAGAGTGAGTAAATTGGCCATTTTCATGCACTTTTAACCATTCCATAAATCTTGTGTTTTGGGCCCCTGGAAGCATGAAAATCACTTTAAACATGCTAATTTTAGCTCTAACACTGATGATCCACCTACAAATGTGAACTGACGTTCAAAAATAAAACATTTGAAAACGGACCATTTTCCACATTTCTGAAGCATGACGTAATGGGGGGGTGTTATCTCTTTTGTCGAAAATCAGCCGTTTTTGCTCGAACATTAAATGCCTCCAAATGGTATTTAATTAACTTCCCGGGGTGAAGAAACCCTTTTTGAGAACTCAGAGTGAGTAAATTGGTCATTTTCATGCACTTTTAACCATTCCATAAATCTTGTGTTTTGGGCCCCTGGAAGCATGAAAATAACTTTAAACATGCTAATTTTAGCTCTAACACTGATGATCCACCTACAAATGTGAACTGACGTTCAAAAATAAAACATTTGAAAACGGACCATTTTCCACATTTCTGAAGCATGACGTAATGGGGGGGTGTTATCTCTTTTGTCGAAAATCAGCCGTTTTTGCTCGAACATTAAATGCCTCCAAATGGTATTTATTTCACTTCCCGAGCCCCTGGAAGCATGAAAATCACTTTAAACATGCTAATTTTAGCTCTAACACTGATGATCCACCTACAAATGTGAACTGACGTTCAAAAATAAAACATTTGAAAACGGACCATTTTCCACATTTCTGAAGCATGACGTAATGGGGGGGTGTTATCTCTTTTGTCGAAAATCAGCCGTTTTTGCTCGAACATTAAATGCCTCCAAATGGTATTTAATTACCTTCCCGGGGTGAAGAAACCCTTTTTGAGAACTCAGAGTGAGTAAATTGGCCATTTTCATGCACTTTTAACCATTCCATAAATCTTGTGTTTTGGGCCCCTGGAAGCATGAAAATCACTTTAAACATGCTAATTTTAGCTCTAACACTGATGATCCACCTACAAATGTGAACTGACGTTCAAAAATAAAACATTTGAAAACGGACCATTTTCCACATTTCTGAAGCATGACGTAATGGGGGGGTGTTATCTCTTTTGTCGAAAATCAGCCGTTTTTGCTCGAACATTAAATGCCTCCAAATGGTATTTAATTAACTTCCCGGGGTGAAGAAACCCTTTTTGAGAACTCAGAGTGAGTAAATTGGCCATTTTCATGCACTTTTAACCATTCCATAAATCTTGTGTTTTGGGCCCCTGGAAGCATGAAAATAACTTTAAACATGCTAATTTTAGCTCTAACACTGATGATCCACCTACAAATGTGAACTGACGTTCAAAAATAAAACATTTGAAAACGGACCATTTTCCACATTTCTGAAGCATGACGTAATGGGGGGGTGTTATCTCTTTTGTCGAAAATCAGCCGTTTTTGCTCGAACATTAAATGCCTCCAAATGGTATTTATTTCACTTCCCGAGCCCCTGGAAGCATGAAAATCACTTTAAACATGCTAATTTTAGCTCTAACACTGATGATCCACCTACAAATGTGAACTGACGTTCAAAAATAAAACATTTGAAAACGGACCATTTTCCACATTTCTGAAGCATGACGTAATGGGGGGGTGTTATCTCTTTTGTCGAAAATCAGCCGTTTTTGCTCGAACATTAAATGCCTCCAAATGGTATTTAATTAACTTCCCGGGGTGAAGAAACCCTTTTTGAGAACTCAGAGTGAGTAAATTGGCCATTTTCATGCACTTTTAACCATTCCATAAATCTTGTGTTTTGGGCCCCTGGAAGCATGAAAATCACTTTAAACATGCTAATTTTAGCTCTAACACTGATGATCCACCTACAAATGTGAACTGACGTTCAAAAATAAAACATTTGAAAACGGACCATTTTCCACATTTCTGAAGCATGACGTAATGGGGGGGTGTTATCTCTTTTGTCGAAAATCAGCCGTTTTTGCTCGAACATTAAATGCCTCCAAATGGTATTTAATTAACTTCCCGAGCCCCTGGAAGCATGAAAATCACTTTAAACATGCTAATTTTAGCTCTAACACTGATGATCCACCTACAAATGTGAACTGACGTTCAAAAATAAAACATTTGAAAACGGACCATTTTCCACATTTCTGAAGCATGACGTAATGGGGGGGTGTTATCTCTTTTGTCGAAAATCAGCCGTTTTTGCTCGAACATTAAATGCCTCCAAATGGTATTTAATTAACTTCCCGGGGTGAAGAAACCCTTTTTGAGAACTCAGAGTGAGTAAATTGGCCATTTTCATGCACTTTTAACCATTCCATAAATCTTGTGTTTTGGGCCCCTGGAAGCATGAAAATCACTTTAAACATGCTAATTTTAGCTCTAACACTGATGATCCACCTACAAATGTGAACTGACGTTCAAAAATAAAACATTTGAAAACGGACCATTTTCCACATTTCTGAAGCATGAGGTAATGGGGGGGTGTTATCTCTTTTGTCGAAAATCAGCCGTTTTTGCTCGAACATTAAATGCCTCCAAATGGTATTTATTTCACTTCCCGAGCCCCTGGAAGCATGAAAATCACTTTAAACATGCTAATTTTAGCTCTAACACTGATGATCCACCTACAAATGTGAACTGACGTTCAAAAATAAAACATTTGAAAACGGACCATTTTCCACATTTCTGAAGCATGACGTAATGGGGGGGTGTTATCTCTTTTGTCGAAAATCAGCCGTTTTTGCTCGAACATTAAATGCCTCCAAATGGTATTTAATTAACTTCCCGAGCCCCTGGAAGCATGAAAATCACTTTAAACATGCTAATTTTAGCTCTAACACTGATGATCCACCTACAAATGTGAACTGACGTTCAAAAATAAAACATTTGAAAACGGACCATTTTCCACATTTCTGAAGCATGACGTAATGGGGGGGTGTTATCTCTTTTGTCGAAAATCAGCCGTTTTTGCTCGAACATTAAATGCCTCCAAATGGTATTTAATTAACTTCCCGGGGTGAAGAAACCCTTTTTGAGAACTCAGAGTGAGTAAATTGGCCATTTTCATGCACTTTTAACCATTCCATAAATCTTGTGTTTTGGGCCCCTGGAAGCATGAAAATCACTTTAAACATGCTAATTTTAGCTCTAACACTGATGATCCACCTACAAATGTGAACTGACGTTCAAAAATAAAACATTTGAAAACGGACCATTTTCCACATTTCTGAAGCATGAGGTAATGGGGGGGTGTTATCTCTTTTGTTGAAAATCAGCCGTTTTTGCTCGAACATTAAATGCCTCCAAATGGTATTTATTTCACTTCCCGAGCCCCTGGAAGCATGAAAATCACTTTAAACATGCTAATTTTAGCTCTAACACTGATGATCCACCTACAAATGTGAACTGACGTTCAAAAATAAAACATTTGAAAACGGACCATTTTCCACATTTCTGAAGCATGACGTAATGGGGGGGTGTTATCTCTTTTGTCGAAAATCAGCCGTTTTTGCTCGAACATTAAATGCCTCCAAATGGTATTTAATTAACTTCCCGAGCCCCTGGAAGCATGAAAATCACTTTAAACATGCTAATTTTAGCTCTAACACTGATGATCCACCTACAAATGTGAACTGACGTTCAAAAATAAAACATTTGAAAACGGACCATTTTCCACATTTCTGAAGCATGACGTAATGGGGGGGTGTTATCTCTTTTGTCGAAAATCAGCCGTTTTTGCTCGAACATTAAATGCCTCCAAATGGTATTTAATTAACTTCCCGAGCCCCTGGAAGCATGAAAATCACTTTAAACATGCTAATTTTAGCTCTAACACTGATGATCCACCTACAAATGTGAACTGACGTTCAAAAATAAATCATTTGAAAACGGACCATTTTCCACATTTCTGAAGCATGACGTAATGGGGGGGTGTTATCTCTTTTGTCGAAAATCAGCCGTTTTTGCTCGAACATTAAATGCCTCCAAATGGTATTTAAATAACTTCCCGGGGTGAAGAAACCCTTTTTGAGAACTCAGAGTGAGTAAATTGGCCATTTTCATGCACTTTTAACCATTCCATAAATCTTGTGTTTTGGGCCCCTGGAAGCATGAAAATCACTTTAAACATGCTAATTTTAGCTCTAACACTGATGATCCACCTACAAATGTGAACTGACGTTCAAAAATAAAACATTTGAAAACGGACCATTTTCCACATTTCTGAAGCATGACGTAATGGGGGGGTGTTATCTCTTTTGTCGAAAATCAGCCGTTTTTGCTCGAACATTAAATGCCTCCAAATGGTATTTAATTAACTTCCAGAGCCCCTGGAAGCATGAAAATCACTTTAAACATGCTAATTTTAGCTCTAACACTGATGATCCACCTACAAATGTGAACTGACGTTCAAAAATAAAACATTTGAAAACGGACCATTTTCCACATTTCTGAAGCATGACGTAATGGGGGGTGTTATCTCTTTTGTCGAAAATCAGCCGTTTTTGCTCGAACATTAAATGCCTCCAAATGGTATTTAATTAACTTCCCGAGCCCCTGGAAGCATGAAAATCACTTTAAACATGCTAATTTTAGCTCTAACACTGATGATCCACCTACAAATGTGAACTGACGTTCAAAAATAAAACATTTGAAAACGGACCATTTTCCACATTTCTGAAGCATGACGTAATGGGGGGGTGTTATCTCTTTTGTCGAAAATCAGCCGTTTTTGCTCGAACATTAAATGCCTCCAAATGGTATTTATTTCACTTCCCGAGCCCCTGGAAGCATGAAAATCACTTTAAACATGCTAATTTTAGCTCTAACACTGATGATCCACCTACAAATGTGAACTGACGTTCAAAAATAAAACATTTGAAAACTGACCATTTTCCACATTTCTGAAGCATGACGTAATGGGGGGGTGTTATCTTTTTTGTCGAAAATCAGCCGTTTTTGCTCGAACGTTAAATGCCTCCAAATGGTATTTAATTAACTTCCCGGGGTGAAGAAACCCTTTTTGAGAACTCAGAGTGAGTAAATTGGCCATTTTCATGCACTTTTAACCATTCCATAAATCTTGTGTTTTGGGCCCCTGGAAGCATGAAAATCACTTTAAACATGCTAATTTTAGCTCTAACACTGATGATCCACCTACAAATGTGAACTGACGTTTAAAAATAAAACATTTGAAAACGGACCATTTTCCACATTTCTGAAGCATGACGTAATGGGGGGGTGTTATCTCTTTTGTCGAAAATCAGCCGTTTTTGCTCGAACATTAAATGCCTCCAAATGGTATTTAATTAACTTCCCGGGGTGAAGAAACCCTTTTTGAGAACTCAGAGTGAGTAAATTGGCCATCTTTATGCACTTTTAACCATTCCATAAATCTTGTGTTTTGGGCCCCTGGAAGCATGAAAATCACTTTAAACATGCTAATTTTAGCTCTAACACTGATGATCCACCTACAAATGTGAACTGACGTTCAAAAATAAAACATTTGAAAACGGACCATTTCCCACATTTCTGAAGCATGACGTAATGGGGGGGGTGTTATCTCTTTTGTCGAAATTCAGCCGTTTTTGCTCGAACATTAAATGCCTCCAAATTGTATTTAATTAACTTCCCGGGGTGTAGAAACCCTTTTTGAGAACTCAGAGTGAGTAAATTGGCCATTTTCATGCACTTTTAACCATTCCATAAATCTTGTGTTTTGGGCCCCTGGAAGCACGAAAATCACTTTAAACATGCTAATTTTAGCTTAACAATGATGATCCACCTACAAATGTGAACTGACGTTCAAAAATTAAACATTTGAAAACGGACCATTTTCCACATTTCCGAAGCATGTCGTAATGGGGGGGTGTTATCTCTTTTGTCGAAAATCAGCCGTTTTTGCTCGAACATTAAATGCCTCCAAATGGTATTTATTTCACTTCCCGAGCCCCTGGAAGCATGAAAATCACTTTAAACATGCTAATTTTAGCTCTAACACTGATGATCCACCTACAAATATGAACTGACGTTCAAAAATAAAACATTTGAAAACGGACCATTTTCCACATTTCTGAAGCATGACGTAATGGGGGGGTGTTATCTCTTTTGTCGAAAATCAGCCGTTTTTGCTCGAACATTAAATGCCTCCAAATGGTATTTAATTAACTTCCCGGGGTGAAGAAACCCTTTTTGAGAACTCAGAGTGAGTAAATTGGCCATTTTCATGCACTTTTAACCATTCCATAAATCTTGTGTTTTGGGCCCCTGGAAGCATGAAAATCACTTTAAACATGCTAATTTTAGCTCTAACACTGATGATCCACCTACAAATGTGAACTGACGTTCAAAAATAAAACATTTGAAAACGGACCATTTTCCACATTTCTGAAGCATGACGTAATGGGGGGGTGTTATCTCTTTTGTCGAAAATCAGCCGTTTTTGCTCGAACATTAAATGCCTCCAAATGGTATTTAATTAACTTCCCGAGCCCCTGGAAGCATGAAAATCACTTTAAACATGCTAATTTTAGCTCTAACACTGATGATCCACCTACAAATGTGAACTGTCGTTCAAAAATAAAACGTTTGAAAACGGACCATTTTCTACATTTCTGAAGCATGACGTAATGGGGGGGTGTTATCTCTTTTGTCGAAAATCAGCCGTTTTTGCTCGAACATTAAATGCCTCCAAATGGTATTTAATTAACTTCCCGGGGTGAAGAAACCCTTTTTGAGAACTCAGAGTGAGTAAATTGGCCATTTTCATGCACTTTTAACCATTCCATAAATCTTTTATTTTGGGCCCCTGGAAGCATGAAAATCACTTTAAACATGCTAATTTTAGCTCTAACACTGATGATCCACCTACAAATGTGAACTGACGTTCAAAAATAAAACATTTGAAAACGGACCATTTTCCACATTTCTGAAGCATGACGTAATGGGGGGGTGTTATCTCTTTTGTCGAAAATCAGCCGTTTTTGCTCGAACATTAAATGCCTCCAAATGGTATTTATTTCACTTCCCGAGCCCCTGGAAGCATGAAAATCACTTTAAACATGCTAATTTTAGCTCTAACACTGATGATCCACCTACAAATGTGAACTGACGTTCAAAAATAAAACATTTGAAAACGGACCATTTTCCACATTTCTGAAGCATGACGTAATGGGGGGGTGTTATCTCTTTTGTCGAAAATCAGCCGTTTTTGCTCGAACATTAAATGCCTCCAAATGGTATTTAATTAACTTCCCGAGCCCCTGGAAGCATGAAAATCACTTTAAACATGCTAATTTTAGCTCTAACACTGATGATCCACCTACAAATGTGAACTGACGTTCAAAAATAAAACATTTGAAAACGGACCATTTTCCACATTTCTGAAGCATGACGTAATGGGGGGGTGTTATCTCTTTTGTCGAAAATCAGCCGTTTTTGCTCGAACATTAAATGCCTCCAAATGGTATTTAATTAACTTCCCGAGCCCCTGGAAGCATGAAAATCACTTTAAACATGCTAATTTTAGCTCTAACACTGATGATCCACCTACAAATGTGAACTGACGTTCAAAAATAAATCATTTGAAAACGGACCATTTTCCACATTTCTGAAGCATGACGTAATGGGGGGGGTGTTATCTCTTTTGTCGAAAATCAGCCGTTTTTGCTCGAACATTAAATGCCTCCAAATGGTATTTAATTAACTTCCTGAGCCCCTGGAAGCATGACAATCACTTTAAACATGCTAATTTTAGCTCTAACACTGATGATCCACCTACAAATGTGAACTGACGTTCAAAAATAAAACATTTGAAAACGGACCATTTTCCACATTTCTGAAGCATGACGTAATGGGGGGGTTTTATCTCTTTTGTCGAAAATCAGCCGTTTTTGCTCGAACATTAAATGCCTCCAAATGGTATTTAAATAACTTCCCGGGGTGAAGAAACCCTTTTTGAGAACTCAGAGTGAGTAAATTGGCCATTTTCATGCACTTTTAACCATTCCATAAATCTTGTGTTTTGGGCCCCTGGAAGCATGAAAATCACTTTAAACATGCTAATTTTAGCTCTAACACTGATGATCCACCTACAAATGTGAACTGACGTTCAAAAATAAAACATTTGAAAACGGACCATTTTCCACATTTCTGAAGCATGACGTCATGGGGGGGTGTTATCTCTTTTGTCGAAAATCAGCCGTTTTTGCTCGAACATTAAATGCCTCCAAATGGTATTTAATTAACTTCCCGAGCCCCTGGAAGCATGAAAATCACTTTAAACATGCTAATTTTAGCTCTAACACTGATGATCCACCTACAAATGTGAACTGACGTTCAAAAATAAAACATTTGAAAACGGACCATTTTCCACATTTCTGAAGCATGACGTAATGGGGGGGTGTTATCTCTTTTGTCGAAAATCAGCCGTTTTTGCTCGAACATTAAATGCCTCCAAATGGTATTTAATTAACTTCCCGAGCCCCTGGAAGCATGAAAATCACTTTAAACATGCTAATTTTAGCTCTAACACTGATGATCCACCTACAAATGTGAACTGACGTTCAAAAATAAAACATTTGAAAACGGACCATTTTCCACATTTCTGAAGCATGACGTAATGGGGGGGTGTTATCTCTTTTGTCGAAAATCAGCCGTTTTTGCTCGAACATTAAATGCCTCCAAATGGTATTTATTTCACTTCCCGAGCCCCTGGAAGCATGAAAATCACTTTAAACATGCTAATTTTAGCTCTAACACTGATGATCCACCTACAAATGTGAACTGACAATCAAAAATAAAACATTTGAAAACGGACCATTTTCCACATTTCTGAAGCATGACGTAATGGGGGGGTGTTATCTCTTTTGTCGAAAATCAGCCGTTTTTGCTCGAACATTAAATGCCTCCAAATGGTATTTAATTAACTTCCCGGGGTGAAGAAACCCTTTTTGAGAACTCAGAGTGAGTAAATTGGCCATTTTCATGCACTTTTAACCATTCCATAAATCTTGTGTTTTGGGCCCCTGGAAGCATGAAAATCACTTTAAACATGCTAATTTTAGCTCTAACACTGATGATCCACCTACAAATGTGAACTGACGTTTAAAAATAAAACATTTGAAAACGGACCATTTTCCACATTTCTGAAGCATGACGTAATGGGGGGGTGTTATCTCTTTTGTCGAAAATCAGCCGTTTTTGCTCGAACATTAAATGCCTCCAAATGGTATTTAATTAACTTCCCGGGGTGAAGAAACCCTTTTTGAGAACTCAGAGTGAGTGAATTGGCCATTTTTATGCACTTTTAACCATTCCATAAATCTTGTGTTTTGGGCCCCTGGAAGCATGAAAATCACTTTAAACATGCTAATTTTAGCTCTAACACTGATGATCCACCTACAAATGTGAACTGACGTTCAAAAATAAAACATTTGAAAACGGACCATTTTCCACATTTCTGAAGCATGACGTAATGGGGGGGTGTTATCTCTTTTGTCGAAAATCAGCCGTTTTTGCTCGAACATTAAATGCCTCCAAATGGTATTTATTTCACTTCCCGAGCCCCTGGAAGCATGAAAATCACTTTAAACATGCTAATTTTAGCTCTAACACTGATGATCCACCTACAAATGTGAACTGACGTTCAAAAATAAAACATTTGAAAACAGACCATTTTCCACATTTCTGAAGCATGACGTAATGGGGGGGTGTTATCTCTTTTGTCAAAAATCAGCCGTTTTTGCTCGAACATTAAATGCCTCCAAATGGTATTTAATTAACTTCCCGGGGTGAAGAAACCCTTTTTGAGAACTCAGAGTGAGTAAATTGGCCATTTTCATGCACTTTTAACCATTACATAAATCTTGTGTTTTGGGCCCCTGGAAGCATGAAAATCACTTTAAACATGCTAATTTTAGCTCTAACACTGATGATCCACCTACAAATGTGAACTGACGTTCAAAAATAAAACATTTGAAAACGGACCATTTTCCACATTTCTGAAGCATGACGTAATGGGGGGGTGTTATCTCTTTTGTCGAAAATCAGCCGTTTTTGCTCGAACATTAAATGCCTCCAAATTGTATTTAATTAACTTCCCGGGGTGTAGAAACCCTTTTTGAGAACTCAGAGTGAGTAAATTGGCCATTTTCATGCACTTTTAACCATTCCATAAATCTTGTGTTTTGGGCCCCTGGAAGCACGAAAATCACTTTAAACATGCTAATTTTAGCTCTAACACTGATGATCCACCTACAAATGTGAACTGACGTTCAAAAATTAAACATTTGAAAACGGACCATTTTCCACATTTCCGAAGCATGTCGTAATGGGGGGGTGTTATCTCTTTTGTCGAAAATCAGCCGTTTTTGCTCGAACATTAAATGCCTCCAAATGGTATTTATTTCACTTCCCGAGCCCCTGGAAGCATGAAAATCACTTTAAACATGCTAATTTTAGCTCTAACACTGATGATCCACCTACAAATGTGAACTGACGTTCAAAAATAAAACATTTGAAAACGGACCATTTTCCACATTTCTGAAGCATGACGTAATGGGGGGGTGTTATCTCTTTTGTCGAAAATCAGCCGTTTTTGCTCGAACATTAAATGCCTCCAAATGGTATTTAATTAACTTCCCGGGGTGAAGAAACCCTTTTTGAGAACTCAGAGTGAGTAGATTGGCCATTTTCATGCACTTTTAACCATTCCATAAATCTTGTGCTTTGGGCCCCTGGAAGCATGAAAATAACTTTAAACATGCTAATTTTAGCTCTAACACTGATGATCCACCTACAAATGTGAACTGACGTTCAAAAATAAAACATTTGAAAACGGACCATTTTCCACATTTCTGAAGCATGACGTAATGGGGGGGGTGTTATCTCTTTTGTCGAAAATCAGCCGTTTTTGCTCGACATTAAATGCCTCCAAATGGTATTTATTTCACTTCCCGAGCCCCTGGAAGCATGAAAATCACTTTAAACATGCTAATTTTAGCTCTAACACTGATGATCCACCTACAAATGTGAACTGACGTTCAAAAATAAAACATTTGAAAACGGACCATTTTCCACATTTCTGAAGCATGACGTAATGGGGGGGTGTTATCTCTTTTGTCGAAAATCAGCCGTTTTTGCTCAAACATTAAATGCCTCCAAATGGTATTTAATTAACTTCCCGGGGTGAAGAAACCCTTTTTGAGAACTCAGAGTGAGTAAATTGGCCATTTTCATGCACTTTTAACCATTCCATAAATCTTGTGTTTTGGGCCCCTGGAAGCATGAAAATCACTTTAAACATGCTAATTTTAGCTCTAACACTGATGATCCACCTACAAATGTGAACTGACGTTCAAAAATAAAACATTTGAAAACGGACCATTTTCCACATTTCTGAAGCATGACGTAATGGGGGGGTGTTATCTCTTTTGTCGAAAATAAGCCGTTTTTGCTCGAACATTAAATGCCTCCAAATGGTATTTATTTCACTTCCCGAGCCCCTGGAAGCATGAAAATCACTTTAAACATGCTAATTTTAGCTCTAACACTGATGATCCACCTACAAATGTGAACTGACGTTCAAAAATAAAACATTTGAAAACGGACCATTTTCCACATTTCTGAAGCATGACGTAATGGGGGGGTGTTATCTCTTTTGTCGAAAATCAGCCGTTTTTGCTCGAACATTAAATGCCTCCAAATGGTATTTAATTAACTTCCCGAGCCCCTGGAAGCATGAAAATCACTTTAAACATGCTAATTTTAGCTCTAACACTGATGATCCACCTACAAATGTGAACTGACGTTCAAAAATAAAACATTTGAAAACGGACCATTTTCCACATTTCTGAAGCATGACGTAATGGGGGGGTGTTATCTCTTTTGTCGAAAATCAGCCGTTTTTGCTCGAACATTAAATGCCTCCAAATGGTATTTAATTAACTTCCCGAGCCCCTGGAAGCATGAAAATCACTTTAAACATGCTAATTTTAGCTCTAACACTGATGATCCACCTACAAATGTGAACTGACGTTTAAAAATAAAACATTTGAAAACGGACCATTTTCCACATTTCTGAAGCATGACGTAATGGGGGGGTGTTATCTCTTTTGTCGAAAATCAGCCGTTTTTGCTCGAACATTAAATGCCTCCAAATGGTATTTAATTAACTTCCCGGGGTGAAGAAACCCTTTTTGAGAACTCAGAGTGAGTAAATTGGCCATCTTTATGCACTTTTAACCATTCCATAAATCTTGTGTTTTGGGCCCCTGGAAGCATGAAAATCACTTTAAACATGCTAATTTTAGCTCTAACACTGATGATCCACCTACAAATGTGAACTGACGTTCAAAAATAAAACATTTGAAAACGGACCATTTCCCACATTTCTGAAGCATGACGTAATGGGGGGGGTGTTATCTCTTTTGTCGAAATTCAGCCGTTTTTGCTCGAACATTAAATGCCTCCAAATTGTATTTAATTAACTTCCCGGGGTGTAGAAACCCTTTTTGAGAACTCAGAGTGAGTAAATTGGCCATTTTCATGCACTTTTAACCATTCCATAAATCTTGTGTTTTGGGCCCCTGGAAGCACGAAAATCACTTTAAACATGCTAATTTTAGCTTAACAATGATGATCCACCTACAAATGTGAACTGACGTTCAAAAATTAAACATTTGAAAACGGACCATTTTCCACATTTCCGAAGCATGTCGTAATGGGGGGGTGTTATCTCTTTTGTCGAAAATCAGCCGTTTTTGCTCGAACATTAAATGCCTCCAAATGGTATTTATTTCACTTCCCGAGCCCCTGGAAGCATGAAAATCACTTTAAACATGCTAATTTTAGCTCTAACACTGATGATCCACCTACAAATATGAACTGACGTTCAAAAATAAAACATTTGAAAACGGACCATTTTCCACATTTCTGAAGCATGACGTAATGGGGGGGTGTTATCTCTTTTGTCGAAAATCAGCCGTTTTTGCTCGAACATTAAATGCCTCCAAATGGTATTTAATTAACTTCCCGGGGTGAAGAAACCCTTTTTGAGAACTCAGAGTGAGTAAATTGGCCATTTTCATGCACTTTTAACCATTCCATAAATCTTGTGTTTTGGGCCCCTGGAAGCATGAAAATCACTTTAAACATGCTAATTTTAGCTCTAACACTGATGATCCACCTACAAATGTGAACTGACGTTCAAAAATAAAACATTTGAAAACGGACCATTTTCCACATTTCTGAAGCATGACGTAATGGGGGGGTGTTATCTCTTTTGTCGAAAATCAGCCGTTTTTGCTCGAACATTAAATGCCTCCAAATGGTATTTAATTAACTTCCCGAGCCCCTGGAAGCATGAAAATCACTTTAAACATGCTAATTTTAGCTCTAACACTGATGATCCACCTACAAATGTGAACTGTCGTTCAAAAATAAAACGTTTGAAAACGGACCATTTTCTACATTTCTGAAGCATGACGTAATGGGGGGGTGTTATCTCTTTTGTCGAAAATCAGCCGTTTTTGCTCGAACATTAAATGCCTCCAAATGGTATTTAATTAACTTCCCGGGGTGAAGAAACCCTTTTTGAGAACTCAGAGTGAGTAAATTGGCCATTTTCATGCACTTTTAACCATTCCATAAATCTTTTATTTTGGGCCCCTGGAAGCATGAAAATCACTTTAAACATGCTAATTTTAGCTCTAACACTGATGATCCACCTACAAATGTGAACTGACGTTCAAAAATAAAACATTTGAAAACGGACCATTTTCCACATTTCTGAAGCATGACGTAATGGGGGGGTGTTATCTCTTTTGTCGAAAATCAGCCGTTTTTGCTCGAACATTAAATGCCTCCAAATGGTATTTATTTCACTTCCCGAGCCCCTGGAAGCATGAAAATCACTTTAAACATGCTAATTTTAGCTCTAACACTGATGATCCACCTACAAATGTGAACTGACGTTCAAAAATAAAACATTTGAAAACGGACCATTTTCCACATTTCTGAAGCATGACGTAATGGGGGGGTGTTATCTCTTTTGTCGAAAATCAGCCGTTTTTGCTCGAACATTAAATGCCTCCAAATGGTATTTAATTAACTTCCCGAGCCCCTGGAAGCATGAAAATCACTTTAAACATGCTAATTTTAGCTCTAACACTGATGATCCACCTACAAATGTGAACTGACGTTCAAAAATAAAACATTTGAAAACGGACCATTTTCCACATTTCTGAAGCATGACGTAATGGGGGGGTGTTATCTCTTTTGTCGAAAATCAGCCGTTTTTGCTCGAACATTAAATGCCTCCAAATGGTATTTAATTAACTTCCCGAGCCCCTGGAAGCATGAAAATCACTTTAAACATGCTAATTTTAGCTCTAACACTGATGATCCACCTACAAATGTGAACTGACGTTCAAAAATAAATCATTTGAAAACGGACCATTTTCCACATTTCTGAAGCATGACGTAATGGGGGGGGTGTTATCTCTTTTGTCGAAAATCAGCCGTTTTTGCTCGAACATTAAATGCCTCCAAATGGTATTTAATTAACTTCCTGAGCCCCTGGAAGCATGACAATCACTTTAAACATGCTAATTTTAGCTCTAACACTGATGATCCACCTACAAATGTGAACTGACGTTCAAAAATAAAACATTTGAAAACGGACCATTTTCCACATTTCTGAAGCATGACGTAATGGGGGGGTTTTATCTCTTTTGTCGAAAATCAGCCGTTTTTGCTCGAACATTAAATGCCTCCAAATGGTATTTAAATAACTTCCCGGGGTGAAGAAACCCTTTTTGAGAACTCAGAGTGAGTAAATTGGCCATTTTCATGCACTTTTAACCATTCCATAAATCTTGTGTTTTGGGCCCCTGGAAGCATGAAAATCACTTTAAACATGCTAATTTTAGCTCTAACACTGATGATCCACCTACAAATGTGAACTGACGTTCAAAAATAAAACATTTGAAAACGGACCATTTTCCACATTTCTGAAGCATGACGTCATGGGGGGGTGTTATCTCTTTTGTCGAAAATCAGCCGTTTTTGCTCGAACATTAAATGCCTCCAAATGGTATTTAATTAACTTCCCGAGCCCCTGGAAGCATGAAAATCACTTTAAACATGCTAATTTTAGCTCTAACACTGATGATCCACCTACAAATGTGAACTGACGTTCAAAAATAAAACATTTGAAAACGGACCATTTTCCACATTTCTGAAGCATGACGTAATGGGGGGGTGTTATCTCTTTTGTCGAAAATCAGCCGTTTTTGCTCGAACATTAAATGCCTCCAAATGGTATTTAATTAACTTCCCGAGCCCCTGGAAGCATGAAAATCACTTTAAACATGCTAATTTTAGCTCTAACACTGATGATCCACCTACAAATGTGAACTGACGTTCAAAAATAAAACATTTGAAAACGGACCATTTTCCACATTTCTGAAGCATGACGTAATGGGGGGGTGTTATCTCTTTTGTCGAAAATCAGCCGTTTTTGCTCGAACATTAAATGCCTCCAAATGGTATTTATTTCACTTCCCGAGCCCCTGGAAGCATGAAAATCACTTTAAACATGCTAATTTTAGCTCTAACACTGATGATCCACCTACAAATGTGAACTGACAATCAAAAATAAAACATTTGAAAACGGACCATTTTCCACATTTCTGAAGCATGACGTAATGGGGGGGTGTTATCTCTTTTGTCGAAAATCAGCCGTTTTTGCTCGAACATTAAATGCCTCCAAATGGTATTTAATTAACTTCCCGGGGTGAAGAAACCCTTTTTGAGAACTCAGAGTGAGTAAATTGGCCATTTTCATGCACTTTTAACCATTCCATAAATCTTGTGTTTTGGGCCCCTGGAAGCATGAAAATCACTTTAAACATGCTAATTTTAGCTCTAACACTGATGATCCACCTACAAATGTGAACTGACGTTTAAAAATAAAACATTTGAAAACGGACCATTTTCCACATTTCTGAAGCATGACGTAATGGGGGGGTGTTATCTCTTTTGTCGAAAATCAGCCGTTTTTGCTCGAACATTAAATGCCTCCAAATGGTATTTAATTAACTTCCCGGGGTGAAGAAACCCTTTTTGAGAACTCAGAGTGAGTGAATTGGCCATTTTTATGCACTTTTAACCATTCCATAAATCTTGTGTTTTGGGCCCCTGGAAGCATGAAAATCACTTTAAACATGCTAATTTTAGCTCTAACACTGATGATCCACCTACAAATGTGAACTGACGTTCAAAAATAAAACATTTGAAAACGGACCATTTTCCACATTTCTGAAGCATGACGTAATGGGGGGGTGTTATCTCTTTTGTCGAAAATCAGCCGTTTTTGCTCGAACATTAAATGCCTCCAAATGGTATTTATTTCACTTCCCGAGCCCCTGGAAGCATGAAAATCACTTTAAACATGCTAATTTTAGCTCTAACACTGATGATCCACCTACAAATGTGAACTGACGTTCAAAAATAAAACATTTGAAAACAGACCATTTTCCACATTTCTGAAGCATGACGTAATGGGGGGGTGTTATCTCTTTTGTCAAAAATCAGCCGTTTTTGCTCGAACATTAAATGCCTCCAAATGGTATTTAATTAACTTCCCGGGGTGAAGAAACCCTTTTTGAGAACTCAGAGTGAGTAAATTGGCCATTTTCATGCACTTTTAACCATTACATAAATCTTGTGTTTTGGGCCCCTGGAAGCATGAAAATCACTTTAAACATGCTAATTTTAGCTCTAACACTGATGATCCACCTACAAATGTGAACTGACGTTCAAAAATAAAACATTTGAAAACGGACCATTTTCCACATTTCTGAAGCATGACGTAATGGGGGGGTGTTATCTCTTTTGTCGAAAATCAGCCGTTTTTGCTCGAACATTAAATGCCTCCAAATTGTATTTAATTAACTTCCCGGGGTGTAGAAACCCTTTTTGAGAACTCAGAGTGAGTAAATTGGCCATTTTCATGCACTTTTAACCATTCCATAAATCTTGTGTTTTGGGCCCCTGGAAGCACGAAAATCACTTTAAACATGCTAATTTTAGCTCTAACACTGATGATCCACCTACAAATGTGAACTGACGTTCAAAAATTAAACATTTGAAAACGGACCATTTTCCACATTTCCGAAGCATGTCGTAATGGGGGGGTGTTATCTCTTTTGTCGAAAATCAGCCGTTTTTGCTCGAACATTAAATGCCTCCAAATGGTATTTATTTCACTTCCCGAGCCCCTGGAAGCATGAAAATCACTTTAAACATGCTAATTTTAGCTCTAACACTGATGATCCACCTACAAATGTGAACTGACGTTCAAAAATAAAACATTTGAAAACGGACCATTTTCCACATTTCTGAAGCATGACGTAATGGGGGGGTGTTATCTCTTTTGTCGAAAATCAGCCGTTTTTGCTCGAACATTAAATGCCTCCAAATGGTATTTAATTAACTTCCCGGGGTGAAGAAACCCTTTTTGAGAACTCAGAGTGAGTAGATTGGCCATTTTCATGCACTTTTAACCATTCCATAAATCTTGTGCTTTGGGCCCCTGGAAGCATGAAAATAACTTTAAACATGCTAATTTTAGCTCTAACACTGATGATCCACCTACAAATGTGAACTGACGTTCAAAAATAAAACATTTGAAAACGGACCATTTTCCACATTTCTGAAGCATGACGTAATGGGGGGGGTGTTATCTCTTTTGTCGAAAATCAGCCGTTTTTGCTCGACATTAAATGCCTCCAAATGGTATTTATTTCACTTCCCGAGCCCCTGGAAGCATGAAAATCACTTTAAACATGCTAATTTTAGCTCTAACACTGATGATCCACCTACAAATGTGAACTGACGTTCAAAAATAAAACATTTGAAAACGGACCATTTTCCACATTTCTGAAGCATGACGTAATGGGGGGGTGTTATCTCTTTTGTCGAAAATCAGCCGTTTTTGCTCAAACATTAAATGCCTCCAAATGGTATTTAATTAACTTCCCGGGGTGAAGAAACCCTTTTTGAGAACTCAGAGTGAGTAAATTGGCCATTTTCATGCACTTTTAACCATTCCATAAATCTTGTGTTTTGGGCCCCTGGAAGCATGAAAATCACTTTAAACATGCTAATTTTAGCTCTAACACTGATGATCCACCTACAAATGTGAACTGACGTTCAAAAATAAAACATTTGAAAACGGACCATTTTCCACATTTCTGAAGCATGACGTAATGGGGGGGTGTTATCTCTTTTGTCGAAAATAAGCCGTTTTTGCTCGAACATTAAATGCCTCCAAATGGTATTTATTTCACTTCCCGAGCCCCTGGAAGCATGAAAATCACTTTAAACATGCTAATTTTAGCTCTAACACTGATGATCCACCTACAAATGTGAACTGACGTTCAAAAATAAAACATTTGAAAACGGACCATTTTCCACATTTCTGAAGCATGACGTAATGGGGGGGTGTTATCTCTTTTGTCGAAAATCAGCCGTTTTTGCTCGAACATTAAATGCCTCCAAATGGTATTTAATTAACTTCCCGAGCCCCTGGAAGCATGAAAATCACTTTAAACATGCTAATTTTAGCTCTAACACTGATGATCCACCTACAAATGTGAACTGACGTTCAAAAATAAAACATTTGAAAACGGACCATTTTCCACATTTCTGAAGCATGACGTAATGGGGGGGTGTTATCTCTTTTGTCGAAAATCAGCCGTTTTTGCTCGAACATTAAATGCCTCCAAATGGTATTTAATTAACTTCCCGAGCCCCTGGAAGCATGAAAATCACTTTAAACATGCTAATTTTAGCTCTAACACTGATGATCCACCTACAAATGTGAACTGACGTTCAAAAATAAATCATTTGAAAACGGACCATTTTCCACATTTCTGAAGCATGACGTAATGGGGGGGTGTTATCTCTTTTGTCGAAAATCAGCCGTTTTTGCTCGAACATTAAATGCCTCCAAATGGTATTTAATTAACTTCCTGAGCCCCTGGAAGCATGACAATCACTTTAAACATGCTAATTTTAGCTCTAACACTGATGATCCACCTACAAATGTGAACTGACGTTCAAAAATAAAACATTTGAAAACGGACCATTTTCCACATTTCTGAAGCATGACGTAATGGGGGGGTGTTATCTCTTTTGTCGAAAATCAGCCGTTTTTGCTCGAACATTAAATGCCTCCAAATGGTATTTAATTAACTTCCCGAGCCCCTGGAAGCATGAAAATCACTTTAAACATGCTAATTTTAGCTCTAACACTGATGATCCACCTACAAATGTGAACTGACGTTCAAAAATAAAACATTTGAAAACGGACCATTTTCCACATTTCTGAAGCATGACGTAATGGGGGGGTGTTATCTCTTTTGTCGAAAATCAGCCGTTTTTGCTCGAACATTAAATGCCTCCAAATGGTATTTAATTAACTTCCCGAGCCCCTGGAAGCATGAAAATCACTTTAAACATGCAAATTTTAGCTCTAACACTGATGATCCACCTACAAATGTGAACTGACGTTCAAAAATAAAACATTTGAAAACGGACCATTTTCCACATTTCTGAAGCATGACGTAATGGGGGGGTGTTATCTCTTTTGTCGAAAATCAGCCGTTTTTGCTCGAACATTAAATGCCTCCAAATGGTATTTATTTCACTTCCCGAGCCCCTGGAAGCATGAAAATCACTTTAAACATGCTAATTTTAGCTCTAACACTGATGATCCACCTACAAATGTGAACTGACGTTCAAAAATAAAACATTTGAAAACGGACCATTTTCCACATTTCTGAAGCATGACGTAATGGGGGGGTGTTATCTCTTTTGTCGAAAATCAGCCGTTTTTGCTCAAACATTAAATGCCTCCAAATGGTATTTAATTAACTTCCCGGGGTGAAGAAACCCTTTTTGAGAACTCAGAGTGAGTAAATTGGCCATTTTCATGCACTTTTAACCATTCCATAAATCTTGTGTTTTGGGCCCCTGGAAGCATGAAAATCACTTTAAACATGCTAATTTTAGCTCTAACACTGATGATCCACCTACAAATGTGAACTGACGTTTAAAAATAAAACATTTGAAAACGGACCATTTTCCACATTTCTGAAGCATGACGTAATGGGGGGGTGTTATCTCTTTTGTCGAAAATCAGCCGTTTTTGCTCAAACATTAAATGCCTCCAAATGGTATTTAATTAACTTCCCGGGGTGAAGAAACCCTTTTTGAGAACTCAGAGTGAGTAAATTGGCCATTTTTATGCACTTTTAACCATTCCATAAATCTTGTGTTTTGGGCCCCTGGAAGCATGAAAATCACTTTAAACATGTTAATTTTAGCTCTAACACTGATGATCCACCTACAAATGTGAACTGACGTTCAAAAATAAAACATTTGAAAACGGACCATTTTCCACATTTCTGAAGCATGACGTAATGGGGGGGTGTTATCTCTTTTGTCGAAAATCAGCCGTTTTTGCTCGAACATTAAATGCCTCCAAATGGTATTTAATTACCTTCCCGGGGTGAAGAAACCCTTTTTGAGAACTCAGAGTGAGTAAATTGGCCATTTTCATGCACTTTTAACCATTCCATAAATCTTGTGTTTTGGGCCCCTGGAAGCATGAAAATCACTTTAAACATGCTAATTTTAGCTCTAACACTGATGATCCACCTACAAATGTGAACTGACGTTCAAAAATAAAACATTTGAAAACGGACCATTTTCCACATTTCTGAAGCATGACGTAATGGGGGGGTGTTATCTCTTTTGTCGAAAATCAGCCGTTTTTGCTCGAACATTAAATGCCTCCAAATGGTATTTATTTCACTTCCCGAGCCCCTGGAAGCATGAAAATCACTTTAAACATGCTAATTTTAGCTCTAACACTGATGATCCACCTACAAATGTGAACTGACGTTCAAAAATAAAACATTTGAAAACGGACCATTTTCCACATTTCTGAAGCATGACGTAATGGGGGGGTGTTATCTCTTTTGTCGAAAATCAGCCGTTTTTGCTCGAACATTAAATGCCTCCAAATGGTATTTAATTACCTTCCCGGGGTGAAGAAACCCTTTTTGAGAACTCAGAGTGAGTAAATTGGCCATTTTCATGCACTTTTAACCATTCCATAAATCTTGTGTTTTGGGCCCCTGGAAGCATGAAAATCACTTTAAACATGCTAATTTTAGCTCTAACACTGATGATCCACCTACAAATGTGAACTGACGTTCAAAAATAAAACATTTGAAAAAGGACCATTTTCCACATTTCTGAAGCATGACGTAATGGGGGGGTGTTATCTCTTTTGTCGAAAATCAGCCGTTTTTGCTCGAACATTAAATGCCTCCAAATGGTATTTAATTAACTTCCCGGGGTGAAGAAACCCTTTTTGAGAACTCAGAGTGAGTAAATTGGCCATTTTCATGCACTTTTAACCATTCCATAAATCTTGTGTTTTGGGCCCCTGGAAGCATGAAAATAACTTTAAACATGCTAATTTTAGCTCTAACACTGATGATCCACCTACAAATGTGAACTGACGTTCAAAAATAAAACATTTGAAAACGGACCATTTTCCACATTTCTGAAGCATGACGTAATGGGGGGGTGTTATCTCTTTTGTCGAAAATCAGCCGTTTTTGCTCGAACATTAAATGCCTCCAAATGGTATTTATTTCACTTCCCGAGCCCCTGGAAGCATGAAAATCACTTTAAACATGCTAATTTTAGCTCTAACACTGATGATCCACCTACAAATGTGAACTGACGTTCAAAAATAAAACATTTGAAAACGGACCATTTTCCACATTTCTGAAGCATGACGTAATGGGGGGGTGTTATCTCTTTTGTCGAAAATCAGCCGTTTTTGCTCGAACATTAAATGCCTCCAAATGGTATTTAATTAACTTCCCGGGGTGAAGAAACCCTTTTTGAGAACTCAGAGTGAGTAAATTGGCCATTTTCATGCACTTTTAACCATTCCATAAATCTTGTGTTTTGGGCCCCTGGAAGCATGAAAATCACTTTAAACATGCTAATTTTAGCTCTAACACTGATGATCCACCTACAAATGTGAACTGACGTTCAAAAATAAAACATTTGAAAACGGACCATTTTCCACATTTCTGAAGCATGACGTAATGGGGGGGTGTTATCTCTTTTGTCGAAAATCAGCCGTATTTGCTCGAACATTAAATGCCTCCAAATGGTATTTAATTAACTTCCCGAGCCCCTGGAAGCATGAAAATCACTTTAAACATGCTAATTTTAGCTCTAACACTGATGATCCACCTACAAATGTGAACTGACGTTCAAAAATAAAACATTTGAAAACGGACCATTTTCCACATTTCTGAAGCATGACGTAATGGGGGGGTGTTATCTCTTTTGTCGAAAATCAGCCGTTTTTGCTCGAACATTAAATGCCTCCAAATGGTATTTAATTAACTTCCCGGGGTGAAGAAACCCTTTTTGAGAACTCAGAGTGAGTAAATTGGCCATTTTCATGCACTTTTAACCATTCCATAAATCTTGTGTTTTGGGCCCCTGGAAGCATGAAAATCACTTTAAACATGCTAATTTTAGCTCTAACACTGATGATCCACCTACAAATGTGAACTGACGTTCAAAAATAAAACATTTGAAAACGGACCATTTTCCACATTTCTGAAGCATGAGGTAATGGGGGGGTGTTATCTCTTTTGTCGAAAATCAGCCGTTTTTGCTCGAACATTAAATGCCTCCAAATGGTATTTATTTCACTTCCCGAGCCCCTGGAAGCATGAAAATCACTTTAAACATGCTAATTTTAGCTCTAACACTGATGATCCACCTACAAATGTGAACTGACGTTCAAAAATAAAACATTTGAAAACGGACCATTTTCCACATTTCTGAAGCATGACGTAATGGGGGGGTGTTATCTCTTTTGTCGAAAATCAGCCGTTTTTGCTCGAACATTAAATGCCTCCAAATGGTATTTAATTAACTTCCCGAGCCCCTGGAAGCATGAAAATCACTTTAAACATGCTAATTTTAGCTCTAACACTGATGATCCACCTACAAATGTGAACTGACGTTCAAAAATAAAACATTTGAAAACGGACCATTTTCCACATTTCTGAAGCATGACGTAATGGGGGGGTGTTATCTCTTTTGTCGAAAATCAGCCGTTTTTGCTCGAACATTAAATGCCTCCAAATGGTATTTAATTAACTTCCCGGGGTGAAGAAACCCTTTTTGAGAACTCAGAGTGAGTAAATTGGCCATTTTCATGCACTTTTAACCATTCCATAAATCTTGTGTTTTGGGCCCCTGGAAGCATGAAAATCACTTTAAACATGCTAATTTTAGCTCTAACACTGATGATCCACCTACAAATGTGAACTGACGTTCAAAAATAAAACATTTGAAAACGGACCATTTTCCACATTTCTGAAGCATGAGGTAATGGGGGGGTGTTATCTCTTTTGTCGAAAATCAGCCGTTTTTGCTCGAACATTAAATGCCTCCAAATGGTATTTATTTCACTTCCCGAGCCCCTGGAAGCATGAAAATCACTTTAAACATGCTAATTTTAGCTCTAACACTGATGATCCACCTACAAATGTGAACTGACGTTCAAAAATAAAACATTTGAAAACGGACCATTTTCCACATTTCTGAAGCATGACGTAATGGGGGGGTGTTATCTCTTTTGTCGAAAATCAGCCGTTTTTGCTCGAACATTAAATGCCTCCAAATGGTATTTAATTAACTTCCCGAGCCCCTGGAAGCATGAAAATCACTTTAAACATGCTAATTTTAGCTCTAACACTGATGATCCACCTACAAATGTGAACTGACGTTCAAAAATAAAACATTTGAAAACGGACCATTTTCCACATTTCTGAAGCATGACGTAATGGGGGGGTGTTATCTCTTTTGTCGAAAATCAGCCGTTTTTGCTCGAACATTAAATGCCTCCAAATGGTATTTAATTAACTTCCCGAGCCCCTGGAAGCATGAAAATCACTTTAAACATGCTAATTTTAGCTCTAACACTGATGATCCACCTACAAATGTGAACTGACGTTCAAAAATAAATCATTTGAAAACGGACCATTTTCCACATTTCTGAAGCATGACGTAATGGGGGGGTGTTATCTCTTTTGTCGAAAATCAGCCGTTTTTGCTCGAACATTAAATGCCTCCAAATGGTATTTAATTAACTTCCTGAGCCCCTGGAAGCATGACAATCACTTTAAACATGCTAATTTTAGCT
Source organism: Lissotriton vulgaris (assembly GCF_964263255.1). Classification (NCBI taxonomy): domain Eukaryota; kingdom Metazoa; phylum Chordata; class Amphibia; order Caudata; family Salamandridae; genus Lissotriton; species Lissotriton vulgaris. Next base: position 375,869 of record NW_028247817.1, on the reverse strand, counting down.
CTAACACTGATGATCCACCTACAAATGTGAACTGACGTTCAAAAATAAAACATTTGAAAACGGACCATTTTCCACATTTCTGAAGCATGACGTAATGGGGGGGTGTTATCTCTTTTGTCGAAAATCAGCCGTTTTTGCTCGAACATTAAATGCCTCCAAATGGTATTTAATTAACTTCCCGAGCCCCTGGAAGCATGAAAATCACTTTAAACATGCTAATTTTAGCTCTAACACTGATGATCCACCTACAAATGTGAACTGACGTTCAAAAATAAAACATTTGAAAACGGACCATTTTCCACATTTCTGAAGCATGACGTAATGGGGGGGTGTTATCTCTTTTGTCGAAAATCAGCCGTTTTTGCTCGAACATTAAATGCCTCCAAATGGTATTTAATTAACTTCCCGAGCCCCTGGAAGCATGAAAATCACTTTAAACATGCTAATTTTAGCTCTAACACTGATGATCCACCTACAAATGTGAACTGACGTTCAAAAATAAAACATTTGAAAACGGACCATTTTCCACATTTCTGAAGCATGACGTAATGGGGGGGTGTTATCTCTTTTGTCGAAAATCAGCCGTATTTGCTCGAACATTAAATGCCTCCAAATGGTATTTAATTAACTTCCCGAGCCCCTGGAAGCATGAAAATCACTTTAAACATGCTAATTTTAGCTCTAACACTGATGATCCACCTACAAATGTGAACTGACGTTCAAAAATAAAACATTTGAAAACGGACCATTTTCCACATTTCTGAAGCATGACGTAATGGGGGGGTGTTATCTCTTTTGTCGAAAATCAGCCGTTTTTGCTCGAACATTAAATGCCTCCAAATGGTATTTAATTAACTTCCCGGGGTGAAGAAACCCTTTTTGAGAACTCAGAGTGAGTAAATTGGCCATTTTCATGCACTTTTAACCATTCCATAAATCTTGTGTTTTGGGCCCCTGGAAGCATGAAAATCACTTTAAACATGCTAATTTTAGCTCTAACACTGATGATCCACCTACAAATGTGAACTGACGTTCAAAAATAAAACATTTGAAAACGGACCATTTTCCACATTTCTGAAGCATGAGGTAATGGGGGGGTGTTATCTCTTTTGTCGAAAATCAGCCGTTTTTGCTCGAACATTAAATGCCTCCAAATGGTATTTATTTCACTTCCCGAGCCCCTGGAAGCATGAAAATCACTTTAAACATGCTAATTTTAGCTCTAACACTGATGATCCACCTACAAATGTGAACTGACGTTCAAAAATAAAACATTTGAAAACGGACCATTTTCCACATTTCTGAAGCATGACGTAATGGGGGGGTGTTATCTCTTTTGTCGAAAATCAGCCGTTTTTGCTCGAACATTAAATGCCTCCAAATGGTATTTAATTAACTTCCCGAGCCCCTGGAAGCATGAAAATCACTTTAAACATGCTAATTTTAGCTCTAACACTGATGATCCACCTACAAATGTGAACTGACGTTCAAAAATAAAACATTTGAAAACGGACCATTTTCCACATTTCTGAAGCATGACGTAATGGGGGGGTGTTATCTCTTTTGTCGAAAATCAGCCGTTTTTGCTCGAACATTAAATGCCTCCAAATGGTATTTAATTAACTTCCCGGGGTGAAGAAACCCTTTTTGAGAACTCAGAGTGAGTAAATTGGCCATTTTCATGCACTTTTAACCATTCCATAAATCTTGTGTTTTGGGCCCCTGGAAGCATGAAAATCACTTTAAACATGCTAATTTTAGCTCTAACACTGATGATCCACCTACAAATGTGAACTGACGTTCAAAAATAAAACATTTGAAAACGGACCATTTTCCACATTTCTGAAGCATGAGGTAATGGGGGGGTGTTATCTCTTTTGTCGAAAATCAGCCGTTTTTGCTCGAACATTAAATGCCTCCAAATGGTATTTATTTCACTTCCCGAGCCCCTGGAAGCATGAAAATCACTTTAAACATGCTAATTTTAGCTCTAACACTGATGATCCACCTACAAATGTGAACTGACGTTCAAAAATAAAACATTTGAAAACGGACCATTTTCCACATTTCTGAAGCATGACGTAATGGGGGGGTGTTATCTCTTTTGTCGAAAATCAGCCGTTTTTGCTCGAACATTAAATGCCTCCAAATGGTATTTAATTAACTTCCCGAGCCCCTGGAAGCATGAAAATCACTTTAAACATGCTAATTTTAGCTCTAACACTGATGATCCACCTACAAATGTGAACTGACGTTCAAAAATAAAACATTTGAAAACGGACCATTTTCCACATTTCTGAAGCATGACGTAATGGGGGGGTGTTATCTCTTTTGTCGAAAATCAGCCGTTTTTGCTCGAACATTAAATGCCTCCAAATGGTATTTAATTAACTTCCCGAGCCCCTGGAAGCATGAAAATCACTTTAAACATGCTAATTTTAGCTCTAACACTGATGATCCACCTACAAATGTGAACTGACGTTCAAAAATAAATCATTTGAAAACGGACCATTTTCCACATTTCTGAAGCATGACGTAATGGGGGGGTGTTATCTCTTTTGTCGAAAATCAGCCGTTTTTGCTCGAACATTAAATGCCTCCAAATGGTATTTAATTAACTTCCTGAGCCCCTGGAAGCATGACAATCACTTTAAACATGCTAATTTTAGCTCTAACACTGATGATCCACCTACAAATGTGAACTGACGTTCAAAAATAAAACATTTGAAAACGGACCATTTTCCACATTTCTGAAGCATGACGTAATGGGGGGGTGTTATCTCTTTTGTCGAAAATCAGCCGTTTTTGCTCGAACATTAAATGCCTCCAAATGGTATTTAATTAACTTCCCGAGCCCCTGGAAGCATGAAAATCACTTTAAACATGCTAATTTTAGCTCTAACACTGATGATCCACCTACAAATGTGAACTGACGTTCAAAAATAAAACATTTGAAAACGGACCATTTTCCACATTTCTGAAGCATGACGTAATGGGGGGGTGTTATCTCTTTTGTCGAAAATCAGCCGTTTTTGCTCGAACATTAAATGCCTCCAAATGGTATTTAATTAACTTCCCGAGCCCCTGGAAGCATGAAAATCACTTTAAACATGCTAATTTTAGCTCTAACACTGATGATCCACCTACAAATGTGAACTGACGTTCAAAAATAAAACATTTGAAAACGGACCATTTTCCACATTTCTGAAGCATGACGTAATGGGGGGGTGTTATCTCTTTTGTCGAAAATCAGCCGTTTTTGCTCGAACATTAAATGCCTCCAAATGGTATTTATTTCACTTCCCGAGCCCCTGGAAGCATGAAAATCACTTTAAACATGCTAATTTTAGCTCTAACACTGATGATCCACCTACAAATGTGAACTGACGTTCAAAAATAAAACATTTGAAAACGGACCATTTTCCACATTTCTGAAGCATGACGTAATGGGGGGGTGTTATCTCTTTTGTCGAAAATCAGCCGTTTTTGCTCAAACATTAAATGCCTCCAAATGGTATTTAATTAACTTCCCGGGGTGAAGAAACCCTTTTTGAGAACTCAGAGTGAGTAAATTGGCCATTTTCATGCACTTTTAACCATTCCATAAATCTTGTGTTTTGGGCCCCTGGAAGCATGAAAATCACTTTAAACATGCTAATTTTAGCTCTAACACTGATGATCCACCTACAAATGTGAACTGACGTTTAAAAATAAAACATTTGAAAACGGACCATTTTCCACATTTCTGAAGCATGACGTAATGGGGGGGTGTTATCTCTTTTGTCGAAAATCAGCCGTTTTTGCTCGAACATTAAATGCCTCCAAATGGTATTTAATTAACTTCCCGGGGTGAAGAAACCCTTTTTGAGAACTCAGAGTGAGTAAATTGGCCATTTTTATGCACTTTTAACCATTCCATAAATCTTTTTTTTGGGCCCCTGGAAGCATGAAAATCACTTTAAACATGCTAATTTTAGCTCTAACACTGATGATCCACCTACAAATGTGAACTGACGTTCAAAAATAAAACATTTGAAAACGGACCATTTTCCACATTTCTGAAGCATGACGTAATGGGGGGGTGTTATCTCTTTTGTCGAAAATCAGCCGTTTTTGCTCGAACATTAAATGCCTCCAAATGGTATTTAATTACCTTCCCGGGGTGAAGAAACCCTTTTTGAGAACTCAGAGTGAGTAAATTGGCCATTTTCATGCACTTTTAACCATTCCATAAATCTTGTGTTTTGGGCCCCTGGAAGCATGAAAATCACTTTAAACATGCTAATTTTAGCTCTAACACTGATGATCCACCTACAAATGTGAACTGACGTTCAAAAATAAAACATTTGAAAACGGACCATTTTCCACATTTCTGAAGCATGACGTAATGGGGGGGTGTTATCTCTTTTGTCGAAAATCAGCCGTTTTTGCTCGAACATTAAATGCCTCCAAATGGTATTTAATTAACTTCCCGGGGTGAAGAAACCCTTTTTGAGAACTCAGAGTGAGTAAATTGGTCATTTTCATGCACTTTTAACCATTCCATAAATCTTGTGTTTTGGGCCCCTGGAAGCATGAAAATAACTTTAAACATGCTAATTTTAGCTCTAACACTGATGATCCACCTACAAATGTGAACTGACGTTCAAAAATAAAACATTTGAAAACGGACCATTTTCCACATTTCTGAAGCATGACGTAATGGGGGGGTGTTATCTCTTTTGTCGAAAATCAGCCGTTTTTGCTCGAACATTAAATGCCTCCAAATGGTATTTATTTCACTTCCCGAGCCCCTGGAAGCATGAAAATCACTTTAAACATGCTAATTTTAGCTCTAACACTGATGATCCACCTACAAATGTGAACTGACGTTCAAAAATAAAACATTTGAAAACGGACCATTTTCCACATTTCTGAAGCATGACGTAATGGGGGGGTGTTATCTCTTTTGTCGAAAATCAGCCGTTTTTGCTCGAACATTAAATGCCTCCAAATGGTATTTAATTACCTTCCCGGGGTGAAGAAACCCTTTTTGAGAACTCAGAGTGAGTAAATTGGCCATTTTCATGCACTTTTAACCATTCCATAAATCTTGTGTTTTGGGCCCCTGGAAGCATGAAAATCACTTTAAACATGCTAATTTTAGCTCTAACACTGATGATCCACCTACAAATGTGAACTGACGTTCAAAAATAAAACATTTGAAAACGGACCATTTTCCACATTTCTGAAGCATGACGTAATGGGGGGGTGTTATCTCTTTTGTCGAAAATCAGCCGTTTTTGCTCGAACATTAAATGCCTCCAAATGGTATTTAATTAACTTCCCGGGGTGAAGAAACCCTTTTTGAGAACTCAGAGTGAGTAAATTGGCCATTTTCATGCACTTTTAACCATTCCATAAATCTTGTGTTTTGGGCCCCTGGAAGCATGAAAATAACTTTAAACATGCTAATTTTAGCTCTAACACTGATGATCCACCTACAAATGTGAACTGACGTTCAAAAATAAAACATTTGAAAACGGACCATTTTCCACATTTCTGAAGCATGACGTAATGGGGGGGTGTTATCTCTTTTGTCGAAAATCAGCCGTTTTTGCTCGAACATTAAATGCCTCCAAATGGTATTTATTTCACTTCCCGAGCCCCTGGAAGCATGAAAATCACTTTAAACATGCTAATTTTAGCTCTAACACTGATGATCCACCTACAAATGTGAACTGACGTTCAAAAATAAAACATTTGAAAACGGACCATTTTCCACATTTCTGAAGCATGACGTAATGGGGGGGTGTTATCTCTTTTGTCGAAAATCAGCCGTTTTTGCTCGAACATTAAATGCCTCCAAATGGTATTTAATTAACTTCCCGGGGTGAAGAAACCCTTTTTGAGAACTCAGAGTGAGTAAATTGGCCATTTTCATGCACTTTTAACCATTCCATAAATCTTGTGTTTTGGGCCCCTGGAAGCATGAAAATCACTTTAAACATGCTAATTTTAGCTCTAACACTGATGATCCACCTACAAATGTGAACTGACGTTCAAAAATAAAACATTTGAAAACGGACCATTTTCCACATTTCTGAAGCATGACGTAATGGGGGGGTGTTATCTCTTTTGTCGAAAATCAGCCGTTTTTGCTCGAACATTAAATGCCTCCAAATGGTATTTAATTAACTTCCCGAGCCCCTGGAAGCATGAAAATCACTTTAAACATGCTAATTTTAGCTCTAACACTGATGATCCACCTACAAATGTGAACTGACGTTCAAAAATAAAACATTTGAAAACGGACCATTTTCCACATTTCTGAAGCATGACGTAATGGGGGGGTGTTATCTCTTTTGTCGAAAATCAGCCGTTTTTGCTCGAACATTAAATGCCTCCAAATGGTATTTAATTAACTTCCCGGGGTGAAGAAACCCTTTTTGAGAACTCAGAGTGAGTAAATTGGCCATTTTCATGCACTTTTAACCATTCCATAAATCTTGTGTTTTGGGCCCCTGGAAGCATGAAAATCACTTTAAACATGCTAATTTTAGCTCTAACACTGATGATCCACCTACAAATGTGAACTGACGTTCAAAAATAAAACATTTGAAAACGGACCATTTTCCACATTTCTGAAGCATGAGGTAATGGGGGGGTGTTATCTCTTTTGTCGAAAATCAGCCGTTTTTGCTCGAACATTAAATGCCTCCAAATGGTATTTATTTCACTTCCCGAGCCCCTGGAAGCATGAAAATCACTTTAAACATGCTAATTTTAGCTCTAACACTGATGATCCACCTACAAATGTGAACTGACGTTCAAAAATAAAACATTTGAAAACGGACCATTTTCCACATTTCTGAAGCATGACGTAATGGGGGGGTGTTATCTCTTTTGTCGAAAATCAGCCGTTTTTGCTCGAACATTAAATGCCTCCAAATGGTATTTAATTAACTTCCCGAGCCCCTGGAAGCATGAAAATCACTTTAAACATGCTAATTTTAGCTCTAACACTGATGATCCACCTACAAATGTGAACTGACGTTCAAAAATAAAACATTTGAAAACGGACCATTTTCCACATTTCTGAAGCATGACGTAATGGGGGGGTGTTATCTCTTTTGTCGAAAATCAGCCGTTTTTGCTCGAACATTAAATGCCTCCAAATGGTATTTAATTAACTTCCCGGGGTGAAGAAACCCTTTTTGAGAACTCAGAGTGAGTAAATTGGCCATTTTCATGCACTTTTAACCATTCCATAAATCTTGTGTTTTGGGCCCCTGGAAGCATGAAAATCACTTTAAACATGCTAATTTTAGCTCTAACACTGATGATCCACCTACAAATGTGAACTGACGTTCAAAAATAAAACATTTGAAAACGGACCATTTTCCACATTTCTGAAGCATGAGGTAATGGGGGGGTGTTATCTCTTTTGTCGAAAATCAGCCGTTTTTGCTCGAACATTAAATGCCTCCAAATGGTATTTATTTCACTTCCCGAGCCCCTGGAAGCATGAAAATCACTTTAAACATGCTAATTTTAGCTCTAACACTGATGATCCACCTACAAATGTGAACTGACGTTCAAAAATAAAACATTTGAAAACGGACCATTTTCCACATTTCTGAAGCATGACGTAATGGGGGGGTGTTATCTCTTTTGTCGAAAATCAGCCGTTTTTGCTCGAACATTAAATGCCTCCAAATGGTATTTAATTAACTTCCCGAGCCCCTGGAAGCATGAAAATCACTTTAAACATGCTAATTTTAGCTCTAACACTGATGATCCACCTACAAATGTGAACTGACGTTCAAAAATAAAACATTTGAAAACGGACCATTTTCCACATTTCTGAAGCATGACGTAATGGGGGGGTGTTATCTCTTTTGTCGAAAATCAGCCGTTTTTGCTCGAACATTAAATGCCTCCAAATGGTATTTAATTAACTTCCCGAGCCCCTGGAAGCATGAAAATCACTTTAAACATGCTAATTTTAGCTCTAACACTGATGATCCACCTACAAATGTGAACTGACGTTCAAAAATAAATCATTTGAAAACGGACCATTTTCCACATTTCTGAAGCATGACGTAATGGGGGGGTGTTATCTCTTTTGTCGAAAATCAGCCGTTTTTGCTCGAACATTAAATGCCTCCAAATGGTATTTAAATAACTTCCCGGGGTGAAGAAACCCTTTTTGAGAACTCAGAGTGAGTAAATTGGCCATTTTCATGCACTTTTAACCATTCCATAAATCTTGTGTTTTGGGCCCCTGGAAGCATGAAAATCACTTTAAACATGCTAATTTTAGCTCTAACACTGATGATCCACCTACAAATGTGAACTGACGTTCAAAAATAAAACATTTGAAAACGGACCATTTTCCACATTTCTGAAGCATGACGTAATGGGGGGGTGTTATCTCTTTTGTCGAAAATCAGCCGTTTTTGCTCGAACATTAAATGCCTCCAAATGGTATTTAATTAACTTCCAGAGCCCCTGGAAGCATGAAAATCACTTTAAACATGCTAATTTTAGCTCTAACACTGATGATCCACCTACAAATGTGAACTGACGTTCAAAAATAAAACATTTGAAAACGGACCATTTTCCACATTTCTGAAGCATGACGTAATGGGGGGTGTTATCTCTTTTGTCGAAAATCAGCCGTTTTTGCTCGAACATTAAATGCCTCCAAATGGTATTTAATTAACTTCCCGAGCCCCTGGAAGCATGAAAATCACTTTAAACATGCTAATTTTAGCTCTAACACTGATGATCCACCTACAAATGTGAACTGACGTTCAAAAATAAAACATTTGAAAACGGACCATTTTCCACATTTCTGAAGCATGACGTAATGGGGGGGTGTTATCTCTTTTGTCGAAAATCAGCCGTTTTTGCTCGAACATTAAATGCCTCCAAATGGTATTTATTTCACTTCCCGAGCCCCTGGAAGCATGAAAATCACTTTAAACATGCTAATTTTAGCTCTAACACTGATGATCCACCTACAAATGTGAACTGACGTTCAAAAATAAAACATTTGAAAACTGACCATTTTCCACATTTCTGAAGCATGACGTAATGGGGGGGTGTTATCTTTTTTGTCGAAAATCAGCCGTTTTTGCTCGAACATTAAATGCCTCCAAATGGTATTTAATTAACTTCCCGGGGTGAAGAAACCCTTTTTGAGAACTCAGAGTGAGTAAATTGGCCATTTTCATGCACTTTTAACCATTCCATAAATCTTGTGTTTTGGGCCCCTGGAAGCATGAAAATCACTTTAAACATGCTAATTTGAGCTCTAACACTGATGATCCACCTACAAATGTGAACTGACGTTTAAAAATAAAACATTTGAAAACGGACCATTTTCCACATTTCTGAAGCATGACGTAATGGGGGGGTGTTATCTCTTTTGTCGAAAATCAGCCGTTTTTGCTCGAACATTAAATGCCTCCAAATGGTATTTAATTAACTTCCCGGGGTGAAGAAACCCTTTTTGAGAACTCAGAGTGAGTAAATTGGCCATCTTTATGCACTTTTAACCATTCCATAAATCTTGTGTTTTGGGCCCCTGGAAGCATGAAAATCACTTTAAACATGCTAATTTTAGCTCTAACACTGATGATCCACCTACAAATGTGAACTGACGTTCAAAAATAAAACATTTGAAAACGGACCATTTCCCACATTTCTGAAGCATGACGTAATGGGGGGGGTGTTATCTCTTTTGTCGAAATTCAGCCGTTTTTGCTCGAACATTAAATGCCTCCAAATTGTATTTAATTAACTTCCCGGGGTGTAGAAACCCTTTTTGAGAACTCAGAGTGAGTAAATTGGCCATTTTCATGCACTTTTAACCATTCCATAAATCTTGTGTTTTGGGCCCCTGGAAGCACGAAAATCACTTTAAACATGCTAATTTTAGCTTAACAATGATGATCCACCTACAAATGTGAACTGACGTTCAAAAATTAAACATTTGAAAACGGACCATTTTCCACATTTCCGAAGCATGTCGTAATGGGGGGGTGTTATCTCTTTTGTCGAAAATCAGCCGTTTTTGCTCGAACATTAAATGCCTCCAAATGGTATTTATTTCACTTCCCGAGCCCCTGGAAGCATGAAAATCACTTTAAACATGCTAATTTTAGCTCTAACACTGATGATCCACCTACAAATATGAACTGACGTTCAAAAATAAAACATTTGAAAACGGACCATTTTCCACATTTCTGAAGCATGACGTAATGGGGGGGTGTTATCTCTTTTGTCGAAAATCAGCCGTTTTTGCTCGAACATTAAATGCCTCCAAATGGTATTTAATTAACTTCCCGGGGTGAAGAAACCCTTTTTGAGAACTCAGAGTGAGTAAATTGGCCATTTTCATGCACTTTTAACCATTCCATAAATCTTGTGTTTTGGGCCCCTGGAAGCATGAAAATCACTTTAAACATGCTAATTTTAGCTCTAACACTGATGATCCACCTACAAATGTGAACTGACGTTCAAAAATAAAACATTTGAAAACGGACCATTTTCCACATTTCTGAAGCATGACGTAATGGGGGGGTGTTATCTCTTTTGTCGAAAATCAGCCGTTTTTGCTCGAACATTAAATGCCTCCAAATGGTATTTAATTAACTTCCCGAGCCCCTGGAAGCATGAAAATCACTTTAAACATGCTAATTTTAGCTCTAACACTGATGATCCACCTACAAATGTGAACTGACGTTCAAAAATAAAACATTTGAAAACGGACCATTTTCCACATTTCTGAAGCATGACGTAATGGGGGGGTGTTATCTCTTTTGTCGAAAATCAGCCGTTTTTGCTCGAACATTAAATGCCTCCAAATGGTATTTAATTAACTTCCCGGGGTGAAGAAACCCTTTTTGAGAACTCAGAGTGAGTAAATTGGCCATTTTCATGCACTTTTAACCATTCCATAAATCTTGTATTTTGGGCCCCTGGAAGCATGAAAATCACTTTAAACATGCTAATTTTAGCTCTAACACTGATGATCCACCTACAAATGTGAACTGACGTTCAAAAATAAAACATTTGAAAACGGACCATTTTCCACATTTCTGAAGCATGACGTAATGGGGGGGTGTTATCTCTTTTGTCGAAAATCAGCCGTTTTTGCTCGAACATTAAATGCCTCCAAATGGTATTTATTTCACTTCCCGAGCCCCTGGAAGCATGAAAATCACTTTAAACATGCTAATTTTAGCTCTAACACTGATGATCCACCTACAAATGTGAACTGACGTTCAAAAATAAAACATTTGAAAACGGACCATTTTCCACATTTCTGAAGCATGACGTAATGGGGGGGTGTTATCTCTTTTGTCGAAAATCAGCCGTTTTTGCTCGAACATTAAATGCCTCCAAATGGTATTTAAATAACTTCCCGGGGTGAAGAAACCCTTTTTGAGAACTCAGAGTGAGTAAATTGGCCATTTTCATGCACTTTTAACCATTCCATAAATCTTGTGTTTTGGGCCCCTGGAAGCATGAAAATCACTTTAAACATGCTAATTTTAGCTCTAACACTGATGATCCACCTACAAATGTGAACTGACGTTCAAAAATAAAACATTTGAAAACTGACCATTTTCCACATTTCTGAAGCATGACGTAATGGGGGGGTGTTATCTCTTTTGTCGAAAATCAGCCGTTTTTGCTCGAACATTAAATGCCTCCAAATGGTATTTAATTAACTTCCCGGGGTGAAGAAACCCTTTTTGAGAACTCAGAGTGAGTAAATTGGCCATTTTCATGCACTTTTAACCATTCCATAAATCTTGTGTTTTGGGCCCCTGGAAGCATGAAAATCACTTTAAACATGCTAATTTTAGCTCTAACACTGATGATCCACCTACAAATGTGAACTGACGTTCAAAAATAAAACATTTGAAAACGGACCATTTTCCACATTTCTGAAGCATGACGTAATGGGGGGGTGTTATCTCTTTTGTCGAAAATCAGCCGTTTTTGCTCGAACATTAAATGACTCCAAATGGTATTTAATTAACTTCCCGAGCCCCTGGAAGCATGAAAATCACTTTAAACATGCTAATTTTAGCTCTAACACTGATGATCCACCTACAAATGTGAACTGACATTCAAAAATAAAACATTTGAAAATGGATCCATTTTCCACATTTCTGAAGCATGACGTAATGGGGGGGGGTGTTATCTCTTTGGTCGAAAATCAGCCGTTTTTGCTCGAACATTAAATGCCTCCAAATGGTATTTATTTCACTTCCCGAGCCCCTGGAAGCATGAAAATCACTTTAAACATGCTAATTTTAGCTCTAACACTGATGATCCACCTACAAATGTGAACTGACGTTCAAAAATAAAACATTTGAAAACGGACCATTTTCCACATTTCTGAAGCATGACGTAATGGGGGGGTGTTATCTCTTTTGTCGAAAATCAGCCGTTTTTGCTCGAACATTAAATGACTCCAAATGGTATTTAATTAACTTCCCGAGCCCCTGGAAGCATGAACATCACTTTAAACATGCTAATTTTAGCTCTAACACTGATGATCCACCTACAAATGTGAACTGACGTTCAAAAATAAAACATTTGAAAACGGACCATTTTCCACATTTCTGAAGCATGACGTAATGGGGGGGTGTTATCTCTTTTGTCGAAAATCAGCCGTTTTTGCTCGAACATTAAATGCCTCCAAATGGTATTTAGTTAACTTCCCGGGGTGAAGAAACCCTTTTTGAGAACTCAGAGTGAGTAAATTGGCCATTTTCATGCACTTTTAACCATTCCATAAATCTTGTGTTTTGGGCCCCTGGAAGCATGAAAATCACTTTAAACATGCTAATTTTAGCTCTAACACTGATGATCCACCTACAAATGTGAACTGACGTTCAAAAATAAAACATTTGAAAACGGACCATTTTCCACATTTCTGAAGCATGACGTAATGGGGGGTGTTATCTCTTTTGTCGAAAATCAGCCGTTTTTGCTCGAACATTAAATGCCTCCAAATGGTATTTATTTCACTTCCCAAGCCCCTGGAAGCATGAAAATCACTTTAAACATGCTAATTTTAGCTCTAACACTGATGATCCACCTACAAATGTGAACTGACGTTCAAAAATAAAACATTTGAAAACGGACCATTTTCCACATTTCTGAAGCATGACGTAATTGGGGGGTTTTATCTCTTTTGTCGAAAATCAGCCGTTTTTGCTCGAACATTAAATGCCTCCAAATGGTATTTAAATAACTTCCCGGGGTGAAGAAACCCTTTTTGAGAACTCAGAGTGAGTAAATTGGCAATTTTCATGCACTTTTAACCATTCCATAAATCTTGTGTTTTGGGCCCCTGGAAGCATGAAAATCACTTTAAACATGCTAATTTTAGCTCTAACACTGATGATCCACCTACAAATGTGAACTGACGTTCAAAAATAAAACATTTGAAAACGGACCATTTTCCACATTTCTGAAGCATGACGTAATGGGGGGGTGTTATCTCTTTTGTCGAGAATCAGCCGTTTTTGCTCGAACATTAAATGCCTCCAAATGGTATTTAATTAACTTCCCGAGCCCCTGGAAGCATGAAAATCACTTTAAACATGCTAATTTTAGCTCTAACACTGATGATCCACCTACAAATGTGAACTGACGTTCAAAAATAAAACATTTGAAAACGGACCATTTTCCACATTTCTGAAGCATGACGTAATGGGGGGGGTTTTATCTCTTTTGTCGAAAATCAGCCGTTTTTGCTCGAACATTAAATGCCTCCAAATGGTATTTAAATAACTTCCCGGGGTGAAGAAACCCTTTTTGAGAACTCAGAGTGAGTAAATTGGCCATTTTCATGCACTTTTAACCATTCCATAAATCTTGTGTTTTGGGCCCCTGGAAGCATGAAAATCACTTTAAACATGCTAATTTTAGCTCTAACACTGATGATCCACCTACAAATGTGAACTGACGTTCAAAAATAAAACATTTGAAAACGGACCATTTTCCACATTTCTGAAGCATGACGTAATGGGGGGGTGTTATCTCTTTTGTCGAAAATGAGCCGTTTTTGCTCGAACATTAAATGCCTCCAAATGGTATTTAATTAACTTCCCGGGGTGAAGAAACCCTTTTTGAGAACTCAGAGTGAGTAAATTGGCCATTTTCATGCACTTTTAACCATTCCATAAATCTTGTGTTTTGGGCCCCTGGAAGCATGAAAATCACTTTAAACATGCTAATTTTAGCTCTAACACTGATGATCCACCTACAAATGTGAACTGACGTTCAAAAATAAAACATTTGAAAACGGACCATTTTCCACATTTCTGAAGCATGACGTAATGGGGGGGTGTTATCTCTTTTGTCGAAAATCAGCCGTTTTTGCTCGAACATTAAATGACTCCAAATGGTATTTAATTAACTTCCCGAGCCCCTGGAAGCATGAAAATCACTTTAAACATGCTAATTTTAGCTCTAACACTGATGATCCACCTACAAATGTGAACTGACATTCAAAAATAAAACATTTGAAAATGGACCATTTTCCACATTTCTGAAGCATGACGTAATGGGGGGGTGTTATCTCTTTTGTCGAAAATCAGCCGTTTTTGCTCGAACATTAAATGCCTCCAAATGGTATTTATTTCACTTCCCGAGCCCCTGGAAGCATGAAAATCACTTTAAACATGCTAATTTTAGCTCTAACACTGATGATCCACCTACAAATGTGAACTGACGTTCAAAAATAAAACATTTGAAAACGGACCATTTTCCACATTTCTGAAGCATGACGTAATGGGGGGGTGTTATCTCTTTTGTCGAAAATCAGCCGTTTTTGCTCGAACATTAAATGACTCCAAATGGTATTTAATTAACTTCCCGAGCCCCTGGAAGCATGAACATCACTTTAAACATGCTAATTTTAGCTCTAACACTGATGATCCACCTACAAATGTGAACTGACGTTCAAAAATAAAACATTTGAAAACGGACCATTTTCCACATTTCTGAAGCATGACGTAATGGGGGGGGTGTTATCTCTTTTGTCGAAAATCAGCCGTTTTTGCTCGAACATTAAATGCCTCCAAATGGTATTTAGTTAACTTCCCGGGGTGAAGAAACCCTTTTTGAGAACTCAGAGTGAGTAAATTGGCCATTTTCATGCACTTTTAACCATTCCATAAATCTTGTGTTTTGGGCCCCTGGAAGCATGAAAATCACTTTAAACATGCTAATTTTAGCTCTAACACTGATGATCCACCTACAAATGTGAACTGACGTTCAAAAATAAAACATTTGAAAACGGACCATTTTCCACATTTCTGAAGCATGACGTAATGGGGGGTGTTATCTCTTTTGTCGAAAATCAGCCGTTTTTGCTCGAACATTAAATGCCTCCAAATGGTATTTATTTCACTTCCCAAGCCCCTGGAAGCATGAAAATCACTTTAAACATGCTAATTTTAGCTCTAACACTGATGATCCACCTACAAATGTGAACTGACGTTCAAAAATAAAACATTTGAAAACGGACCATTTTCCACATTTCTGAAGCATGACGTAATAGGGGGGTGTTATCTCTTTTGTCGAAAATCAGCCGTTTTTGCTCGAACATTAAATGCCTCCAAATGGTATTTAATTAACTTCCCGGGGTGAAGAAACCCTTTTTGAGAACTCAGAGTGAGTAAATTGGCCATTTTCATGCACTTTTAACCATTCCATAAATCTTGTGTTTTGGGCCCCTGGAAGCATGAAAATCACTTTAAACATGCTAATTTTAGCTCTAACACTGATGATCCACCTACAAATGTGAACTGACGTTCAAAAATAAAACATTTGAAAACGGACCATTTTCCACATTTCTGAAGCATGACGTAATGGGGGGGTGTTATCTCTTTTGTCGAAAATCAGCCGTTTTTGCTCGAACATTAAATGCCTCCAAATGGTATTTAATTAACTTCCCGAGCCCCTGGAAGCATGAAAATCACTTTAAACATGCTAATTTTAGCTCTAACACTGATGATCCACCTACAAATGTGAACTGACGTTCAAAAATAAAACATTTGAAAACGGACCATTTTCCACATTTCTGAAGCATGACGTAATTGGGGGGTTTTATCTCTTTTGTCGAAAATCAGCCGTTTTTGCTCGAACATTAAATGCCTCCAAATGGTATTTAAATAACTTCCCGGGGTGAAGAAACCCTTTTTGAGAACTCAGAGTGAGTAAATTGGCCATTTTCATGTACTTTTAACCATTCCATAAATCTTGTGTTTTGGGCCCCTGGAAGCATGAAAATCACTTTAAACATGCTAATTTTAGCTCTAACACTGATGATCCACCTACAAATGTGAACTGACGTTCAAAAATAAAACATTTGAAAACGGACCATTTTCCACATTTCTGAAGCATGACGTAATGGGGGGGTGTTATCTCTTTTGTCGAGAATCAGCCGTTTTTGCTCGAACATTAAATGCCTCCAAATGGTATTTAATTAACTTCCCGAGCCCCTGGAAGCATGAAAATCACTTTAAACATGCTAATTTTAGCTCTAACACTGATGATCTACCTACAAATGTGAACTGACGTTCAAAAATAAAACATTTGAAAACGGACCATTTTCCACATTTCTGAAGCATGACGTAATGGGGGGGTTTTATCTCTTTTGTCGAAAATCAGCCGTTTTTGCTCGAACATTAAATGCCTCCAAATGGTATTTAAATAACTTCCCCGGGTGAAGAAACCCTTTTTGAGAACTCAGAGTGAGTAAATTGGCCATTTTCATGCACTTTTAACCATTCCATAAATCTTGTGTTTTGGGCCCCTGGAAGCATGAAAATCACTTTAAACATGCTAATTTTAGCTCTAACACTGATGATCCACCTACAAATGTGAACTGACGTTCAAAAATAAAACATTTGAAAACGGACCATTTTCCACATTTCTGAAGCATGACGTAATGGGGGGGTGTTATCTCTTTTGTCGAAAATCAGCCGTTTTTGCTCGAACATTAAATGCCTCCAAATGGTATTTAATTAACTTCCCGGGGTGAAGAAACCCTTTTTGAGAACTCAGAGTGAGTAAATTGGCCATTTTCATGCACTTTTAACCATTCCATAAATCTTGTGTTTTGGGCCCCTGGAAGCATGAAAATCACTTTAAACATGCTAATTTTAGCTCTAACACTGATGATCCACCTACAAATGTGAACTGACGTTCAAAAATAAAACATTTGAAAACGGACCATTTTCCACATTTCTGAAGCATGACGTAATGGGGGGGTGTTATCTCTTTTGTCGAAAATCAGCCGTTTTTGCTCGAACATTAAATGACTCCAAATGGTATTTAATTAACTTCCCGAGCCCCTGGAAGCATGAAAATCACTTTAAACATGCTAATTTTAGCTCTAACACTGATGATCCACCTACAAATGTGAACTGACGTTCAAAAATAAAACATTTGAAAATGGACCATTTTCCACATTTCTGAAGCATGACGTAATGGGGGGGTGTTATCTCTTTTGTCGAAAATCAGCCGTTTTTGCTCGAACATTAAATGCCTCCAAATGGTATTTATTTCACTTCCCGAGCCCCTGGAAGCATGAAAATCACTTTAAACATGCTAATTTTAGCTCTAACACTGATGATCCACCTACAAATGTGAACTGACGTTCAAAAATAAAACATTTGAAAACGGACCATTTTCCACATTTCTGAAGCATGACGTAATGGGGGGTGTTATCTCTTTTGTCGAAAATCAGCCGTTTTTGCTCGAACATTAAATGCCTCCAAATGGTATTTAATTAACTTCCCGGGGTGAAGAAACCCTTTATGAGAACTCAGAGTGAGTAAATTGGCCATTTTCATGCACTTTTAACCATTCCATAAATCTTGTGTTTTGGGCCCCTGGAAGCATGAAAATCACTTTAAACATGCTAATTTTAGCTCTAACACTGATGATCCACCTACAAATGTGAACTGACGTTCAAAAATAAAACATTTGAAAACGGACCATTTTCCACATTTCTGAAGCATGACGTAATGGGGGGGTGTTATCTCTTTTGTCGAAAATCAGCCGTTTTTGCTCGAACATTAAATGCCTCCAAATGGTATTTAATTAACTTCCCGAGCCCCTGGAAGCATGAAAATCACTTTAAACATGCTAATTTTAGCTCTAACACTGATGATCCACCTACAAATGTGAACTGACGTTCAAAAATAAAACATTTGAAAACGGACCATTTTCCACATTTCTGAAGCATGACGTAATGGGGGGGTGTTATCTCTTTTGTCGAAAATCAGCCGTTTTTGCTCGAACATTAAATGCCTCCAAATGGTATTTAATTAACTTCCCGGGTGAAGAAACCCTTTTTGAGAACTCAGAGTGAGTAAATTGGCCATTTTCATGCACTTTTAACCATTCCATAAATATTGTGTTTTGGGCCCCTGGAAGCATGAAAATCACTTTAAACATGCTTATTTTAGCTCTAACACTGATGATCCACCTACAAATGTGAACTGACGTTCAAAAATAAAACATTTGAAAACGGACCATTTTCCACATTTCTGAAGCATGACGTAATGGGGGGTGTTATCTCTTTTGTCGAAAATCAGCCGTTTTTGCTCGAACATTAAATGCCTCCAAATGGTATTTATTTCACTTCCCGAGCCCCTGGAAGCATGAAAATCACTTTAAACATGCTAATTTTAGCTCTAACACTGATGATCCACCTACAAATGTGAACTGACGTTCAAAAATAAAACATTTGAAAACGGACCATTTTCCACATTTCTGAAGCATGACGTAATGGGGGGGTGTTATCTCTTTTGTCGAAAATCAGCCGTTTTTGCTCGAACATTAAATGCCTCCAAATGGTATTTAATTAACTTCCCGGGGTGAAGAAACCCTTTTTGAGAACTCAGAGTGAGTAAATTGGCCATTTTCATGTACTTTTAACCATTCCATAAATCTTGTGTTTTGGGCCCCTGGAAGCATGGAAATCACTTTAAACATGCTAATTTTAGCTCTAACACTGATGATCCACCTACAAATGTGAACTGACGTTCAAAAATAAAACATTTGAAAACGGACCATTTTCCACATTTCTGAAGCATGACGTAATGGGGGGGTGTTATCTCTTTTGTCGAGAATCAGCCGTTTTTGCTCGAACATTAAATGCCTCCAAATGGTATTTAATTAACTTCCCGAGCCCCTGGAAGCATGAAAATCACTTTAAACATGCTAATTTTAGCTCTAACACTGATGATCCACCTACAAATGTGAACTGACGTTCAAAAATAAAACATTTGAAAACGGACCATTTTCCACATTTCTGAAGCATGACGTAATGGGGGGGTTTTATCTCTTTTGTCGAAAATCAGCCGTTTTTGCTCGAACATTAAATGCCTCCAAATGGTATTTAAATAACTTCCCGGGGTGAAGAAACCCTTTTTGAGAACTCAGAGTGAGTAAATTGGCCATTTTCATGCACTTTTAACCATTCCATAAATCTTGTGTTTTGGGCCCCTGGAAGCATGAAAATCACTTTAAACATGCTAATTTTAGCTCTAACACTGATGATCCACCTACAAATGTGAACTGACGTTCAAAAATAAAACATTTGAAAACGGACCATTTTCCACATTTCTGAAGCATGACGTAATGGGGGGGTGTTATCTCTTTTGTCGAAAATCAGCCGTTTTTGCTCGAACATTAAATGCCTCCAAATGGTATTTAATTAACTTCCCGGGGTGAAGAAACCCTTTTTGAGAACTCAGAGTGAGTAAATTGGCCATTTTCATGCACTTTTAACCATTCCATAAATCTTGTGTTTTGGGCCCCTGGAAGCATGAAAATCACTTTAAACATGCTAATTTTAGCTCTAACACTGATGATCCACCTACAAATGTGAACTGACGTTCAAAAATAAAACATTTGAAAACGGACCATTTTCCACATTTCTGAAGCATGACGTAATGGGGGGGTGTTATCTCTTTTGTCGAAAATCAGCCGTTTTTGCTCGAACATTAAATGACTCCAAATGGTATTTAATTAACTTCCCGAGCCCCTGGAAGCATGAAAATCACTTTAAACATGCTAATTTTAGCTCTAACACTGATGATCCACCTACAAATGTGAACTGACATTCAAAAATAAAACATTTGAAAATGGACCATTTTCCACATTTCTGAAGCATGACGTAATGGGGGGGGTGTTATCTCTTTTGTCGAAAATCAGCCGTTTTTGCTCGAACATTAAATGCCTCCAAATGGTATTTATTTCACTTCCCGAGCCCCTGGAAGCATGAAAATCACTTTAAACATGCTAATTTTAGCTCTAACACTGATGATCCACCTACAAATGTGAACTGACGTTCAAAAATAAAACATTTGAAAACGGACCATTTTCCACATTTCTGAAGCATGACGTAATGGGGGGGTGTTATCTCTTTTGTCGAAAATCAGCCGTTTTTGCTCGAACATTAAATGACTCCAAATGGTATTTAATTAACTTCCCGAGCCCCTGGAAGCATGAACATCACTTTAAACATGCTAATTTTAGCTCTAACACTGATGATCCACCTACAAATGTGAACTGACGTTCAAAAATAAAACATTTGAAAACGGACCATTTTCCACATTTCTGAAGCATGACGTAATGGGGGGGTGTTATCTCTTTTGTCGAAAATCAGCCGTTTTTGCTCGAACATTAAATGCCTCCAAATGGTATTTAGTTAACTTCCCGGGGTGAAGAAACCCTTTTTGAGAACTCAGAGTGAGTAAATTGGCCATTTTCATGCACTTTTAACCATTCCATAAATCTTGTGTTTTGGGCCCCTGGAAGCATGAAAATCACTTTAAACATGCTAATTTTAGCTCTAACACTGATGATCCACCTACAAATGTGAACTGACGTTCAAAAATAAAACATTTGAAAACGGACCATTTTCCACATTTCTGAAGCATGACGTAATGGGGGGTGTTATCTCTTTTGTCGAAAATCAGCCGTTTTTGCTCGAACATTAAATGCCTCCAAATGGTATTTATTTCACTTCCCAAGCCCCTGGAAGCATGAAAATCACTTTAAACATGCTAATTTTAGCTCTAACACTGATGATCCACCTACAAATGTGAACTGACGTTCAAAAATAAAACATTTGAAAACGGACCATTTTCCACATTTCTGAAGCATGACGTAATAGGGGGGTGTTATCTCTTTTGTCGAAAATCAGCCGTTTTTGCTCGAACATTAAATGCCTCCAAATGGTATTTAATTAACTTCCCGGGGTGAAGAAACCCTTTTTGAGAACTCAGAGTGAGTAAATTGGCCATTTTCATGCACTTTTAACCATTCCATAAATCTTGTGTTTTGGGCCCCTGGAAGCATGAAAATCACTTTAAACATGCTAATTTTAGCTCTAACACTGATGATCCACCTACAAATGTGAACTGACGTTCAAAAATAAAACATTTGAAAACGGACCATTTTCCACATTTCTGAAGCATGACGTAATGGGGGGGTGTTATCTCTTTTGTCGAAAATCAGCCGTTTTTGCTCGAACATTAAATGCCTCCAAATGGTATTTAATTAACTTCCCGAGCCCCTGGAAGCATGAAAATCACTTTAAACATGCTAATTTTAGCTCTAACACTGATGATCCACCTACAAATGTGAACTGACGTTCAAAAATAAAACATTTGAAAACGGACCATTTTCCACATTTCTGAAGCATGACGTAATTGGGGGGTTTTATCTCTTTTGTCGAAAATCAGCCGTTTTTGCTCGAACATTAAATGCCTCCAAATGGTATTTAAATAACTTCCCGGGGTGAAGAAACCCTTTTTGAGAACTCAGAGTGAGTAAATTGGCCATTTTCATGTACTTTTAACCATTCCATAAATCTTGTGTTTTGGGCCCCTGGAAGCATGAAAATCACTTTAAACATGCTAATTTTAGCTCTAACACTGATGATCCACCTACAAATGTGAACTGACGTTCAAAAATAAAACATTTGAAAACTGACCATTTTCCACATTTCTGAAGCATGACGTAATGGGGGGGTGTTATCTCTTTTGTCGAGAATCAGCCGTTTTTGCTCGAACATTAAATGCCTCCAAATGGTATTTAATTAACTTCCCGAGCCCCTGGAAGCATGAAAATCACTTTAAACATGCTAATTTTAGCTCTAACACTGATGATTCACCTACAAATGTGAACTGACGTTCAAAAATAAAACATTTGAAAACGGACCATTTTCCACATTTCTGAAGCATGACGTAATGGGGGGGTTTTATCTCTTTTGTCGAAAATCAGCCGTTTTTGCTCGAACATTAAATGCCTCCAAATGGTATTTAAATAACTTCCCGGGGTGAAGAAACCCTTTTTGAGAACTCAGAGTGAGTAAATTGGCCATTTTCATGCACTTTTAACCATTCCATAAATCTTGTGTTTTGGGCCCCTGGAAGCATGAAAATCACTTTAAACATGCTAATTTTAGCTCTAACACTGATGATCCACCTACAAATGTGAACTGACGTTCAAAAATAAAACATTTGAAAACGGACCATTTTCCACATTTCTGAAGCATGACGTAATGGGGGGGTGTTATCTCTTTTGTCGAAAATCAGCCGTTTTTGCTCGAACATTAAATGCCTCCAAATGGTATTTAATTAACTTCCCGGGGTGAAGAAACCCTTTTTGAGAACTCAGAGTGAGTAAATTGGCCATTTTCATGCACTTTTAACCATTCCATAAATCTTGTGTTTTGGGCCCCTGGAAGCATGAAAATCACTTTAAACATGCTAATTTTAGCTCTAACACTGATGATCCACCTACAAATGTGAACTGACGTTCAAAAATAAAACATTTGAAAACGGACCATTTTCCACATTTCTGAAGCATGACGTAATGGGGGGGTGTTATCTCTTTTGTCGAAAATCAGCCGTTTTTGCTCGAACATTAAATGACTCCAAATGGTATTTAATTAACTTCCCGAGCCCCTGGAAGCATGAAAATCACTTTAAACATGCTAATTTTAGCTCTAACACTGATGATCCACCTACAAATGTGAACTGACGTTCAAAAATAAAACATTTGAAAATGGACCATTTTCCACATTTCTGAAGCATGACGTAATGGGGGGGTGTTATCTCTTTTGTCGAAAATCAGCCGTTTTTGCTCGAACATTAAATGCCTCCAAATGGTATTTATTTCACTTCCCGAGCCCCTGGAAGCATGAAAATCACTTTAAACATGCTAATTTTAGCTCTAACACTGATGATCCACCTACAAATGTGAACTGACGTTCAAAAATAAAACATTTGAAAACGGACCATTTTCCACATTTCTGAAGCATGACGTAATGGGGGGTGTTATCTCTTTTGTCGAAAATCAGCCGTTTTTGCTCGAACATTAAATGCCTCCAAATGGTATTTAATTAACTTCCCGGGGTGAAGAAACCCTTTATGAGAACTCAGAGTGAGTAAATTGGCCATTTTCATGCACTTTTAACCATTCCATAAATCTTGTGTTTTGGGCCCCTGGAAGCATGAAAATCACTTTAAACATGCTAATTTTAGCTCTAACACTGATGATCCACCTACAAATGTGAACTGACGTTCAAAAATAAAACATTTGAAAACGGACCATTTTCCACATTTCTGAAGCATGACGTAATGGGGGGGTGTTATCTCTTTTGTCGAAAATCAGCCGTTTTTGCTCGAACATTAAATGCCTCCAAATGGTATTTAATTAACTTCCCGAGCCCCTGGAAGCATGAAAATCACTTTAAACATGCTAATTTTAGCTCTAACACTGATGATCCACCTACAAATGTGAACTGACGTTCAAAAATAAAACATTTGAAAACGGACCATTTTCCACATTTCTGAAGCATGACGTAATGGGGGGGTGTTATCTCTTTTGTCGAAAATCAGCCGTTTTTGCTCGAACATTAAATGCCTCCAAATGGTATTTAATTAACTTCCCGGGGTGAAGAAACCCTTTTTGAGAACTCAGAGTGAGTAAATTGGCCATTTTCATGCACTTTTAACCATTCCATAAATCTTGTGTTTTGGGCCCCTGGAAGCATGAAAATCACTTTAAACATGCTAATTTTAGCTCTAACACTGATGATCCACCTACAAATGTGAACTGACGTTCAAAAATAAAACATTTGAAAACGGACCATTTTCCACATTTCTGAAGCATGACGTAATGGGGGGTGTTATCTCTTTTGTCGAAAATCAGCCGTTTTTGCTCGAACATTAAATGCCTCCAAATGGTATTTATTTCACTTCCCAAGCCCCTGGAAGCATGAAAATCACTTTAAACATGCTAATTTTAGCTCTAACACTGATGATCCACCTACAAATGTGAACTGACGTTCAAAAATAAAACATTTGAAAACGGACCATTTTCCACATTTCTGAAGCATGACGTAATAGGGGGGTGTTATCTCTTTTGTCGAAAATCAGCCGTTTTTGCTCGAACATTAAATGCCTCCAAATGGTATTTAATTAACTTCCCGGGGTGAAGAAACCCTTTTTGAGAACTCAGAGTGAGTAAATTGGCCATTTTCATGCACTTTTAACCATTCCATAAATCTTGTGTTTTGGGCCCCTGGAAGCATGAAAATCACTTTAAACATGCTAATTTTAGCTCTAACACTGATGATCCACCTACAAATGTGAACTGACGTTCAAAAATAAAACATTTGAAAACGGACCATTTTCCACATTTCTGAAGCATGACGTAATGGGGGGGTGTTATCTCTTTTGTCGAAAATCAGCCGTTTTTGCTCGAACATTAAATGCCTCCAAATGGTATTTAATTAACTTCCCGAGCCCCTGGAAGCATGAAAATCACTTTAAACATGCTAATTTTAGCTCTAACACTGATGATCCACCTACAAATGTGAACTGACGTTCAAAAATAAAACATTTGAAAACGGACCATTTTCCACATTTCTGAAGCATGACGTAATTGGGGGGTTTTATCTCTTTTGTCGAAAATCAGCCGTTTTTGCTCGAACATTAAATGCCTCCAAATGGTATTTAAATAACTTCCCGGGGTGAAGAAACCCTTTTTGAGAACTCAGAGTGAGTAAATTGGCCATTTTCATGTACTTTTAACCATTCCATAAATCTTGTGTTTTGGGCCCCTGGAAGCATGAAAATCACTTTAAACATGCTAATTTTAGCTCTAACACTGATGATCCACCTACAAATGTGAACTGACGTTCAAAAATAAAACATTTGAAAACTGACCATTTTCCACATTTCTGAAGCATGACGTAATGGGGGGGTGTTATCTCTTTTGTCGAGAATCAGCCGTTTTTGCTCGAACATTAAATGCCTCCAAATGGTATTTAATTAACTTCCCGAGCCCCTGGAAGCATGAAAATCACTTTAAACATGCTAATTTTAGCTCTAACACTGATGATTCACCTACAAATGTGAACTGACGTTCAAAAATAAAACATTTGAAAACGGACCATTTTCCACATTTCTGAAGCATGACGTAATGGGGGGGGTTTTATCTCTTTTGTCGAAAATCAGCCGTTTTTGCTCGAACATTAAATGCCTCCAAATGGTATTTAAATAACTTCCCGGGGTGAAGAAACCCTTTTTGAGAACTCAGAGTGAGTAAATTGGCCATTTTCATGCACTTTTAACCATTCCATAAATCTTGTGTTTTGGGCCCCTGGAAGCATGAAAATCACTTTAAACATGCTAATTTTAGCTCTAACACTGATGATCCACCTACAAATGTGAACTGACGTTCAAAAATAAAACATTTGAAAACGGACCATTTTCCACATTTCTGAAGCATGACGTAATGGGGGGGTGTTATCTCTTTTGTCGAAAATCAGCCGTTTTTGCTCGAACATTAAATGCCTCCAAATGGTATTTAATTAACTTCCCGGGGTGAAGAAACCCTTTTTGAGAACTCAGAGTGAGTAAATTGGCCATTTTCATGCACTTTTAACCATTCCATAAATCTTGTGTTTTGGGCCCCTGGAAGCATGAAAATCACTTTAAACATGCTAATTTTAGCTCTAACACTGATGATCCACCTACAAATGTGAACTGACGTTCAAAAATAAAACATTTGAAAACGGACCATTTTCCACATTTCTGAAGCATGACGTAATGGGGGGGTGTTATCTCTTTTGTCGAAAATCAGCCGTTTTTGCTCGAACATTAAATGACTCCAAATGGTATTTAATTAACTTCCCGAGCCCCTGGAAGCATGAAAATCACTTTAAACATGCTAATTTTAGCTCTAACACTGATGATCCACCTACAAATGTGAACTGACGTTCAAAAATAAAACATTTGAAAACGGACCATTTTCCACATTTCTGAAGCATGACGTAATAGGGGGGTGTTATCTCTTTTGTCGAAAATCAGCCGTTTTTGCTCGAACATTAAATGCCTCCAAATGGTATTTAATTAACTTCCCGGGGTGAAGAAACCCTTTTTGAGAACTCAGAGTGAGTAAATTGGCCATTTTCATGCACTTTTAACCATTCCATAAATCTTGTGTTTTGGGCCCCTGGAAGCATGAAAATCACTTTAAACATGCTAATTTTAGCTCTAACACTGATGATCCACCTACAAATGTGAACTGACGTTCAAAAATAAAACATTTGAAAACGGACCATTTTCCACATTTCTGAAGCATGACGTAATGGGGGGGTGTTATCTCTTTTGTCGAAAATCAGCCGTTTTTGCTCGAACATTAAATGCCTCCAAATGGTATTTAATTAACTTCCCGAGCCCCTGGAAGCATGAAAATCACTTTAAACATGCTAATTTTAGCTCTAACACTGATGATCCACCTACAAATGTGAACTGACGTTCAAAAATAAAACATTTGAAAACGGACCATTTTCCACATTTCTGAAGCATGACGTAATTGGGGGGTTTTATCTCTTTTGTCGAAAATCAGCCGTTTTTGCTCGAACATTAAATGCCTCCAAATGGTATTTAAATAACTTCCCGGGGTGAAGAAACCCTTTTTGAGAACTCAGAGTGAGTAAATTGGCCATTTTCATGTACTTTTAACCATTCCATAAATCTTGTGTTTTGGGCCCCTGGAAGCATGAAAATCACTTTAAACATGCTAATTTTAGCTCTAACACTGATGATCCACCTACAAATGTGAACTGACGTTCAAAAATAAAACATTTGAAAACTGACCATTTTCCACATTTCTGAAGCATGACGTAATGGGGGGGTGTTATCTCTTTTGTCGAGAATCAGCCGTTTTTGCTCGAACATTAAATGCCTCCAAATGGTATTTAATTAACTTCCCGAGCCCCTGGAAGCATGAAAATCACTTTAAACATGCTAATTTTAGCTCTAACACTGATGATTCACCTACAAATGTGAACTGACGTTCAAAAATAAAACATTTGAAAACGGACCATTTTCCACATTTCTGAAGCATGACGTAATGGGGGGGTTTTATCTCTTTTGTCGAAAATCAGCCGTTTTTGCTCGAACATTAAATGCCTCCAAATGGTATTTAAATAACTTCCCGGGGTGAAGAAACCCTTTTTGAGAACTCAGAGTGAGTAAATTGGCCATTTTCATGCACTTTTAACCATTCCATAAATCTTGTGTTTTGGGCCCCTGGAAGCATGAAAATCACTTTAAACATGCTAATTTTAGCTCTAACACTGATGATCCACCTACAAATGTGAACTGACGTTCAAAAATAAAACATTTGAAAACGGACCATTTTCCACATTTCTGAAGCATGACGTAATGGGGGGGTGTTATCTCTTTTGTCGAAAATCAGCCGTTTTTGCTCGAACATTAAATGACTCCAAATGGTATTTAATTAACTTCCCGAGCCCCTGGAAGCATGAAAATCACTTTAAACATGCTAATTTTAGCTCTAACACTGATGATCCACCTACAAATGTGAACTGACGTTCAAAAATAAAACATTTGAAAATGGACCATTTTCCACATTTCTGAAGCATGACGTAATGGGGGGGTGTTATCTCTTTTGTCGAAAATCAGCCGTTTTTGCTCGAACATTAAATGCCTCCAAATGGTATTTATTTCACTTCCCGAGCCCCTGGAAGCATGAAAATCACTTTAAACATGCTAATTTTAGCTCTAACACTGATGATCCACCTACAAATGTGAACTGACGTTCAAAAATAAAACATTTGAAAACGGACCATTTTCCACATTTCTGAAGCATGACGTAATGGGGGGTGTTATCTCTTTTGTCGAAAATCAGCCGTTTTTGCTCGAACATTAAATGCCTCCAAATGGTATTTAATTAACTTCCCGGGGTGAAGAAACCCTTTATGAGAACTCAGAGTGAGTAAATTGGCCATTTTCATGCACTTTTAACCATTCCATAAATCTTGTGTTTTGGGCCCCTGGAAGCATGAAAATCACTTTAAACATGCTAATTTTAGCTCTAACACTGATGATCCACCTACAAATGTGAACTGACGTTCAAAAATAAAACATTTGAAAACGGACCATTTTCCACATTTCTGAAGCATGACGTAAT
The DNA here is from genome assembly GCF_964263255.1 of Lissotriton vulgaris. Classification (NCBI taxonomy): domain Eukaryota; kingdom Metazoa; phylum Chordata; class Amphibia; order Caudata; family Salamandridae; genus Lissotriton; species Lissotriton vulgaris. The sequence goes on along the minus strand of NW_028247817.1, from coordinate 347,312 downwards.
GGGGGGGTGTTATCTCTTTTGTCGAAAATCAGCCGTTTTTGCTCGAACATTAAATGCCTCCAAATGGTATTTAATTAACTTCCCGAGCCCCTGGAAGCATGAAAATCACTTTAAACATGCTAATTTTAGCTCTAACACTGATGATCCACCTACAAATGTGAACTGACGTTCAAAAATAAAACATTTGAAAACGGACCATTTTCCACATTTCTGAAGCATGACGTAATGGGGGGGTGTTATCTCTTTTGTCGAAAATCAGCCGTTTTTGCTCGAACATTAAATGCCTCCAAATGGTATTTAATTAACTTCCCGGGGTGAAGAAACCCTTTTTGAGAACTCAGAGTGAGTAAATTGGCCATTTTCATGCACTTTTAACCATTCCATAAATCTTGTGTTTTGGGCCCCTGGAAGCATGAAAATCACTTTAAACATGCTAATTTTAGCTCTAACACTGATGATCCACCTACAAATGTGAACTGACGTTCAAAAATAAAACATTTGAAAACGGACCATTTTCCACATTTCTGAAGCATGACGTAATGGGGGGGTGTTATCTCTTTTGTCGAAAATCAGCCGTTTTTGCTCGAACATTAAATGACTCCAAATGGTATTTAATTAACTTCCCGAGCCCCTGGAAGCATGAAAATCACTTTAAACATGCTAATTTTAGCTCTAACACTGATGATCCACCTACAAATGTGAACTGACGTTCAAAAATAAAACATTTGAAAATGGACCATTTTCCACATTTCTGAAGCATGACGTAATGGGGGGGTGTTATCTCTTTTGTCGAAAATCAGCCGTTTTTGCTCGAACATTAAATGCCTCCAAATGGTATTTATTTCACTTCCCGAGCCCCTGGAAGCATGAAAATCACTTTAAACATGCTAATTTTAGCTCTAACACTGATGATCCACCTACAAATGTGAACTGACGTTCAAAAATAAAACATTTGAAAACGGACCATTTTCCACATTTCTGAAGCATGACGTAATGGGGGGTGTTATCTCTTTTGTCGAAAATCAGCCGTTTTTGCTCGAACATTAAATGCCTCCAAATGGTATTTAATTAACTTCCCGGGGTGAAGAAACCCTTTATGAGAACTCAGAGTGAGTAAATTGGCCATTTTCATGCACTTTTAACCATTCCATAAATCTTGTGTTTTGGGCCCCTGGAAGCATGAAAATCACTTTAAACATGCTAATTTTAGCTCTAACACTGATGATCCACCTACAAATGTGAACTGACGTTCAAAAATAAAACATTTGAAAACGGACCATTTTCCACATTTCTGAAGCATGACGTAATGGGGGGGTGTTATCTCTTTTGTCGAAAATCAGCCGTTTTTGCTCGAACATTAAATGCCTCCAAATGGTATTTAATTAACTTCCCGAGCCCCTGGAAGCATGAAAATCACTTTAAACATGCTAATTTTAGCTCTAACACTGATGATCCACCTACAAATGTGAACTGACGTTCAAAAATAAAACATTTGAAAACGGACCATTTTCCACATTTCTGAAGCATGACGTAATGGGGGGGTGTTATCTCTTTTGTCGAAAATCAGCCGTTTTTGCTCGAACATTAAATGCCTCCAAATGGTATTTAATTAACTTCCCGGGGTGAAGAAACCCTTTTTGAGAACTCAGAGTGAGTAAATTGGCCATTTTCATGTACTTTTAACCATTCCATAAATCTTGTGTTTTGGGCCCCTGGAAGCATGAAAATCACTTTAAACATGCTAATTTTAGCTCTAACACTGATGATCCACCTACAAATGTGAACTGACGTTCAAAAATAAAACATTTGAAAACGGACCATTTTCCACATTTCTGAAGCATGACGTAATGGGGGGGTGTTATCTCTTTTGTCGAGAATCAGCCGTTTTTGCTCGAACATTAAATGCCTCCAAATGGTATTTAATTAACTTCCCGAGCCCCTGGAAGCATGAAAATCACTTTAAACATGCTAATTTTAGCTCTAACACTGATGATCCACCTACAAATGTGAACTGACGTTCAAAAATAAAACATTTGAAAACGGACCATTTTCCACATTTCTGAAGCATGACGTAATGGGGGGGTTTTATCTCTTTTGTCGAAAATCAGCCGTTTTTGCTCGAACATTAAATGCCTCCAAATGGTATTTAAATAACTTCCCGGGGTGAAGAAACCCTTTTTGAGAACTCAGAGTGAGTAAATTGGCCATTTTCATGCACTTTTAACCATTCCATAAATCTTGTGTTTTGGGCCCCTGGAAGCATGAAAATCACTTTAAACATGCTAATTTTAGCTCTAACACTGATGATCCACCTACAAATGTGAACTGACGTTCAAAAATAAAACATTTGAAAACGGACCATTTTCCACATTTCTGAAGCATGACGTAATGGGGGGGTGTTATCTCTTTTGTCGAAAATCAGCCGTTTTTGCTCGAACATTAAATGCCTCCAAATGGTATTTAATTAACTTCCCGGGGTGAAGAAACCCTTTTTGAGAACTCAGAGTGAGTAAATTGGCCATTTTCATGCACTTTTAACCATTCCATAAATCTTGTGTTTTGGGCCCCTGGAAGCATGAAAATCACTTTAAACATGCTAATTTTAGCTCTAACACTGATGATCCACCTACAAATGTGAACTGACGTTCAAAAATAAAACATTTGAAAACGGACCATTTTCCACATTTCTGAAGCATGACGTAATGGGGGGGTGTTATCTCTTTTGTCGAAAATCAGCCGTTTTTGCTCGAACATTAAATGACTCCAAATGGTATTTAATTAACTTCCCGAGCCCCTGGAAGCATGAAAATCACTTTAAACATGCTAATTTTAGCTCTAACACTGATGATCCACCTACAAATGTGAACTGACATTCAAAAATAAAACATTTGAAAATGGACCATTTTCCACATTTCTGAAGCATGACGTAATGGGGGGGTGTTATCTCTTTTGTCGAAAATCAGCCGTTTTTGCTCGAACATTAAATGCCTCCAAATGGTATTTATTTCACTTCCCGAGCCCCTGGAAGCATGAAAATCACTTTAAACATGCTAATTTTAGCTCTAACACTGATGATCCACCTACAAATGTGAACTGACGTTCAAAAATAAAACATTTGAAAACGGACCATTTTCCACATTTCTGAAGCATGACGTAATGGGGGGGTGTTATCTCTTTTGTCGAAAATCAGCCGTTTTTGCTCGAACATTAAATGACTCCAAATGGTATTTAATTAACTTCCCGAGCCCCTGGAAGCATGAACATCACTTTAAACATGCTAATTTTAGCTCTAACACTGATGATCCACCTACAAATGTGAACTGACGTTCAAAAATAAAACATTTGAAAACGGACCATTTTCCACATTTCTGAAGCATGACGTAATGGGGGGGTGTTATCTCTTTTGTCGAAAATCAGCCGTTTTTGCTCGAACATTAAATGCCTCCAAATGGTATTTAGTTAACTTCCCGGGGTGAAGAAACCCTTTTTGAGAACTCAGAGTGAGTAAATTGGCCATTTTCATGCACTTTTAACCATTCCATAAATGTTGTGTTTTGGGCCCCTGGAAGCATGAAAATCACTTTAAACATGCTAATTTTAGCTCTAACACTGATGATCCACCTACAAATGTGAACTGACGTTCAAAAATAAAACATTTGAAAACGGACCATTTTCCACATTTCTGAAGCATGACGTAATGGGGGGTGTTATCTCTTTTGTCGAAAATCAGCCGTTTTTGCTCGAACATTAAATGCCTCCAAATGGTATTTATTTCACTTCCCAAGCCCCTGGAAGCATGAAAATCACTTTAAACATGCTAATTTTAGCTCTAACACTGATGATCCACCTACAAATGTGAACTGACGTTCAAAAATAAAACATTTGAAAACGGACCATTTTCCACATTTCTGAAGCATGACGTAATAGGGGGGTGTTATCTCTTTTGTCGAAAATCAGCCGTTTTTGCTCGAACATTAAATGCCTCCAAATGGTATTTAATTAACTTCCCGGGGTGAAGAAACCCTTTTTGAGAACTCAGAGTGAGTAAATTGGCCATTTTCATGCACTTTTAACCATTCCATAAATCTTGTGTTTTGGGCCCCTGGAAGCATGAAAATCACTTTAAACATGCTAATTTTAGCTCTAACACTGATGATCCACCTACAAATGTGAACTGACGTTCAAAAATAAAACATTTGAAAACGGACCATTTTCCACATTTCTGAAGCATGACGTAATGGGGGGGTGTTATCTCTTTTGTCGAAAATCAGCCGTTTTTGCTCGAACATTAAATGCCTCCAAATGGTATTTAATTAACTTCCCGAGCCCCTGGAAGCATGAAAATCACTTTAAACATGCTAATTTTAGCTCTAACACTGATGATCCACCTACAAATGTGAACTGACGTTCAAAAATAAAACATTTGAAAACGGACCATTTTCCACATTTCTGAAGCATGACGTAATTGGGGGGTTTTATCTCTTTTGTCGAAAATCAGCCGTTTTTGCTCGAACATTAAATGCCTCCAAATGGTATTTAAATAACTTCCCGGGGTGAAGAAACCCTTTTTGAGAACTCAGAGTGAGTAAATTGGCCATTTTCATGCACTTTTAACCATTCCATAAATCTTGTGTTTTGGGCCCCTGGAAGCATGAAAATCACTTTAAACATGCTTATTTTAGCTCTAACACTGATGATCCACCTACAAATGTGAACTGACGTTCAAAAATAAAACATTTGAAAACGGACCATTTTCCACATTTCTGAAGCATGACGTAATGGGGGGGTGTTATCTCTTTTGTCGAAAATCAGCCGTTTTTGCTCGAACATTAAATGACTCCAAATGGTATTTAATTAACTTCCCGAGCCCCTGGAAGCATGAACATCACTTTAAACATGCTAATTTTAGCTCTAACACTGATGATCCACCTACAAATGTGAACTGACGTTCAAAAATAAAACATTTGAAAACGGACCATTTTCCACATTTCTGAAGCATGACGTAATGGGGGGGTGTTATCTCTTTTGTCGAAAATCAGCCGTTTTTGCTCGAACATTAAATGCCTCCAAATGGTATTTATTTCACTTCCCGAGCCCCTGGAAGCATGAAAATCACTTTAAACATGCTAATTTTAGCTCTAACACTGATGATCCACCTACAAATGTGAACTGACGTTCAAAAATAAAACATTTGAAAACGGACCATTTTCCACATTTCTGAAGCATGACGTAATGGGGGGGTGTTATCTCTTTTGTCGAAAATCAGCCGTTTTTGCTCGAACATTAAATGACTCCAAATGGTATTTAATTAACTTCCCGAGCCCCTGGAAGCATGAACATCACTTTAAACATGCTAATTTTAGCTCTAACACTGATGATCCACCTACAAATGTGAACTGACGTTCAAAAATAAAACATTTGAAAACGGACCATTTTCCACATTTCTGAAGCATGACGTAATGGGGGGGTGTTATCTCTTTTGTCGAAAATCAGCCGTTTTTGCTCGAACATTAAATGCCTCCAAATGGTATTTAGTTAACTTCCCGGGGTGAAGAAACCCTTTTTGAGAACTCAGAGTGAGTAAATTGGCCATTTTCATGCACTTTTAACCATTCCATAAATGTTGTGTTTTGGGCCCCTGGAAGCATGAAAATCACTTTAAACATGCTAATTTTAGCTCTAACACTGATGATCCACCTACAAATGTGAACTGACGTTCAAAAATAAAACATTTGAAAACGGACCATTTTCCACATTTCTGAAGCATGACGTAATGGGGGGTGTTATCTCTTTTGTCGAAAATCAGCCGTTTTTGCTCGAACATTAAATGCCTCCAAATGGTATTTATTTCACTTCCCAAGCCCCTGGAAGCATGAAAATCACTTTAAACATGCTAATTTTAGCTCTAACACTGATGATCCACCTACAAATGTGAACTGACGTTCAAAAATAAAACATTTGAAAACGGACCATTTTCCACATTTCTGAAGCATGACGTAATAGGGGGGTGTTATCTCTTTTGTCGAAAATCAGCCGTTTTTGCTCGAACATTAAATGCCTCCAAATGGTATTTAATTAACTTCCCGGGGTGAAGAAACCCTTTTTGAGAACTCAGAGTGAGTAAATTGGCCATTTTCATGCACTTTTAACCATTCCATAAATCTTGTGTTTTGGGCCCCTGGAAGCATGAAAATCACTTTAAACATGCTAATTTTAGCTCTAACACTGATGATCCACCTACAAATGTGAACTGACGTTCAAAAATAAAACATTTGAAAACGGACCATTTTCCACATTTCTGAAGCATGACGTAATGGGGGGGTGTTATCTCTTTTGTCGAAAATCAGCCGTTTTTGCTCGAACATTAAATGCCTCCAAATGGTATTTAATTAACTTCCCGAGCCCCTGGAAGCATGAAAATCACTTTAAACATGCTAATTTTAGCTCTAACACTGATGATCCACCTACAAATGTGAACTGACGTTCAAAAATAAAACATTTGAAAACGGACCATTTTCCACATTTCTGAAGCATGACGTAATTGGGGGGTTTTATCTCTTTTGTCGAAAATCAGCCGTTTTTGCTCGAACATTAAATGCCTCCAAATGGTATTTAAATAACTTCCCGGGGTGAAGAAACCCTTTTTGAGAACTCAGAGTGAGTAAATTGGCCATTTTCATGCACTTTTAACCATTCCATAAATCTTGTGTTTTGGGCCCCTGGAAGCATGAAAATCACTTTAAACATGCTTATTTTAGCTCTAACACTGATGATCCACCTACAAATGTGAACTGACGTTCAAAAATAAAACATTTGAAAACGGACCATTTTCCACATTTCTGAAGCATGACGTAATGGGGGGGTGTTATCTCTTTTGTCGAAAATCAGCCGTTTTTGCTCGAACATTAAATGACTCCAAATGGTATTTAATTAACTTCCCGAGCCCCTGGAAGCATGAACATCACTTTAAACATGCTAATTTTAGCTCTAACACTGATGATCCACCTACAAATGTGAACTGACGTTCAAAAATAAAACATTTGAAAACGGACCATTTTCCACATTTCTGAAGCATGACGTAATGGGGGGGTGTTATCTCTTTTGTCGAAAATCAGCCGTTTTTGCTCGAACATTAAATGCCTCCAAATGGTATTTAGTTAACTTCCCGGGGTGAAGAAACCCTTTTTGAGAACTCAGAGTGAGTAAATTGGCCATTTTCATGCACTTTTAACCATTCCATAAATCTTGTGTTTTGGGCCCCTGGAAGCATGAAAATCACTTTAAACATGCTAATTTTAGCTCTAACACTGATGATCCACCTACAAATGTGAACTGACGTTCAAAAATAAAACATTTGAAAACGGACCATTTTCCACATTTCTGAAGCATGACGTAATGGGGGGTGTTATCTCTTTTGTCGAAAATCAGCCGTTTTTGCTCGAACATTAAATGCCTCCAAATGGTATTTATTTCACTTCCCAAGCCCCTGGAAGCATGAAAATCACTTTAAACATGCTAATTTTAGCTCTAACACTGATGATCCACCTACAAATGTGAACTGACGTTCAAAAATAAAACATTTGAAAACGGACCATTTTCCACATTTCTGAAGCATGACGTAATAGGGGGGTGTTATCTCTTTTGTCGAAAATGAGCCGTTTTTGCTCGAACATTAAATGCCTCCAAATGGTATTTAATTAACTTCCCGGGGTGAAGAAACCCTTTTTGAGAACTCAGAGTGAGTAAATTGGCCATTTTCATGCACTTTTAACCATTCCATAAATCTTGTGTTTTGGGCCCCTGGAAGCATGAAAATCACTTTAAACATGCTAATTTTAGCTCTAACACTGATGATCCACCTACAAATGTGAACTGACGTTCAAAAATAAAACATTTGAAAACGGACCATTTTCCACATTTCTGAAGCATGACGTAATGGGGGGGTTTTATCTCTTTTGTCGAAAATCAGCCGTTTTTGCTCGAACATTAAATGCCTCCAAATGGTATTTAAATAACTTCCCGGGGTGAAGAAACCCTTTTTGAGAACTCAGAGTGAGTAAATTGGCCATTTTCATGCACTTTTAACCATTCCATAAATCTTGTGTTTTGGGCCCCTGGAAGCATGAAAATCACTTTAAACATGCTAATTTTAGCTCTAACACTGATGATCCACCTACAAATGTGAACTGACGTTCAAAAATAAAACATTTGAAAACGGACCATTTTCCACATTTCTGAAGCATGACGTAATGGGGGGGTGTTATCTCTTTTGTCGAAAATCAGCCGTTTTTGCTCGAACATTAAATGCCTCCAAATGGTATTTAATTAACTTCCCGGGGTGAAGAAACCCTTTTTGAGAACTCAGAGTGAGTAAATTGGCCATTTTCATGCACTTTTAACCATTCCATAAATCTTGTGTTTTGGGCCCCTGGAAGCATGAAAATCACTTTAAACATGCTAATTTTAGCTCTAACACTGATGATCCACCTACAAATGTGAACTGACGTTCAAAAATAAAACATTTGAAAACGGACCATTTTCCACATTTCTGAAGCATGACGTAATGGGGGGGTGTTATCTCTTTTGTCGAAAATCAGCCGTTTTTGCTCGAACATTAAATGACTCCAAATGGTATTTAATTAACTTCCCGAGCCCCTGGAAGCATGAAAATCACTTTAAACATGCTAATTTTAGCTCTAACACTGATGATCCACCTACAAATGTGAACTGACATTCAAAAATAAAACATTTGAAAATGGACCATTTTCCACATTTCTGAAGCATGACGTAATGGGGGGGTGTTATCTCTTTTGTCGAAAATCAGCCGTTTTTGCTCGAACATTAAATGCCTCCAAATGGTATTTATTTCACTTCCCGAGCCCCTGGAAGCATGAAAATCACTTTAAACATGCTAATTTTAGCTCTAACACTGATGATCCACCTACAAATGTGAACTGACGTTCAAAAATAAAACATTTGAAAACGGACCATTTTCCACATTTCTGAAGCATGACGTAATGGGGGGGTGTTATCTCTTTTGTCGAAAATCAGCCGTTTTTGCTCGAACATTAAATGACTCCAAATGGTATTTAATTAACTTCCCGAGCCCCTGGAAGCATGAACATCACTTTAAACATGCTAATTTTAGCTCTAACACTGATGATCCACCTACAAATGTGAACTGACGTTCAAAAATAAAACATTTGAAAACGGACCATTTTCCACATTTCTGAAGCATGACGTAATGGGGGGGTGTTATCTCTTTTGTCGAAAATCAGCCGTTTTTGCTCGAACATTAAATGCCTCCAAATGGTATTTAGTTAACTTCCCGGGGTGAAGAAACCCTTTTTGAGAACTCAGAGTGAGTAAATTGGCCATTTTCATGCACTTTTAACCATTCCATAAATGTTGTGTTTTGGGCCCCTGGAAGCATGAAAATCACTTTAAACATGCTAATTTTAGCTCTAACACTGATGATCCACCTACAAATGTGAACTGACGTTCAAAAATAAAACATTTGAAAACGGACCATTTTCCACATTTCTGAAGCATGACGTAATGGGGGGTGTTATCTCTTTTGTCGAAAATCAGCCGTTTTTGCTCGAACATTAAATGCCTCCAAATGGTATTTATTTCACTTCCCAAGCCCCTGGAAGCATGAAAATCACTTTAAACATGCTAATTTTAGCTCTAACACTGATGATCCACCTACAAATGTGAACTGACGTTCAAAAATAAAACATTTGAAAACGGACCATTTTCCACATTTCTGAAGCATGACGTAATAGGGGGGTGTTATCTCTTTTGTCGAAAATCAGCCGTTTTTGCTCGAACATTAAATGCCTCCAAATGGTATTTAATTAACTTCCCGGGGTGAAGAAACCCTTTTTGAGAACTCAGAGTGAGTAAATTGGCCATTTTCATGCACTTTTAACCATTCCATAAATCTTGTGTTTTGGGCCCCTGGAAGCATGAAAATCACTTTAAACATGCTAATTTTAGCTCTAACACTGATGATCCACCTACAAATGTGAACTGACGTTCAAAAATAAAACATTTGAAAACGGACCATTTTCCACATTTCTGAAGCATGACGTAATGGGGGGGTGTTATCTCTTTTGTCGAAAATCAGCCGTTTTTGCTCGAACATTAAATGCCTCCAAATGGTATTTAATTAACTTCCCGAGCCCCTGGAAGCATGAAAATCACTTTAAACATGCTAATTTTAGCTCTAACACTGATGATCCACCTACAAATGTGAACTGACGTTCAAAAATAAAACATTTGAAAACGGACCATTTTCCACATTTCTGAAGCATGACGTAATTGGGGGGTTTTATCTCTTTTGTCGAAAATCAGCCGTTTTTGCTCGAACATTAAATGCCTCCAAATGGTATTTAAATAACTTCCCGGGGTGAAGAAACCCTTTTTGAGAACTCAGAGTGAGTAAATTGGCCATTTTCATGCACTTTTAACCATTCCATAAATCTTGTGTTTTGGGCCCCTGGAAGCATGAAAATCACTTTAAACATGCTTATTTTAGCTCTAACACTGATGATCCACCTACAAATGTGAACTGACGTTCAAAAATAAAACATTTGAAAACGGACCATTTTCCACATTTCTGAAGCATGACGTAATGGGGGGGTGTTATCTCTTTTGTCGAAAATCAGCCGTTTTTGCTCGAACATTAAATGACTCCAAATGGTATTTAATTAACTTCCCGAGCCCCTGGAAGCATGAACATCACTTTAAACATGCTAATTTTAGCTCTAACACTGATGATCCACCTACAAATGTGAACTGACGTTCAAAAATAAAACATTTGAAAACGGACCATTTTCCACATTTCTGAAGCATGACGTAATGGGGGGGTGTTATCTCTTTTGTCGAAAATCAGCCGTTTTTGCTCGAACATTAAATGCCTCCAAATGGTATTTAGTTAACTTCCCGGGGTGAAGAAACCCTTTTTGAGAACTCAGAGTGAGTAAATTGGCCATTTTCATGCACTTTTAACCATTCCATAAATCTTGTGTTTTGGGCCCCTGGAAGCATGAAAATCACTTTAAACATGCTAATTTTAGCTCTAACACTGATGATCCACCTACAAATGTGAACTGACGTTCAAAAATAAAACATTTGAAAACGGACCATTTTCCACATTTCTGAAGCATGACGTAATGGGGGGTGTTATCTCTTTTGTCGAAAATCAGCCGTTTTTGCTCGAACATTAAATGCCTCCAAATGGTATTTATTTCACTTCCCAAGCCCCTGGAAGCATGAAAATCACTTTAAACATGCTAATTTTAGCTCTAACACTGATGATCCACCTACAAATGTGAACTGACGTTCAAAAATAAAACATTTGAAAACGGACCATTTTCCACATTTCTGAAGCATGACGTAATAGGGGGGTGTTATCTCTTTTGTCGAAAATCAGCCGTTTTTGCTCGAACATTAAATGCCTCCAAATGGTATTTAATTAACTTCCCGGGGTGAAGAAACCCTTTTTGAGAACTCAGAGTGAGTAAATTGGCCATTTTCATGCACTTTTAACCATTCCATAAATCTTGTGTTTTGGGCCCCTGGAAGCATGAAAATCACTTTAAACATGCTAATTTTAGCTCTAACACTGATGATCCACCTACAAATGTGAACTGACGTTCAAAAATAAAACATTTGAAAACGGACCATTTTCCACATTTCTGAAGCATGACGTAATGGGGGGGTGTTATCTCTTTTGTCGAAAATCAGCCGTTTTTGCTCGAACATTAAATGCCTCCAAATGGTATTTAATTAACTTCCCGGGGTGAAGAAACCCTTTTTGAGAACTCAGAGTGAGTAAATTGGCCATTTTCATGCACTTTTAACCATTCCATAAATCTTGTGTTTTGGGCCCCTGGAAGCATGAAAATCACTTTAAACATGCTAATTTTAGCTCTAACACTGATGATCCACCTACAAATGTGAACTGACGTTCAAAAATAAAACATTTGAAAACGGACCATTTTCCACATTTCTGAAGCATGACGTAATGGGGGGGTGTTATCTCTTTTGTCGAAAATCAGCCGTTTTTGCTCGAACATTAAATGACTCCAAATGGTATTTAATTAACTTCCCGAGCCCCTGGAAGCATAAAAATCACTTTAAACATGCTAATTTTAGCTCTAACACTGATGATCCACCTACAAATGTGAACTGACGTTCAAAAATAAAACATTTGAAAATGGACCATTTTCCACATTTCTGAAGCATGACGTAATGGGGGGGTGTTATCTCTTTTGTCGAAAATCAGCCGTTTTTGCTCGAACATTAAATGCCTCCAAATTGTATTTATTTCACTTCCCGAGCCCCTGGAAGCATGAAAATCACTTTAAACATGCTAATTTTAGCTCTAACACTGATGATCCACCTACAAATGTGAACTGACGTTCAAAAATAAAACATTTTAAAACGGACCATTTTCCACATTTCTGAAGCATGACGTAATGGGGGGTGTTATCTCTTTTGTCGAAAATCAGCCGTTTTTGCTCGAACATTAAAAGCCTCCAAATGGTATTTAATTAACTTCCCGGGGTGAAGAAACCCTTTATGAGAACTCAGAGTGAGTAAATTGGCCATTTTCATGCACTTTTAACCATTCCATAAATCTTGTGTTTTGGGCCCCTGGAAGCATGAAAATCACTTTAAACATGCTAATTTTAGCTCTAACACTGATGATCCACCTACAAATGTGAACTGACGTTCAAAAATAAAACATTTGAAAACGGACCATTTTCCACATTTCTGAAGCATGACGTAATGGGGGGGTGTTATCTCTTTTGTCGAAAATCAGCCGTTTTTGCTCGAACATTAAATCCCTCCAAATGGTATTTAATTAACTTCCCGAGCCCCTGGAAGCATGAAAATCACTTTAAACATGCTAATTTTAGCTCTAACACTGATGATCCACCTACAAATGTGAACTGACGTTCAAAAATAAAACATTTGAAAACGGACCATTTTCCACATTTCTGAAGCATGACGTAATGGGGGGGTGTTATCTCTTTTGTCGAAAATCAGCCGTTTTTGCTCGAACATTAAATGCCTCCAAATGGTATTTAATTAACTTCCCGGGGTGAAGAAACCCTTTTTGAGAACTCAGAGTGAGTAAATTGGCCATTTTCATGCACTTTTAACCATTCCATAAATCTTGTGTTTTGGGCCCCTGGAAGCATGAAAATCACTTTAAACATGCTTATTTTAGCTCTAACACTGATGATCCACCTACAAATGTGAACTGACGTTCAAAAATAAAACATTTGAAAACGGACCATTTTCCACATTTCTGAAGCATGACGTAATGGGGGGTGTTATCTCTTTTGTCGAAAATCAGCCGTTTTTGCTCGAACATTAAATGCCTCCAAATGGTATTTATTTCACTTCCCGAGCCCCTGGAAGCATGAAAATCACTTTAAACATGCTAATTTTAGCTCTAACACTGATGATCCACCTACAAATGTGAACTGACGTTCAAAAATAAAACATTTGAAAACGACCATTTTCCACATTTCTGAAGCATGACGTAATGGGGGGTGTTATCTCTTTTGTCGAAAATCAGCCGTTTTTGCTCGAACATTAAATGCCTCCAAATGGTATTTAATTACCTTCCCGGGGTGAAGAAACCCTTTTTGAGAACTCAGAGTGAGTAAATTGGCCATTTTCATGCACTTTTAACCATTCCATAAATCTTGTGTTTTGGGCCCCTGGAAGCATGAAAATCACTTTAAACATGCTAATTTTAGCTCTAACACTGATGATCCACCTACAAATGTGAACTGACGTTCAAAAATAAAACATTTGAAAACGGACCATTTTCCACATTTCTGAAGCATGACGTAATGGGGGGGTGTTATCTCTTTTGTCGAAAATCAGCCGTTTTTGCTCGAACATTAAATGCCTCCAAATGGTATTTAATTAACTTCCCGGGGTGAAGAAACCCTTTTTGAGAACACAGAGTGAGTAAATTGGCCATTTTCATGCACTTTTAACCATTCCATAAATCTTTTGTTTTGGGCCCCTGGAAGCATGAAAATAACTTTAAACATGCTAATTTTAGCTCTAACACTGATGATCCACCTACAAATGTGAACTGACGTTCAAAAATAAAACATTTGAAAACGGACCATTTTCCACATTTCTGAAGCATGACGTAATGGGGGGGTGTTATCTCTTTTGTCGAAAATCAGCCGTTTTTGCTCGAACATTAAATGCCTCCAAATGGTATTTATTTCACTTCCCGAGCCCCTGGAAGCATGAAAATCACTTTAAACATGCTAATTTTAGCTCTAACACTGATGATCCACCTACAAATGTGAACTGACGTTCAAAAATAAAACATTTGAAAACGGACCATTTTCCACATTTCTGAAGCATGACGTAATGGGGGGTGTTATCTCTTTTGTCGAAAATCAGCCGTTTTTGCTCGAACATTAAATGCCTCCAAATGGTATTTAATTAACTTCCCGGGGTGAAGAAACCCTTTTTGAGAACTCAGAGTGAGTAAATTGGCCATTTTCATGCACTTTTAACCATTCCATAAATCTTGTGTTTTGGGCCCCTGGAAGCATGAAAATCACTTTAAACATGCTAATTTTAGCTCTAACACTGATGATCCACCTACAAATGTGAACTGACGTTCAAAAATAAAACATTTGAAAACGGACCATTTTCCACATTTCTGAAGCATGACGTAATGGGGGGGTGTTATCTCTTTTGTCGAAAATCAGCCGTTTTTGCTCGAACATTAAATGCCTCCAAATGGTATTTAATTAACTTCCCGAGCCCCTGGAAGCATGAAAATCACTTTAAACATGCTAATTTTAGCTCTAACACTGATGATCCACCTACAAATGTGAACTGACGTTCAAAAATAAAACATTTGAAAACGGACCATTTTCCACATTTCTGAAGCATGACGTAATGGGGGGGTGTTATCTCTTTTGTCGAAAATCAGCCGTTTTTGCTCGAACATTAAATGCCTCCAAATGGTATTTATTTCACTTCCCGAGCCCCTGGAAGCATGAAAATCACTTTAAACATGCTAATTTTAGCTCTAACACTGATGATCCACCTACAAATGTGAACTGACGTTCAAAAATAAAACATTTGAAAACGGACCATTTTCCACATTTCTGAAGCATGACGTAATGGGGGGTGTTATCTCTTTTGTCGAAAATCAGCCGTTTTTGCTCGAACATTAAATGCCTCCAAATGGTATTTAATTAACTTCCCGGGGTGAAGAAACCCTTTATGAGAACTCAGAGTGAGTAAATTGGCCATTTTCATGCACTTTTAACCATTCCATAAATCTTGTGTTTTGGGCCCCTGGAAGCATGAAAATCACTTTAAACATGCTAATTTTAGCTCTAACACTGATGATCCACCTACAAATGTGAACTGACGTTCAAAAATAAAACATTTGAAAACGGACCATTTTCCACATTTCTGAAGCATGACGTAATGGGGGGGTGTTATCTCTTTTGTCGAAAATCAGCCGTTTTTGCTCGAACATTAAATGCCTCCAAATGGTATTTAATTAACTTCCCGAGCCCCTGGAAGCATGAAAATCACTTTAAACATGCTAATTTTAGCTCTAACACTGATGATCCACCTACAAATGTGAACTGACGTTCAAAAATAAAACATTTGAAAACGGACCATTTTCCACATTTCTGAAGCATGACGTAATGGGGGGGTGTTATCTCTTTTGTCGAAAATCAGCCGTTTTTGCTCGAACATTAAATGCCTCCAAATGGTATTTAATTAACTTCCCGGGGTGAAGAAACCCTTTTTGAGAACTCAGAGTGAGTAAATTGGCCATTTTCATGCACTTTTAACCATTCCATAAATCTTGTGTTTTGGGCCCCTGGAAGCATGAAAATCACTTTAAACATGCTTATTTTAGCTCTAACACTGATGATCCACCTACAAATGTGAACTGACGTTCAAAAATAAAACATTTGAAAACGGACCATTTTCCACATTTCTGAAGCATGACGTAATGGGGGGTGTTATCTCTTTTGTCGAAAATCAGCCGTTTTTGCTCGAACATTAAATGCCTCCAAATGGTATTTATTTCACTTCCCGAGCCCCTGGAAGCATGAAAATCACTTTAAACATGCTAATTTTAGCTCTAACACTGATGATCCACCTACAAATGTGAACTGACGTTCAAAAATAAAACATTTGAAAACGGACCATTTTCCACATTTCTGAAGCATGACGTAATGGGGGGGTGTTATCTCTTTTGTCGAAAATCAGCCGTTTTTGCTCGAACATTAAATGCCTCCAAATGGTATTTAATTAACTTCCCGGGGTGAAGAAACCCTTTTTGAGAACTCAGAGTGAGTAAATTGGCCATTTTCATGTACTTTTAACCATTCCATAAATCTTGTGTTTTGGGCCCCTGGAAGCATGAAAATCACTTTAAACATGCTAATTTTAGCTCTAACACTGATGATCCACCTACAAATGTGAACTGACGTTCAAAAATAAAACATTTGAAAACGGACCATTTTCCACATTTCTGAAGCATGACGTAATGGGGGGTGTTATCTCTTTTGTCGAAAATCAGCCGTTTTTGCTCGAACATTAAATGCCTCCAAATGGTATTTATTTCACTTCCCGAGCCCCTGGAAGCATGAAAATCACTTTAAACATGCTAATTTTAGCTCTAACACTGATGATCCACCTACAAATGTGAACTGACGTTCAAAAATAAAACATTTGAAAACGACCATTTTCCACATTTCTGAAGCATGACGTAATGGGGGGTGTTATCTCTTTTGTCGAAAATCAGCCGTTTTTGCTCGAACATTAAATGCCTCCAAATGGTATTTAATTACCTTCCCGGGGTGAAGAAACCCTTTTTGAGAACTCAGAGTGAGTAAATTGGCCATTTTCATGCACTTTTAACCATTCCATAAATCTTGTGTTTTGGGCCCCTGGAAGCATGAAAATCACTTTAAACATGCTAATTTTAGCTCTAACACTGATGATCCACCTACAAATGTGAACTGACGTTCAAAAATAAAACATTTGAAAACGGACCATTTTCCACATTTCTGAAGCATGACGTAATGGGGGGGTGTTATCTCTTTTGTCGAAAATCAGCCGTTTTTGCTCGAACATTAAATGCCTCCAAATGGTATTTAATTAACTTCCCGGGGTGAAGAAACCCTTTTTGAGAACACAGAGTGAGTAAATTGGCCATTTTCATGCACTTTTAACCATTCCATAAATCTTTTGTTTTGGGCCCCTGGAAGCATGAAAATAACTTTAAACATGCTAATTTTAGCTCTAACACTGATGATCCACCTACAAATGTGAACTGACGTTCAAAAATAAAACATTTGAAAACGGACCATTTTCCACATTTCTGAAGCATGACGTAATGGGGGGGTGTTATCTCTTTTGTCGAAAATCAGCCGTTTTTGCTCGAACATTAAATGCCTCCAAATGGTATTTATTTCACTTCCCGAGCCCCTGGAAGCATGAAAATCACTTTAAACATGCTAATTTTAGCTCTAACACTGATGATCCACCTACAAATGTGAACTGACGTTCAAAAATAAAACATTTGAAAACGGACCATTTTCCACATTTCTGAAGCATGACGTAATGGGGGGTGTTATCTCTTTTGTCGAAAATCAGCCGTTTTTGCTCGAACATTAAATGCCTCCAAATGGTATTTAATTAACTTCCCGGGGTGAAGAAACCCTTTTTGAGAACTCAGAGTGAGTAAATTGGCCATTTTCATGCACTTTTAACCATTCCATAAATCTTGTGTTTTGGGCCCCTGGAAGCATGAAAATCACTTTAAACATGCTAATTTTAGCTCTAACACTGATGATCCACCTACAAATGTGAACTGACGTTCAAAAATAAAACATTTGAAAACGGACCATTTTCCACATTTCTGAAGCATGACGTAATGGGGGGGTGTTATCTCTTTTGTCGAAAATCAGCCGTTTTTGCTCGAACATTAAATGCCTCCAAATGGTATTTAATTAACTTCCCGAGCCCCTGGAAGCATGAAAATCACTTTAAACATGCTAATTTTAGCTCTAACACTGATGATCCACCTACAAATGTGAACTGACGTTCAAAAATAAAACATTTGAAAACGGACCATTTTCCACATTTCTGAAGCATGACGTAATGGGGGGGTGTTATCTCTTTTGTCGAAAATCAGCCGTTTTTGCTCGAACATTAAATGCCTCCAAATGGTATTTATTTCACTTCCCGAGCCCCTGGAAGCATGAAAATCACTTTAAACATGCTAATTTTAGCTCTAACACTGATGATCCACCTACAAATGTGAACTGACGTTCAAAAATAAAACATTTGAAAACGGACCATTTTCCACATTTCTGAAGCATGACGTAATGGGGGGTGTTATCTCTTTTGTCGAAAATCAGCCGTTTTTGCTCGAACATTAAATGCCTCCAAATGGTATTTAATTAACTTCCCGGGGTGAAGAAACCCTTTATGAGAACTCAGAGTGAGTAAATTGGCCATTTTCATGCACTTTTAACCATTCCATAAATCTTGTGTTTTGGGCCCCTGGAAGCATGAAAATCACTTTAAACATGCTAATTTTAGCTCTAACACTGATGATCCACCTACAAATGTGAACTGACGTTCAAAAATAAAACATTTGAAAACGGACCATTTTCCACATTTCTGAAGCATGACGTAATGGGGGGGTGTTATCTCTTTTGTCGAAAATCAGCCGTTTTTGCTCGAACATTAAATGCCTCCAAATGGTATTTAATTAACTTCCCGAGCCCCTGGAAGCATGAAAATCACTTTAAACATGCTAATTTTAGCTCTAACACTGATGATCCACCTACAAATGTGAACTGACGTTCAAAAATAAAACATTTGAAAACGGACCATTTTCCACATTTCTGAAGCATGACGTAATGGGGGGGTGTTATCTCTTTTGTCGAAAATCAGCCGTTTTTGCTCGAACATTAAATGCCTCCAAATGGTATTTAATTAACTTCCCGGGGTGAAGAAACCCTTTTTGAGAACTCAGAGTGAGTAAATTGGCCATTTTCATGCACTTTTAACCATTCCATAAATCTTGTGTTTTGGGCCCCTGGAAGCATGAAAATCACTTTAAACATGCTTATTTTAGCTCTAACACTGATGATCCACCTACAAATGTGAACTGACGTTCAAAAATAAAACATTTGAAAACGGACCATTTTCCACATTTCTGAAGCATGACGTAATGGGGGGTGTTATCTCTTTTGTCGAAAATCAGCCGTTTTTGCTCGAACATTAAATGCCTCCAAATGGTATTTATTTCACTTCCCGAGCCCCTGGAAGCATGAAAATCACTTTAAACATGCTAATTTTAGCTCTAACACTGATGATCCACCTACAAATGTGAACTGACGTTCAAAAATAAAACATTTGAAAACGGACCATTTTCCACATTTCTGAAGCATGACGTAATGGGGGGGTGTTATCTCTTTTGTCGAAAATCAGCCGTTTTTGCTCGAACATTAAATGCCTCCAAATGGTATTTAATTAACTTCCCGGGGTGAATAAACCCTTTTTGAGAACTCAGAGTGAGTAAATTGGCCATTTTCATGTACTTTTAACCATTCCATAAATCTTGTGTTTTGGGCCCCTGGAAGCATGAAAATCACTTTAAACATGCTAATTTTAGCTCTAACACTGATGATCCACCTACAAATGTGAACTGACGTTCAAAAATAAAACATTTGAAAACGGACCATTTTCCACATTTCTGAAGCATGACGTAATGGGGGGGTGTTATCTCTTTTGTCGAGAATCAGCCGTTTTTGCTCGAACATTAAATGCCTCCAAATGGTATTTAATTAACTTCCCGAGCCCCTGGAAGCATGAAAATCACTTTAAACATGCTAATTTTAGCTCTAACACTGATGATCCACCTACAAATGTGAACTGACGTTCAAAAATAAAACATTTGAAAACGGACCATTTTCCACATTTCTGAAGCATGACGTAATGGGGGGGTTTTATCTCTTTTGTCGAAAATCAGCCGTTTTTGCTCGAACATTAAATGCCTCCAAATGGTATTTAAATAACTTCCCGGGGTGAAGAAACCCTTTTTGAGAACTCAGAGTGAGTAAATTGGCCATTTTCATGCACTTTTAACCATTCCATAAATCTTGTGTTTTGGGCCCCTGGAAGCATGAAAATCACTTTAAACATGCTAATTTTAGCTCTAACACTGATGATCCACCTACAAATGTGAACTGACGTTCAAAAATAAAACATTTGAAAACGGACCATTTTCCACATTTCTGAAGCATGACGTAATGGGGGGGTGTTATCTCTTTTGTCGAAAATCAGCCGTTTTTGCTCGAACATTAAATGCCTCCAAATGGTATTTAATTAACTTCCCGGGGTGAAGAAACCCTTTTTGAGAACTCAGAGTGAGTAAATTGGCCATTTTCATGCACTTTTAACCATTCCATAAATCTTGTGTTTTGGGCCCCTGGAAGCATGAAAATCACTTTAAACATGCTAATTTTAGCTCTAACACTGATGATCCACCTACAAATGTGAACTGACGTTCAAAAATAAAACATTTGAAAACGGACCATTTTCCACATTTCTGAAGCATGACGTAATGGGGGGGTGTTATCTCTTTTGTCGAAAATCAGCCGTTTTTGCTCGAACATTAAATGACTCCAAATGGTATTTAATTAACTTCCCGAGCCCCTGGAAGCATGAAAATCACTTTAAACATGCTAATTTTAGCTCTAACACTGATGATCCACCTACAAATGTGAACTGACGTTCAAAAATAAAACATTTGAAAATGGACCATTTTCCACATTTCTGAAGCATGACGTAATGGGGGGGTGTTATCTCTTTTGTCGAAAATCAGCCGTTTTTGCTCGAACATTAAATGCCTCCAAATTGTATTTATTTCACTTCCCGAGCCCCTGGAAGCATGAAAATCACTTTAAACATGCTAATTTTAGCTCTAACACTGATGATCCACCTACAAATGTGAACTGACGTTCAAAAATAAAACATTTTAAAACGGACCATTTTCCACATTTCTGAAGCATGACGTAATGGGGGGTGTTATCTCTTTTGTCGAAAATCAGCCGTTTTTGCTCGAACATTAAAAGCCTCCAAATGGTATTTAATTAACTTCCCGGGGTGAAGAAACCCTTTATGAGAACTCAGAGTGAGTAAATTGGCCATTTTCATGCACTTTTAACCATTCCATAAATCTTGTGTTTTGGGCCCCTGGAAGCATGAAAATCACTTTAAACATGCTAATTTTAGCTCTAACACTGATGATCCACCTACAAATGTGAACTGACGTTCAAAAATAAAACATTTGAAAACAGACCATTTTCCACATTTCTGAAGCATGACGTAATGGGGGGGTGTTATCTCTTTTGTCGAAAATCAGCCGTTTTTGCTCGAACATTAAATGCCTCCAAATGGTATTTAATTAACTTCCCGAGCCCCTGGAAGCATGAAAATCACTTTAAACATGCTAATTTTAGCTCTAACACTGATGATCCACCTACAAATGTGAACTGACGTTCAAAAATAAAACATTTGAAAACGGACCATTTTCCACATTTCTGAAGCATGACGTAATGGGGGGTGTTATCTCTTTTGTCGAAAATCAGCCGTTTTTGCTCGAACATTAAATGCCTCCAAATGGTATTTATTTCACTTCCCGAGCCCCTGGAAGCATGAAAATCACTTTAAACATGCTAATTTTAGCTCTAACACTGATGATCCACCTACAAATGTGAACTGACGTTCAAAAATAAAACATTTGAAAACGACCATTTTCCACATTTCTGAAGCATGACGTAATGGGGGGTGTTATCTCTTTTGTCGAAAATCAGCCGTTTTTGCTCGAACATTAAATGCCTCCAAATGGTATTTATTTCACTTCCCGAGCCCCTGGAAGCATGAAAATCACTTTAAACATGCTAATTTTAGCTCTAACACTGATGATCCACCTACAAATGTGAACTGACGTTCAAAAATAAAACATTTGAAAACGACCATTTTCCACATTTCTGAAGCATGACGTAATGGGGGGTGTTATCTCTTTTGTCGAAAATCAGCCGTTTTTGCTCGAACATTAAATGCCTCCAAATGGTATTTAATTACCTTCCCGGGGTGAAGAAACCCTTTTTGAGAACTCAGAGTGAGTAAATTGGCCATTTTCATGCACTTTTAACCATTCCATAAATCTTGTGTTTTGGGCCCCTGGAAGCATGAAAATCACTTTAAACATGCTAATTTTAGCTCTAACACTGATGATCCACCTACAAATGTGAACTGACGTTCAAAAATAAAACATTTGAAAACGGACCATTTTCCACATTTCTGAAGCATGACGTAATGGGGGGGTGTTATCTCTTTTGTCGAAAATCAGCCGTTTTTGCTCGAACATTAAATGCCTCCAAATGGTATTTAATTAACTTCCCGGGGTGAAGAAACCCTTTTTGAGAACACAGAGTGAGTAAATTGGCCATTTTCATGCACTTTTAACCATTCCATAAATCTTTTGTTTTGGGCCCCTGGAAGCATGAAAATAACTTTAAACATGTTAATTTTAGCTCTAACACTGATGATCCACCTACAAATGTGAACTGACGTTCAAAAATAAAACATTTGAAAACGGACCATTTTCCACATTTCTGAAGCATGACGTAATGGGGGGGTGTTATCTCTTTTGTCGAAAATCAGCCGTTTTTGCTCGAACATTAAATGCCTCCAAATGGTATTTATTTCACTTCCCGAGCCCCTGGAAGCATGAAAATCACTTTAAACATGCTAATTTTAGCTCTAACACTGATGATCCACCTACAAATGTGAACTGACGTTCAAAAATAAAACATTTGAAAACGGACCATTTTCCACATTTCTGAAGCATGACGTAATGGGGGGTGTTATCTCTTTTGTCGAAAATCAGCCGTTTTTGCTCGAACATTAAATGCCTCCAAATGGTATTTAATTAACTTCCCGGGGTGAAGAAACCCTTTTTGAGAACTCAGAGTGAGTAAATTGGCCATTTTCATGCACTTTTAACCATTCCATAAATCTTGTGTTTTGGGCCCCTGGAAGCATGAAAATCACTTTAAACATGCTAATTTTAGCTCTAACACTGATGATCCACCTACAAATGTGAACTGACGTTCAAAAATAAAACATTTGAAAACGGACCATTTTCCACATTTCTGAAGCATGACGTAATGGGGGGGTGTTATCTCTTTTGTCGAAAATCAGCCGTTTTTGCTCGAACATTAAATGCCTCCAAATGGTATTTAATTAACTTCCCGGGGTGAAGAAACCCTTTTTGAGAACACAGAGTGAGTAAATTGGCCATTTTCATGCACTTTTAACCATTCCATAAATCTTTTGTTTTGGGCCCCTGGAAGCATGAAAATAACTTTAAACATGTTAATTTTAGCTCTAACACTGATGATCCACCTACAAATGTGAACTGACGTTCAAAAATAAAACATTTGAAAACGGACCATTTTCCACATTTCTGAAGCATGACGTAATGGGGGGTGTTATCTCTTTTGTCGAAAATCAGCCGTTTTTGCTCGAACATTAAATGCCTCCAAATGGTATTTATTTCACTTCCCGAGCCCCTGGAAGCATGAAAATCACTTTAAACATGCTAATTTTAGCTCTAACACTGATGATCCACCTACAAATGTGAACTGACGTTCAAAAATAAAACATTTGAAAACGACCATTTTCCACATTTCTGAAGCATGACGTAATGGGGGGTGTTATCTCTTTTGTCGAAAATCAGCCGTTTTTGCTCGAACATTAAATGCCTCCAAATGGTATTTAATTACCTTCCCGGGGTGAAGAAACCCTTTTTGAGAACTCAGAGTGAGTAAATTGGCCATTTTCATGCACTTTTAACCATTCCATAAATCTTGTGTTTTGGGCCCCTGGAAGCATGAAAATCACTTTAAACATGCTAATTTTAGCTCTAACACTGATGATCCACCTACAAATGTGAACTGACGTTCAAAAATAAAACATTTGAAAACGGACCATTTTCCACATTTCTGAAGCATGACGTAATGGGGGGGTGTTATCTCTTTTGTCGAAAATCAGCCGTTTTTGCTCGAACATTAAATGCCTCCAAATGGTATTTAATTAACTTCCCGGGGTGAAGAAACCCTTTTTGAGAACACAGAGTGAGTAAATTGGCCATTTTCATGCACTTTTAACCATTCCATAAATCTTTTGTTTTGGGCCCCTGGAAGCATGAAAATAACTTTAAACATGTTAATTTTAGCTCTAACACTGATGATCCACCTACAAATGTGAACTGACGTTCAAAAATAAAACATTTGAAAACGGACCATTTTCCACATTTCTGAAGCATGACGTAATGGGGGGGTGTTATCTCTTTTGTCGAAAATCAGCCGTTTTTGCTCGAACATTAAATGCCTCCAAATGGTATTTATTTCACTTCCCGAGCCCCTGGAAGCATGAAAATCACTTTAAACATGCTAATTTTAGCTCTAACACTGATGATCCACCTACAAATGTGAACTGACGTTCAAAAATAAAACATTTGAAAACGGACCATTTTCCACATTTCTGAAGCATGACGTAATGGGGGGTGTTATCTCTTTTGTCGAAAATCAGCCGTTTTTGCTCGAACATTAAATGCCTCCAAATGGTATTTAATTAACTTCCCGGGGTGAAGAAACCCTTTTTGAGAACTCAGAGTGAGTAAATTGGCCATTTTCATGCACTTTTAACCATTCCATAAATCTTGTGTTTTGGGCCCCTGGAAGCATGAAAATCACTTTAAACATGCTAATTTTAGCTCTAACACTGATGATCCACCTACAAATGTGAACTGACGTTCAAAAATAAAACATTTGAAAACGGACCATTTTCCACATTTCTGAAGCATGACGTAATGGGGGGGTGTTATCTCTTTTGTCGAAAATCAGCCGTTTTTGCTCGAACATTAAATGCCTCCAAATGGTATTTAATTAACTTCCCGAGCCCCTGGAAGCATGAAAATCACTTTAAACATGCTAATTTTAGCTCTAACACTGATGATCCACCTACAAATGTGAACTGACGTTCAAAAATAAAACATTTGAAAACGGACCATTTTCCACATTTCTGAAGCATGACGTAATGGGGGGGTGTTATCTCTTTTGTCGAAAATCAGCCGTTTTTGCTCGAACATTAAATGCCTCCAAATGGTATTTAATTAACTTCCCGGGGTGAAGAAACCCTTTTTGAGAACTCAGAGTGAGTAAATTGGCCATTTTCATGCACTTTTAACCATTCCATAAATCTTGTATTTTGGGCCCCTGGAAGCATGAAAATCACTTTAAACATGCTAATTTTAGCTCTAACACTGATGATCCACCTACAAATGTGAACTGACGTTCAAAAATAAAACATTTGAAAACGGACCATTTTCCACATTTCTGAAGCATGACGTAATGGGGGGGTGTTATCTCTTTTGTCGAAAATCAGCCGTTTTTGCTCGAACATTAAATGCCTCCAAATGGTATTTAATTAACTTCCCGAGCCCCTGGAAGCATTAAAATCACTTTAAACATGCTAATTTTAGCTCTAACACTGATGATACACCTACAAATGTGAACTGACGTTCAAAAATAAAACATTTGAAAACGGACCATTTTCCACATTTCTGAAGCATGACGTAATGGGGGGGTGTTATCTCTTTTGTTGAAAATCAGCCGTTTTTGCTCGAACATTAAATGCCTCCAAATGGTATTTAATTAACTTCCCGAGCCCCTGGAAGCATGAAAATCACTTTAAACATGCTAATTTTAGCTCTAACACTGATGATCCACCTACAAATGTGAACTGACGTTCAAAAATAAAACATTTGAAAACGGACCATTTTCCACATTTCTGAAGCATGACGTAATGGGGGGGGTGTTATCTCTTTTGTCGAAAATCAGCCGTTTTTGCTCGAACATTAAATGCCTCCAAATAGTATTTAATTAACTTCCCGAGCCCCTGGAAGCATGACAATCACTTTAAACATGCTAATTTTAGCTCTAACACTGATGATCCACCTACAAATGTGAACTGACGTTCAAAAATAAAACATTTGAAAGCGGACCATTTTCCACATTTCTGAAGCATGACGTAATGGGGGGGTGTTATCTCTTTTGTCGAAAATCAGCCGTTTTTTGCTCGAACATTAAATGCCTCCAAATGGTATTTATTTCACTTCCTGAGCCCCTGGAAGCATGAAAATCACTTTAAACATGCTAATTTTAGCTCTAACACTGATGATCCACCTACAAATGTGAACTGACGTTCAAAAATAAAACATTTGAAAACGGACCATTTTCCACATTTCTGAAGCATGACGTAATGGGGGGGTGTTATCTCTTTTGTCGAAAATCAACCGTTTTTGCTCGAACATTAAATGCCTCCAAATGGTATTTAATTAACTTCCCGGGGTGAAGAAACCCTTTTTGAGAACTCAGAGTGAGTAAATTGGCCATTCTCATGCACTTTTAACCATTCCATAAATCTTGTGTTTTGGGCCCCTGGAAGCATGAAAATCACTTTAAACATGCTAATTTTAGCTCTAACACTGATGATCCACCTACAAATGTGAACTGACGTTCAAAAATAAAACATTTGAAAACGGACCATTTCTACATTTCTGAAGCATGACGTAATGGGGGGGTGTTATCTCTTTTGTCGAAAATCAGCCGTTTTTGCTCGAACATTAAATGCCTCCAAATGGTATTTATTTCACTTCCCGAGCCCCTGGAAGCATGAAAATCACTTTAAACATGCTAATTTTAGCTCTAACACTGATGATCCACCTACAAATGTGAACTGACGTTCAAAAATAAAACATTTGAAAACGGACCATTTTCCACATTTCTGAAGCATGACGTAATGGGGGGGTGTTATCTCTTTTGTCGAAAATCAGCCGTTTTTGCTCGAACATTAAATGCCTCCAAATGGTATTTAATTAACTTCCCGGCGTGAAGAAACCCTTTTTGAGAACTCAGAGTGAGTAAATTGGCCATTTTCATGCACTTTTAACCATTCCATGAATCTTGTGTTTTGGGCCCCTGGAAGCATGAAAATCACTTTAAACATGCTAATTTTAGCTCTAACACTGATGATCCACCTACAAATGTGAACTGATGTTCAAAAATAAAACATTTGATAGCGGACCATTTTCCACATTTCTGAAGCATGACGTAATGGGGGGGTGTTATCTCTTTTGTCGAAAATCAGCCGTTTTTGCTCGAACAATAAATGCCTCCAAATGGTATTTATTTCACTTCCTGAGCCCCTGGAAGCATGAAAATCACTTTAAACATGCTAATTTTAGCTCTAACACTGATGATCCACCTACAAATGTGAACTGACGTTCAAAAATAAAACATTTGAAAACGGACCATTTTCCACATTTCTGAAGCATGACGTAATGGGGGGGTGTTATCTCTTTTGTCGAAAATCAGCCGTTTTTGCTCGAACATTAAATGCCTCCAAATGGTATTTAATTAACTTCCCGGGGTGAAGAAACTTTTTTGAGAACTCAGAGTGAGGAAATTGGCCATTTTCATGCACTTTTAACCATTCCATAAATCTTGTGTTTTGGGCCCCTGGAAGCATGAAAATCACTTTAAACATGCTAATTTTAGCTCTAACACTGATGATCCACCTACAAATGTGAACTGACGTTCAAAAATAAAACATTTGAAAACGGACCATTTCCACATTTCCGAAGCATGACGTAATGGGGGGGTGTTATCTCTTTTGTCGAAAATCAGCCGTTTTTGCTCGAACATTAAATGCCTCCAAATGGTATTTATTTCACTTCCCGAGCCCCTGGAAGCATGAAAATCACTTTAAACATGCTAATTTTAGCTCTAACACTGATGATCCACCTACAAATGTGAACTGACGTTCAAAAATAAAACATTTGAAAACGGACCATTTTCCACATTTCTGAAGCATGACGTAATGGGGGGGTGTTATCTCTTTTGTCGAAAATCAGCCGTTTTTGCTCGAACATTAAATGCCTCCAAATGGTATTTATTTCACTTCCCGAGCCCCTGGAAGCATGAAAATCACTTTAAACATGCTAATTTTAGCTCTAACACTGATGATCCACCTACAAATGTGAACTGACGTTCAAAAATAAAACATTTGAAAACGGACCATTTTCCACATTTCTGAAGCATGACGTAATGGGGGGGTGTTATCTCTTTTGTCGAAAATCAGCCGTTTTTGCTCGAACATTAAATGCCTCCAAATGGTATTTATTTCACTTCCCGAGCCCCTGGAAGCATGAAAATCACTTTAAACATGCTAATTTTAGCTCTAACACTGATGATCCACCTACAAATGTGAACTGACATTCAAAAATAAAACATTTGAAAACGGACCATTTTCCACATTTCTGAAGCATGACGTAATGGGGGGGTGTTATCTCTTTTGTCGAAAATCAGCCGTTTTTGCTCGAACATTAAATGCCTCCAAATGGTATTTAATTAACTTCCCGGGGTGAAGAAACCCTTTTTGAGAACTCAGAGTGAATAAATTGGCCATTTTCATGCACTTTTAACCATTCCATAAATCTTGTGTTTTGGGCCCCTGGAAGCATGAAAATCACTTTAAACATGCTAATTTTAGCTCTAACACTGATGATCCACCTACAAATGTGAACTGACGTTCAAAAATAAAACATTTGAAAACGGACCATTTTCCACATTTCTGAAGCATGACGTAATGGGGGGGTGTTATCTCTTTTGTCGAAAATCAGCCGTTTTTGCTCGAACATTAAATGCCTCCAAATGGTATTTAATTAACTTCCCGAGCCCCTGGAAGCATGAAAATCACTTTAAACATGCTAATTTTAGCTCTAACACTGATGATCCACCTACAAATGTGAACTGACGTTCAAAAATAAAACATTTGAAAACGGACCATTTTCCACATTTCTGAAGCATGACGTAATGGGGGGGTGTTATCTCTTTTGTCGAAAATCAGCCGTTTTTGCTCGAACATTAAATGCCTCCAAATGGTATTTAATTAACTTCCCGGGGTGAAGAAACCCTTTTTGAGAACTCAGAGTGAGTAAATTGGCCATTTTCATGCACTTTTAACCATTCCATAAATCTTGTATTTTGGGCCCCTGGAAGCATGAAAATCACTTTAAACATGCTAATTTTAGCTCTAACACTGATGATCCACCTACAAATGTGAACTGACGTTCAAAAATAAAACATTTGAAAACGGACCATTTTTCACATTTCTGAAGCATGACGTAATGGGGGGTGTTATCTCTTTTGTCGAAAATCAGCCGTTTTTGCTCGAACATTAAATGCCTCCAAATGGTATTTAATTAACTTCCCGAGCCCCTGGAAGCATGAAAATCACTTTAAACATGCTAATTTTAGCTCTAACACTGATGATACACCTACAAATGTGAACTGACGTTCAAAAATAAAACATTTGAAAACGGACCATTTTCCACATTTCTGAAGCATGACGTAATGGGGGGGTGTTATCTCTTTTGTCGAAAATCAGCCGTTTTTGCTCGAACATTAAATGCCTCCAAATGGTATTTAATTAACTTCCCGAGCCCCTGGAAGCATGAAAATCACTTTAAACATGCTAATTTTAGCTCTAACACTGATGATCCACCTACAAATGTGAACTGACGTTCAAAAATAAAACATTTGAAAACGGACCATTTTCCACATTTCTGAAGCATGACGTAATGGGGGGGTGTTATCTCTTTTGTCGAAAATCAGCCGTTTTTGCTCGAACATTAAATGCCTCCAAATGGTATTTAATTAACTTCCCGAGCCCCTGGAAGCATGACAATCACTTTAAACATGCTAATTTTAGCTCTAACACTGATGATCCACCTACAAATGTGAACTGACGTTCAAAAATAAAACATTTGAAAACGGACCATTTTCCACATTTCTGAAGCATGACGTAATGGGGGGGTGTTATCTCTTTTGTCGAAAATCAACCGTTTTTGCTCGAACATTAAATGCCTCCAAATGGTATTTAATTAACTTCCCGGGGTGAAGAAACCCTTTTTGAGAACTCAGAGTGAGTAAATTGGCCATTCTCATGCACTTTTAACCATTCCATAAATCTTGTGTTTTGGGCCCCTGGAAGCATGAAAATCACTTTAAACATGCTAATTTTAGCTCTAACACTGATGATCCACCTACAAATGTGAACTGACGTTCAAAAATAAAACATTTGAAAACGGACCATTTCTACATTTCTGAAGCATGACGTAATGGGGGGGTGTTATCTCTTTTGTCGAAAATCAGCCGTTTTTGCTCGAACATTAAATGCCTCCAAATGGTATTTATTTCACTTCCCGAGCCCCTGGAAGCATGAAAATCACTTTAAACATGCTAATTTTAGCTCTAACACTGATGATCCACCTACAAATGTGAACTGACGTTCAAAAATAAAACATTTGAAAACGGACCATTTTCCACATTTCTGAAGCATGACGTAATGGGGGGGTGTTATCTCTTTTGTCGAAAATCAGCCGTTTTTGCTCGAACATTAAATGCCTCCAAATGGTATTTATTTCACTTCCCGAGCCCCTGCAAGCATGAAAATCACTTTAAACATGCTAATTTTAGCTCTAACACTGATGATCCACCTACAAATGTGAACTGACGTTCAAAAATAAAACATTTGAAAACGGTCCATTTTCCACATTTCTGAAGCATGACGTAATGGGGGGGTGTTATCTCTTTTGTCGAAAATCAGCCGTTTTTGCTCGAACATTAAATGCCTCCAAATGGTATTTAATTAACTTCCCGAGCCTCTGGAAGCATGAAAATCACTTTAAACATGCTAATTTTAGCTCTAACACTGATGATCCACCTACAAATGTGAACTGACGTTCAAAAATAAAACATTTGAAAACGGACCATTTTCCACATTTCTGAAGCATGACGTAATGGGGGGGTGTTATCTCTTTTGTCGAAAATCAGCCGTTTTTGCTCGAACATTAAATGCCTCCAAATGGTATTTAATTAACTTCCCGGGGTGAAGAAACCCTTTTTGAGAACTCAGAGTGAGTAAATTGGCCATTTTCATGCACTTTTAACCATTCCATAAATCTTGTGTTTTGGGCCCCTGGAAGCATGAAAATCACTTTAAACATGCTAATTTTAGCTCTAACACTGATGATCCACCTACAAATGTGAACTGACATTCAAAAATAAAACATTTGAAAACGGACCATTTTCCACATTTCTGAAGCATGACGTAATGGGGGGGGGTGTTATCTCTTTTGTCGAAAATCAGCCGTTTTTGCTCGAACATTAAATGCCTCCAAATGGTATTTATTTCACTTCCCGAGCCCCTGGAAGCATGAAAATCACTTTAAACATGCTAATTTTAGCTCTAACACTGATGATCCACCTACAAATGTGAACTGACGTTCAAAAATAAAACATTTGAAAACGGACCATTTTCCACATTTCTGAAGCATGACGTAATGGGGGGGTGTTATCTCTTTTGTCGAAAATCAGCCGTTTTTGCTCAAACATTAAATGCCTTCAAATGGTATTTAATTAACTTCCCGGGGTGAAGAAGCCCTTTTTGAGAACTCAGAGTGAGTAAATTGGCCATTTTCATGCACTTTTAACCATTCCATAAATCTTGTGTTTTGGGCCCCTGGAAGCATGAAAATCACTTTAAAGATGCTAATTTTAGCTCTAACACTGATGATCCACCTACAAATGTGAACTGACATTCAAAAATAAAACATTTGAAAACGGACCATTTTCCACATTTCTGAAGCATGACGTAATGGGGGGGTGTTATCTCTTTTGTCGAAAATCAGCCGTTTTTGCTCGAACATTAAATGCCTCCAAATGGTATTTAATTAACTTCCCGAGCCCCTGGAAGCATGAAAATCACTTTAAACATGCTAATTTTTGCTCTAACACTGATGATCCACCTACAAATGTGAACTGACGTTCAAAAATAAAACATTTGAAAACGGACCATTTTCCACATTTCTGAAGCATGACGTAATGGGGGGGTGTTATCTCTTTTGTCGAAAATCAGCCGTTTTTGCTCGAACATTAAATGCCTCCAAATGGTATTTAATTAACTTCCCGGCGTGAAGAAACCCTTTTTGAGAACTCAGAGTGAGTAAATTGGCCATTTTCATGCACTTTTAACCATTCCATGAATCTTGTGTTTTGGGCCCCTGGAAGCATGAAAATCACTTTAAACATGCTAATTTTAGCTCTAACACTGATGATCCACCTACAAATGTGAACTGACGTTCAAAAATAAAACATTTGAAAGCGGACCATTTTCCACATTTCTGAAGCATGACGTAATGGGGGGGTGTTATCTCTTTTGTCGAAAATCAGCCGTTTTTGCTCGAACAATAAATGCCTCCAAATGGTATTTATTTCACTTCCTGAGCCCCTGGAAGCATGAAAATCACTTTAAACATGCTAATTTTAGCTCTAACACTGATGATCCACCTACAAATGTGAACTGACGTTCAAAAATAAAACATTTGAAAACGGACCATTTTCCACATTTCTGAAGCATGACGTAATGGGGGGGTGTTATCTCTTTTGTCGAAAATCAGCCGTTTTTGCTCGAACATTAAATGCCTCCAAATGGTATTTAATTAACTTCCCGGGGTGAAGAAACGTTTTTTGAGAACTCAGAGTGAGTAAATTGGCCATTTTCATGCACTTTTAACCATTCCATAAATCTTGTGTTTTGGGCCCCTGGAAGCATGAAAATCACTTTAAACATGCTAATTTTAGCTCTAACACTGATGATCCACCTACAAATGTGAACTGACGTTCAAAAATAAAACATTTGAAAACGGACCATTTCCACATTTCTGAAGCATGACGTAATGGGGGGGTGTTATCTCTTTTGTCGAAAATCAGCCGTTTTTGCTCGAACATTAAATGCCTCCAAATGGTATTTATTTCACTTCCCGAGCCCCTGGAAGCATGAAAATCACTTTAAACATGCTAATTTTAGCTCTAACACTGATGATCCACCTACAAATGTGAACTGACGTTCAAAAATAAAACATTTGAAAACGGACCATTTTCCACATTTCTGAAGCATGACGTAATGGGGGGGTGTTATCTCTTTTGTCGAAAATCAGCCGTTTTTGCTCGAACATTAAATGCCTCCAAATGGTATTTATTTCACTTCCCGAGCCCCTGGAAGCATGAAAATCACTTTAAACATGCTAATTTTAGCTCTAACACTGATGATCCACCTACAAATGTGAACTGACGTTCAAAAATAAAACATTTGAAAACGGACCATTTTCCACATTTCTGAAGCATGACGTAATGGGGGGGTGTTATCTCTTTTGTCGAAAATCAGCCGTTTTTGCTCGAACATTAAATGCCTCCAAATGGTATTTATTTCACTTCCCGAGCCCCTGGAAGCATGAAAATCACTTTAAACATGCTAATTTTAGCTCTAACACTGATGATCCACCTACAAATGTGAACTGACATTCAAAAATAAAACATTTGAAAACGGACCATTTTCCACATTTCTGAAGCATGACGTAATGGGGGGGTGTTATCTCTTTTGTCGAAAATCAGCCGTTTTTGCTCGAACATTAAATGCCTCCAAATGGTATTTAATTAACTTCCCGGGGTGAAGAAACCCTTTTTGAGAACTCAGAGTGAATAAATTGGCCATTTTCATGCACTTTTAACCATTCTATAAATCTTGTGTTTTGGGCCCCTGGAAGCATGAAAATCACTTTAAACATGCTAATTTTAGCTCTAACACTGATGATCCACCTACAAATGTGAACTGACGTTCAAAAATAAAACATTTGAAAACGGACCATTTTCCACATTTCTGAAGCATGACGTAATGGGGGGGTGTTATCTCTTTTGTCGAAAATCAGCCGTTTTTGCTCGAACATTAAATGCCTCCAAATGGTATTTAATTAACTTCCCGAGCCCCTGGAAGCATGAAAATCACTTTAAACATGCTAATTTTAGCTCTAACACTGATGATCCACCTACAAATGTGAACTGACGTTCAAAAATAAAACATTTGAAAACGGACCATTTTCCACATTTCTGAAGCATGACGTAATGGGGGGGTGTTATCTCTTTTGTCGAAAATCAGCCGTTTTTGCTCGAACATTAAATGCCTCCAAATGGTATTTAATTAACTTCCCGGGGTGAAGAAACCCTTTTTGAGAACTCAGAGTGAGTAAATTGGCCATTTTCATGCACTTTTAACCATTCCATAAATCTTGTATTTTGGGCC
The DNA here is from genome assembly GCF_964263255.1 of Lissotriton vulgaris. NCBI lineage: Eukaryota > Metazoa > Chordata > Amphibia > Caudata > Salamandridae > Lissotriton > Lissotriton vulgaris. The sequence goes on along the minus strand of NW_028247817.1, from coordinate 312,926 downwards.
CCTGGAAGCATGAAAATCACTTTAAACATGCTAATTTTAGCTCTAACACTGATGATCCACCTACAAATGTGAACTGACGTTCAAAAATAAAACATTTGAAAACGGACCATTTTCCACATTTCTGAAGCATGACGTAATGGGGGGTGTTATCTCTTTTGTCGAAAATCAGCCGTTTCTGCTCGAACATTAAATGCCTCCAAATGGTATTTAATTAACTTCCCGAGCCCCTGGAAGCATGAAAATCACTTTAAACATGCTAATTTTAGCTCTAACACTGATGATACACCTACAAATGTGAACTGACGTTCAAAAATAAAACATTTGAAAACGGACCATTTTCCACATTTCTGAAGCATGACGTAATGGGGGGGTGTTATCTCTTTTGTCGAAAATCAGCCGTTTTTGCTCGAACATTAAATGCCTCCAAATGGTATTTAATTAACTTCCCGAGCCCCTGGAAGCATGAAAATCACTTTAAACATGCTAATTTTAGCTCTAACACTGATGATCCACCTACAAATGTGAACTGACGTTCAAAAATAAAACATTTGAAAACGGACCATTTTCCACATTTCTGAAGCATGACGTAATGGGGGGGTGTTATCTCTTTTGTCGAAAATCAGCCGTTTTTGCTCGAACATTAAATGCCTCCAAATGGTATTTAATTAACTTCCCGAGCCCCTGGAAGCATGACAATCACTTTAAACATGCTAATTTTAGCTCTAACACTGATGATCCACCTACAAATGTGAACTGACGTTCAAAAATAAAACATTTGAAAACGGACCATTTTCCACATTTCTGAAGCATGACGTAATGGGGGGGTGTTATCTCTTTTGTCGAAAATCAACCGTTTTTGCTCGAACATTAAATGCCTCCAAATGGTATTTAATTAACTTCCCGGGGTGAAGAAACCCTTTTTGAGAACTCAGAGTGAGTAAATTGGCCATTCTCATGCACTTTTAACCATTCCATAAATCTTGTGTTTTGGGCCCCTGGAAGCATGAAAATCACTTTAAACATGCTAATTTTAGCTCTAACACTGATGATCCACCTACAAATGTGAACTGACGTTCAAAAATAAAACATTTGAAAACGGACCATTTCTACATTTCTGAAGCATGACGTAATGGGGGGGTGTTATCTCTTTTGTCGAAAATCAGCCGTTTTTGCTCGAACATTAAATGCCTCCAAATGGTATTTATTTCACTTCCCGAGCCCCTGGAAGCATGAAAATCACTTTAAACATGCTAATTTTAGCTCTAACACTGATGATCCACCTACAAATGTGAACTGACGTTCAAAAATAAAACATTTGAAAACGGACCATTTTCCACATTTCTGAAGCATGACGTAATGGGGGGGTGTTATCTCTTTTGTCGAAAATCAGCCGTTTTTGCTCGAACATTAAATGCCTCCAAATGGTATTTATTTCACTTCCCGAGCCCCTGCAAGCATGAAAATCACTTTAAACATGCTAATTTTAGCTCTAACACTGATGATCCACCTACAAATGTGAACTGACGTTCAAAAATAAAACATTTGAAAACGGTCCATTTTCCACATTTCTGAAGCATGACGTAATGGGGGGGTGTTATCTCTTTTGTCGAAAATCAGCCGTTTTTGCTCGAACATTAAATGCCTCCAAATGGTATTTAATTAACTTCCCGAGCCTCTGGAAGCATGAAAATCACTTTAAACATGCTAATTTTAGCTCTAACACTGATGATCCACCTACAAATGTGAACTGACGTTCAAAAATAAAACATTTGAAAATGGACCATTTTCCACATTTCTGAAGCATGACGTAATGGGGGGGTGTTATCTCTTTTGTCGAAAATCAGCCGTTTTTGCTCGAACATTAAATGCCTCCAAATGGTATTTAATTAACTTCCCGGGGTGAAGAAACCCTTTTTGAGATCTCAGAGTGAGTAAATTGGCCATTTTCATGCACTTTTAACCATTCCATAAATCTTGTGTTTTGGGCCCCTGGAAGCATGAAAATCACTTTAAACATGCTAATTTTAGCTCTAACACTGATGATCCACCTACAAATGTGAACTGACATTCAAAAATAAAACATTTGAAAACGGACCATTTTCCACATTTCTGAAGCATGACGTAATGGGGGGGTGTTATCTCTTTTGTCGAAAATCAGCCGTTTTTGCTCGAACATTAAATGCCTCCAAATGGTATTTAATTAACTTCCCGAGCCCCTGGAAGCATGAAAATCACTTTAAACATGCTAATTTTAGCTCTAACACTGATGATCCACCTACAAATGTGAACTGACGTTCAAAAATAAAACATTTGAAAACGGACCATTTTCCACATTTCTGAAGCATGACGTAATGGGGGGGTGTTATCTCTTTTGTCGAAAATCAGCCGTTTTTGCTCGAACATTAAATGCCTCGAAATGGTATTTAATTAACTTCCCGGCGTGAAGAAACCCTTTTTGAGAACTCAGAGTGAGTAAATTGGCCATTTTCATGCACTTTTAACCATTCCATGAATCTTGTGTTTTGGGCCCCTGGAAGCATGAAAATCACTTTAAACATGCTAATTTTAGCTCTAACACTGATGATCCACCTACAAATGTGAACTGACGTTCAAAAATAAAACATTTGAAAACGGACCATTTTCCACATTTCTGAAGCATGACGTAATGGGGGGGGGTGTTATCTCTTTTGTCGAAAATCAGCCGTTTTTGCTCGAACATTAAATGCCTCCAAATGGTATTTATTTCACTTCCCGAGCCCCTGGAAGCATGAAAATCACTTTAAACATGCTAATTTTAGCTCTAACACTGATGATCCACCTACAAATGTGAACTGACGTTCAAAAATAAAACATTTGAAAACGGACCATTTTCCACATTTCTGAAGCATGACGTAATGGGGGGGTGTTATCTCTTTTGTCGAAAATCAGCCGTTTTTGCTCGAACATTAAATGCCTTCAAATGGTATTTAATTAACTTCCCGGGGTGAAGAAGCCCTTTTTGAGAACTCAGAGTGAGTAAATTGGCCATTTTCATGCACTTTTAACCATTCCATAAATCTTGTGTTTTGGGCCCCTGGAAGCATGAAAATCACTTTAAAGATGCTAATTTTAGCTCTAACACTGATGATCCACCTACAAATGTGAACTGACGTTCAAAAATAAAACATTTGAAAACGGACCATTTTCCACATTTCTGAAGCATGACGTAATGGGGGGGTGTTATCTCTTTTGTCGAAAATCAGCCGTTTTTGCTCGAACATTAAATGCCTCCAAATGGTATTTAATTAACTTCCCGAGCCCCTGGAAGCATGAAAATCACTTTAAACATGCTAATTTTAGCTCTAACACTGATGATCCACCTACAAATGTGAACTGACGTTCAAAAATAAAACATTTGAAAACGGACCATTTTCCACATTTCTGAAGCATGACGTAATGGGGGGGGTGTTATCTCTTTTGTCGAAAATCAGCCGTTTTTGCTCGAACATTAAATGCCTCCAAATGGTATTTAATTAACTTCCCGGGGTGAAGAAACCCTTTTTGAGAACTCAGAGTGAGTAAATTGGCCATTTTCATGCACTTTTAACCATTCCATAAATCTTGTATTTTGGGCCCCTGGAAGCATGAAAATCACTTTAAACATGCTAATTTTAGCTCTAACACTGATGATCCACCTACAAATGTGAACTGACGTTCAAAAATAAAACATTTGAAAACGGACCATTTTCCACATTTCTGAAGCATGACGTAATGGGGGGGTGTTATCTCTTTTGTCGAAAATCAGCCGTTTTTGCTCGAACATTAAATGCCTCCAAATGGTATTTAATTAACTTCCCGAGCCCCTGGAAGCATGAAAATCTCTTTAAACATGCTAATTTTAGCTCTAACACTGATGATCCACCTACAAATGTGAACTGACGTTCAAAAATAAAACATTTGAAAACGGACCATTTTCCACATTTCTGAAGCATGACGTAATGGGGGGGTGTTATCTCTTTTGTCGAAAATCAGCCGTTTTTGCTCGAACATTAAATGCCTCCAAATGGTATTTAATTAACTTCCCGAGCCCCTGGAAGCATGAAAATCTCTTTAAACATGCTAATTTTAGCTCTAACACTGATGATCCACCTACAAATGTGAACTGACGTTCAAAAATAAAACATTTGAAAACGGACCATTTTCCACATTTCTGAAGCATGACGTAATGGGGGGGTGTTATCTCTTTTGTCGAAAATCAGCCGTTTTTGCTCGAACATTAAATGCCTCCAAATGGTATTTAATTAACTTCCCGAGCCCCTGGAAGCATGACAATCACTTTAAACATGCTAATTTTAGCTCTAACACTGATGATCCACCTACAAATGTGAACTGACGTTCAAAAATAAAACATTTGAAAGCGGACCATTTTCCACATTTCTGAAGCATGACGTAATGGGGGGGTGTTATCTCTTTTGTCGAAAATCAGCCGTTTTTGCTCGAACATTAAATGCCTCCGAATGGTATTTATTTCACTTCCTGAGCCCCTGGAAGCATGAAAATCACTTTAAACATGCTAATTTTAGCTCTAACACTGATGATCCACCTACAAATGTGAACTGACGTTCAAAAATAAAACATTTGAAAACGGACCATTTTCCACATTTCTGAAGCATGACGTAATGGGGGGGTGTTATCTCTTTTGTCGAAAATCAGCCGTTTTTGCTCGAACATTAAATGCCTCCAAATGGTATTTAATTAACTTCCCGGGGTGAAGAAACGTTTTTTGAGAACTCAGAGTGAGTAAATTGGCCATTTTCATGCACTTTTAACCATTCCATAAATCTTGTGTTTTGGGCCCCTGGAAGCATGAAAATCACTTTAAACATGCTAATTTTAGCTCTAACACTGATGATCCACCTACAAATGTGAACTGACGTTCAAAAATAAAACATTTGAAAACGGACCATTTCCACATTTCTGAAGCATGACGTAATGGGGGGGTGTTATCTCTTTTGTCGAAAATCAGCCGTTTTTGCTCGAACATTAAATGCCTCCAAATGGTATTTATTTCACTTCCCGAGCCCCTGGAAGCATGAAAATCACTTTAAACATGCTAATTTTAGCTCTAACACTGATGATCCACCTACAAATGTGAACTGACGTTCAAAAATAAAACATTTGAAAACGGACCATTTTCCACATTTCTGAAGCATGACGTAATGGGGGGGTGTTATCTCTTTTGTCGAAAATCAGCCGTTTTTGCTCGAACATTAAATGCCTCCGAATGGTATTTATTTCACTTCCTGAGCCCCTGGAAGCATGAAAATCACTTTAAACATGCTAATTTTAGCTCTAACACTGATGATCCACCTACAAATGTGAACTGACGTTCAAAAATAAAACATTTGAAAACGGACCATTTTCCACATTTCTGAAGCATGACGTAATGGGGGGGTGTTATCTCTTTTGTCGAAAATCAGCCGTTTTTGCTCGAACATTAAATGCCTCCAAATGGTATTTAATTAACTTCCCGGGGTGAAGAAACGTTTTTTGAGAACTCAGAGTGAGTAAATTGGCCATTTTCATGCACTTTTAACCATTCCATAAATCTTGTGTTTTGGGCCCCTGGAAGCATGAAAATCACTTTAAACATGCTAATTTTAGCTCTAACACTGATGATCCACCTACAAATGTGAACTGACGTTCAAAAATAAAACATTTGAAAACGGACCATTTTCCACATTTCTGAAGCATGACGTAATGGGGGGGTGTTATCTCTTTTGTCGAAAATCAGCCGTTTTTGCTCGAACATTAAATGCCTCCAAATGGTATTTATTTCACTTCCCGAGCCCCTGCAAGCATGAAAATCACTTTAAACATGCTAATTTTAGCTCTAACACTGATGATCCACCTACAAATGTGAACTGACGTTCAAAAATAAAACATTTGAAAACGGTCCATTTTCCACATTTCTGAAGCATGACGTAATGGGGGGGTGTTATCTCTTTTGTCGAAAATCAGCCGTTTTTGCTCGAACATTAAATGCCTCCAAATGGTATTTAAATAACTTCCCGAGCCTCTGGAAGCATGAAAATCACTTTAAACATGCTAATTTTAGCTCTAACACTGATGATCCACCTACAAATGTGAACTGACGTTCAAAAATAAAACATTTGAAAACGGACCATTTTCCACATTTCTGAAGCATGACGTAATGGGGGGGTGTTATCTCTTTTGTCGAAAATCAGCCGTTTTTGCTCGAACATTAAATGCCTCCAAATGGTATTTATTTCACTTCCCGAGCCCCTGCAAGCATGAAAATCACTTTAAACATGCTAATTTTAGCTCTAACACTGATGATCCACCTACAAATGTGAACTGACGTTCAAAAATAAAACATTTGAAAACGGACCATTTTCCACATTTCTGAAGCATGACGTAATGGGGGGGTGTTATCTCTTTTGTCGAAAATCAGCCGTTTTTGCTCGAACATTAAATGCCTCCAAATGGTATTTAATTAACTTCCCGAGCCCCTGGAAGCATGAAAATCACTTTAAACATGCTAATTTTAGCTCTAACACTGATGATCCACCTACAAATGTGAACTGACGTTCAAAAATAAAACATTTGAAAACGGACCATTTTCCACATTTCTGAAGCATGACGTAATGGGGGGGTGTTATCTCTTTTGTCGAAAATCAGCCGTTTTTGCTCGAACATTAAATGCCTCCAAATGGTATTTAATTAACTTCCCGGCGTGAAGAAACCCTTTTTGAGAACTCAGAGTGAGTAAATTGGCCATTTTCATGCACTTTTAACCATTCCATGAATCTTGTGTTTTGGGCCCCTGGAAGCATGAAAATCACTTTAAACATGCTAATTTTAGCTCTAACACTGATGATCCACCTACAAATGTGAACTGACGTTCAAAAATAAAACATTTGAAAACGGACCATTTTCCACATTTCTGAAGCATGACGTAATGGGGGGGGGTGTTATCTCTTTTGTCGAAAATCAGCCGTTTTTGCTTGAACATTAAATGCCTCCAAATGGTATTTATTTCACTTCCCGAGCCCCTGGAAGCATGAAAATCACTTTAAACATGCTAATTTTAGCTCTAACACTGATGATCCACCTACAAATGTGAACTGACGTTCAAAAATAAAACATTTGAAAACGGACCATTTTCCACATTTCTGAAGCATGACGTAATGGGGGGTGTTATCTCTTTTGTCGAAAATCAGCCGTTTTTGCTCGAACATTAAATGCCTCCAAATGGTATTTATTTCACTTCCCGAGCCCCTGGAAGCATGAAAATCACTTTAAACATGCTAATTTTAGCTCTAACACTGATGATCCACCTACAAATGTGAACTGACGTTCAAAAATAAAACATTTGAAAACGGACCATTTTCCACATTTCTGAAGCATGACGTAATGGGGGGGTGTTATCTCTTTTGTCGAAAATCAGCCGTTTTTGCTCGAACATTAAATGCCTCCAAATGGTATTTAATTAACTTCCCGAGCCCCTGGAAGCATGAAAATCACTTTAAACATGCTAATTTTAGCTCTAACACTGATGATCCACCTACAAATGTGAACTGACGTTCAAAAATAAAACATTTGAAAACGGACCATTTTCCACATTTCTGAAGCATGACGTAATGGGGGGGTGTTATCTCTTTTGTCGAAAATCAGCCGTTTTTGCTCGAACATTAAATGCCTCCAAATGGTATTTAATTAACTTCCCGGGGTGAAGAAACCCTTTTTGAGAACTCAGAGTGAGTAAATTGGCCATTTTCATGCACTTTTAACCATTCCATAAATCTTGTGTTTTGGGCCCCTGGAAGCATGAAAATCACTTTAAACATGCTAATTTTAGCTCTAACACTGATGATCCACCTACAAATGTGAACTGACGTTCAAAAATAAAACATTTGAAAATGGACCATTTTCCACATTTCTGAAGCATGACGTAATGGGGGGTGTTATCTCTTTTGTCGAAAATCAGCCGTTTTTGCTCGAACATTAAATGCCTCCAAATGGTATTTATTTCACTTCCCGAGCCCCTGGAAGCATGAAAATCACTTTAAACATGCTAATTTTAGCTCTAACACTGATGATCCACCTACAAATGTGAACTGACGTTCAAAAATAAAACATTTGAAAACGGACCATTTTCCACATTTCTGAAGCATGACGTAATGGGGGGGTGTTATCTCTTTTGTCGAAAATCAGCCGTTTTTGCTCGAACATTAAATGCCTCCAAATGGTATTTAATTAACTTCCCGGGGTGAAGAAACCCTTTTTGAGAACTCAGAGTGAGTAAATTGGCCATTTTCATGCACTTTTAACCATTCCATAAATCTTGTGTTTTGGGCCCCTGGAAGCATGAAAATCACTTTAAACATGCTAATTTTAGCTCTAACACTGATGATCCACCTACAAATGTGAACTGACATTCAAAAATAAAACATTTGAAAACGGACCATTTTCCACATTTCTGAAGCATGACGTAATGGGGGGGTGTTATCTCTTTTGTCGAAAATCAGCCGTTTTTGCTCGAACATTAAATGCCTCCAAATGGTATTTAATTAACTTCCCGAGCCCCTGGAAGCATGAAAATCACTTTAAACATGCTAATTATAGCTCTAACACTGATGATCCACCTACAAATGTGAACTGACGTTCAAAAATAAAACATTTGAAAACGGACCATTTTCCACATTTCTGAAGCATGACGTAATGGGGGGGTGTTATCTCTTTTGGCGAAAATCAGCCGTTTTTGCTCGAACATTAAATGCCTCCAAATGGTATTTAATTAACTTCCCGAGCCCCTGGAAGCATGACAATCACTTTAAACATGCTAATTTTAGCTCTAACACTGATGATCCACCTACAAATGTGAACTGACGTTCAAAAATAAAACATTTGAAAGCGGACCATTTTCCACATTTCTGAAGCATGACGTAATGGGGGGGTGTTATCTCTTTTGTCGAAAATCAGCCGTTTTTGCTCGAACATTAAATGCCTCCAAATTGTATTTATTTCACTTCCCGAGCCCCTGGAAGCATGAAAATCACTTTAAACATACTAATTTTAGCTCTAACACTGATGATCCACCTACAAATGTGAACTGACGTTCAAAAATAAAACATTTGAAAACGGACCATTTTCCACATTTCTGAAGCATGACGTAATGGGGGGGTGTTATCTCTTTTGTCGAAAATCAGCCGTTTTTGCTCGAACATTAAATGCCTCCAAATGGTATTTAATTAACTTCCCAGGGTGAAGAAACCCTTTTTGAGAACTCAGAGTGAGTAAATTGGCCATTTTCATGCACTTTTAACCATTCCATAAATCTTGTGTTTTGGGCCCCTGGAAGCATGAAAATCACTTTAAACATGCTAATTTTAGCTCTAACACTGATGATCCACCTACAAATGTGAACTGACGTTCAAAAATAAAACATTTGAAAACGGACCATTTTCCACATTTCTGAAGCATGACGTAATGGGGGGGTGTTATCTCTTTTGTCGAAAATCAGCCGTTTTTGCTCGAACATTAAATGCCTCCAAATGGTATTTATTTCACTTCCCGAGCCCCTGGAAGCATGAAAATCACTTTAAACATGCTAATTTTAGCTCTAACACTGATGATCCACCTACAAATGTGAACTGACGTTCAAAAATAAAACATTTGAAAACGGTCCATTTTCCACATTTCTGAAGCATGACGTAATGGGGGGGTGTTATCTCTTTTGTCGAAAATCAGCCGTTTTTGCTCGAACATTAAATGCCTCCAAATGGTATTTAATTAACTTCCCGAGCCTCTGGAAGCATGAAAATCACTTTAAACATGCTAATTTTAGCTCTAACACTGATGATCCACCTACAAATGTGAACTGACGTTCAAAAATAAAACATTTGAAAACGGACCATTTTCCACATTTCTGAAGCATGACGTAATGGGGGGGTGTTATCTCTTTTGTCGAAAATCAGCCGTTTTTGCTCGAACATTAAATGCCTCCAAATGGTATTTAATTAACTTCCCGGGGTGAAGAAACCCTTTTTGAGAACTCGGAGTGAGTAAATTGGCCATTTTCATGCACTTTTAACCATTCCATAAATCTTGTGTTTTGGGCCCCTGGAAGCATGAAAATCACTTTAAACATGCTAATTTTAGCTCTAACACTGATGATCCACCTACAAATGTGAACTGACGTTCAAAAATAAAACATTTGAAAACGGACCATTTTCCACATTTCTGAAGCATGACGTAATGGGGGGGTGTTATCTCTTTTGTCGAAAATCAGCCATTTTTGCTCGAACATTAAATGCCTCCAAATGGTATTTATTTCACTTCCCGAGCCCCTGGAAGCATGAAAATCACTTTAAACATGCTAATTTTAGCTCTAACACTGATGATCCACCTACAAATGTGAACTGACGTTCAAAAATAAAACATTTGAAAACGGACCATTTTCCACATTTCTGAAGCATGACGTAATGGGGGGGTGTTATCTCTTTTGTCGAAAATCAGCCGTTTTTGCTCGAACATTAAATGCCTCCAAATGGTATTTAATTAACTTCCCGGGGTGAAGAAACCCTTTTTGAGAACTCAGAGTGAGTAAATTGGCCATTTTCATGCACTTTTAACCATTCCATAAATCTTGTGTTTTGGGCCCCTGGAAGCATGAAAATCACTTTAAACATGCTAATTTTAGCTCTAACACTGATGATCCACCTACAAATGTGAACTGACATTCAAAAATAAAACATTTGAAAACGGACCATTTTCCACATTTCTGAAGCATGACGTAATGGGGGGGTGTTATCTCTTTTGTCGAAAATCAGCCGTTTTTGCTCGAACATTAAATGCCTCCAAATGGTATTTAATTAACTTCCCGAGCCCCTGGAAGCATGAAAATCACTTTAAACATGCTAATTATAGCTCTAACACTGATGATCCACCTACAAATGTGAACTGACGTTCAAAAATAAAACATTTGAAAACGGACCATTTTCCACATTTCTGAAGCATGACGTAATGGGGGGGTGTTATCTCTTTTGGCGAAAATCAGCCGTTTTTGCTCGAACATTAAATGCCTCCAAATGGTATTTAATTAACTTCCCGAGCCCCTGGAAGCATGACAATCACTTTAAACATGCTAATTTTAGCTCTAACACTGATGATCCACCTACAAATGTGAACTGACGTTCAAAAATAAAACATTTGAAAGCGGACCATTTTCCACATTTCTGAAGCATGACGTAATGGGGGGGTGTTATCTCTTTTGTCGAAAATCAGCCGTTTTTGCTCGAACATTAAATGCCTCCAAATGGTATTTATTTCACTTCCCGAGCCCCTGGAAGCATGAAAATCACTTTAAACATACTAATTTTAGCTCTAACACTGATGATCCACCTACAAATGTGAACTGACGTTCAAAAATAAAACATTTGAAAACGGACCATTTTCCACATTTCTGAAGCATGACGTAATGGGGGGTGTTATCTCTTTTGTCGAAAATCAGCCGTTTTTGCTCGAACATTAAATGCCTCCAAATGGTATTTATTTCACTTCCCGAGCCCCTGCAAGCATGAAAATCACTTTAAACATGCTAATTTTAGCTCTAACACTGATGATCCACCTACAAATGTGAACTGACGTTCAAAAATAAAACATTTGAAAACGGTCCATTTTCCACATTTCTGAAGCATGACGTAATGGGGGGGTGTTATCTCTTTTGTCGAAAATCAGCCGTTTTTGCTCGAACATTAAATGCCTCCAAATGGTATTTAATTAACTTCCCGAGCCTCTGGAAGCATGAAAATCACTTTAAACATGCTAATTTTAGCTCTAACACTGATGATCCACCTACAAATGTGAACTGACGTTCAAAAATAAAACATTTGAAAACGGACCATTTTCCACATTTCTGAAGCATGACGTAATGGGGGGGTGTTATCTCTTTTGTCGAAAATCAGCCGTTTTTGCTCGAACATTAAATGCCTCCAAATGGTATTTAATTAACTTCCCGGGGTGAAGAAACCCTTTTTGAGAACTCAGAGTGAGTAAATTGGCCATTTTCATGCACTTTTAACCATTCCATAAATCTTGTGTTTTGGGCCCCTGGAAGCATGAAAATCACTTTAAACATGCTAATTTTAGCTCTAACACTGATGATCCACCTACAAATGTGAACTGACATTCAAAAATAAAACATTTGAAAACGGACCATTTTCCACATTTCTGAAGCATGACGTAATGGGGGGGTGTTATCTCTTTTGTCGAAAATCAGCCGTTTTTGCTCGAACATTAAATGCCTCCAAATGGTATTTAATTAACTTCCCGAGCCCCTGGAAGCATGAAAATCACTTTAAACATGCTAATTTTAGCTCTAACACTGATGATCCACCTACAAATGTGAACTGACGTTCAAAAATAAAACATTTGAAAACGGACCATTTTCCACATTTCTGAAGCATGACGTAATGGGGGGGTGTTATCTCTTTTGTCGAAAATCAGCCGTTTTTGCTCGAACATTAAATGCCTCCAAATGGTATTTAATTAACTTCCCGGCGTGAAGAAACCCTTTTTGAGAACTCAGAGTGAGTAAATTGGCCATTTTCATGCACTTTTAACCATTCCATGAATCTTGTGTTTTGGGCCCCTGGAAGCATGAAAATCACTTTAAACATGCTAATTTTAGCTCTAACACTGATGATCCACCTACAAATGTGAACTGACGTTCAAAAATAAAACATTTGAAAACGGACCATTTTCCACATTTCTGAAGCATGACGTAATGGGGGGGGGTGTTATCTCTTTTGTCGAAAATCAGCCGTTTTTGCTCGAACATTAAATGCCTCCAAATGGTATTTATTTCACTTCCCGAGCCCCTGGAAGCATGAAAATCACTTTAAACATGCTAATTTTAGCTCTAACACTGATGATCCACCTACAAATGTGAACTGACGTTCAAAAATAAAACATTTGAAAACGGACCATTTTCCACATTTCTGAAGCATGACGTAATGGGGGGGTGTTATCTCTTTTGTCGAAAATCAGCCGTTTTTGCTCGAACATTAAATGCCTCCAAATGGTATTTAATTAACTTCCCGGGGTGAAGAAGCCCTTTTTGAGAACTCAGAGTGAGTAAATTGGCCATTTTCATGCACTTTTAACCATTCCATAAATCTTGTGTTTTGGGCCCCTGGAAGCATGAAAATCACTTTAAAGATGCTAATTTTAGCTCTAACACTGATGATCCACCTACAAATGTGAACTGACGTTCAAAAATAAAACATTTGAAAACGGACCATTTTCCACATTTCTGAAGCATGACGTAATGGGGGGGTGTTATCTCTTTTGTCGAAAATCAGCCGTTTTTGCTCGAACATTAAATGCCTCCAAATGGTATTTAATTAACTTCCCGAGCCCCTGGAAGCATGAAAATCACTTTAAACATGCTAATTTTAGCTCTAACACTGATGATCCACCTACAAATGTGAACTGACGTTCAAAAATAAAACATTTGAAAACGGACCATTTTCCACATTTCTGAAGCATGACGTAATGGGGGGGGTGTTATCTCTTTTGTCGAAAATCAGCCGTTTTTGCTCGAACATTAAATGCCTCCAAATGGTATTTAATTAACTTCCCGGGGTGAAGAAACCCTTTTTGAGAACTCAGAGTGAGTAAATTGGCCATTTTCATGCACTTTTAACCATTCCATAAATCTTGTGTTTTGGGCCCCTGGAAGCATGAAAATCACTTTAAACATGCTAATTTTAGCTCTAACACTGATGATCCACCTACAAATGTGAACTGACGTTCAAAAATAAAACATTTGAAAACGGACCATTTTCCACATTTCTGAAGCATGACGTAATGGGGGGGTGTTATCTCTTTTGTCGAAAATGAGCCGTTTTTGCTCGAACATTAAATGCCTCCAAATGGTACTTAATTAACTTCCCGGGGTGAAGAAACCCTTTTTGAGAACTCAGAGTGAGTAAATTGGCCATTTTCATGCACTTTTAACCATTCCATAAATCTTGTGTTTAGGGCCCCTGGAAGCATGAAAATCACTTTAAACATGCTAATTTTAGCTCTAACACTGATGATCCACCTACAAATGTGAACTGACGTTCAAAAATAAAACATTTGAAAACGGACCATTTTCCACATTTCTGAAGCATGACGTAATGGGGGGTGTTATCTCTTTTGTCGAAAATCAGCCGTTTTTGCTCGAACATTAAATGCCTCCAAATGGTATTTAATTAACTTCCCGGGGTGAAGAAACCCTTTTTGAGAACTCAGAGTGAGTAAATTGGCCATTTTCATGCACTTTTAACCATTCCATAAATCTTGTGTTTTGGGCCCCTGGAAGCATGAAAATCACTTTAAACATGCTAATTTTAGCTCTAACACTGATGATCCACCTACAAATGTGAACTGACGTTCAAAAATAAAACATTTGAAAACGGACCATTTTCCACATTTCTGAAGCATGACGTAATGGGGGGGGTGTTATCTCTTTTGTCGAAAATCAGCCGTTTTTGCTCGAACATTAAATGCCTCCAAATGGTATTTAATTAACTTCCCGAGCCCCTGGAAGCATGAAAATCACTTTAAACATGCTAATTTTAGCTCTAACACTGATGATCCACCTACAAATGTGAACTGACGTTCAAAAATAAAACATTTGAAAACGGACCATTTTCCACATTTCTGAAGCATGACGTAATGGGGGGGTGTTATCTCTTTTGTCGAAAATCAGCCGTTTTTGCTCGAACATTAAATGCCTCCAAATGGTATTTAATTAACTTCCCGGGGTGAAGAAACCCTTTTTGAGAACTCAGAGTGAGTAAATTGGCCATTTTCATGCACTTTTAACCATTCCATAAATCTTGTGTTTTGGGCCCCTGGAAGCATGAAAATCACTTTAAACATGCTAATTTTAGCTCTAACACTGATGATCCACCTACAAATGTGAACTGACGTTCAAAAATAAAACATTTGAAAACGGACCATTTTCCACATTTCTGAAGCATGACGTAATGGGGGGTGTTATCTCTTTTGTCGAAAATCAGCCGTTTTTGCTCGAACATTAAATGCCTCCAAATGGTATTTATTTCACTTCCCGAGCCCCTGGAAGCATGAAAATCACTTTAAACATGCTAATTTTAGCTCTAACACTGATGATCCACCTACAAATGTGAACTGACGTTCAAAAATAAAACATTTGAAAACGGACCATTTTCCACATTTCTGAAGCATGACGTAATGGGGGGGTGTTATCTCTTTTGTCGAAAATCAGCCGTTTTTGCTCGAACATTAAATGCCTCCAAATGGTATTTAATTAACTTCCCGGGGTGAAGAAACCCTTTTTGAGAACTCAGAGTGAGTAAATTGGCCATTTTCATGCACTTTTAACCATTCCATAAATCTTGTGTTTTGGGCGTCTGGAAGCATGAAAATCACTTTAAACATGCTAATTTTAGCTCTAACACTGATGATCCACCTACAAATGTGAACTGACATTCAAAAATAAAACATTTGAAAACGGACCATTTTCCACATTTCTGAAGCATGACGTAATGGGGGGGTGTTATCTCTTTTGGCGAAAATCAGCCGTTTTTGCTCGAACATTAAATGCCTCCAAATGGTATTTAATTAACTTCCCGAGCCCCTGGAAGCATGAAAATCACTTTAAACATGCTAATTATAGCTCTAACACTGATGATCCACCTACAAATGTGAACTGACGTTCAAAAATAAAACATTTGAAAACGGACCATTTTCCACATTTCTGAAGCATGACGTAATGGGGGGTGTTATCTCTTTTGGCGAAAATCAGCCGTTTTTGCTCGAACATTAAATGCCTCCAAATGGTATTTAATTAACTTCCCGAGCCCCTGGAAGCATGACAATCACTTTAAACATGCTAATTTTAGCTCTAACACTGATGATCCACCTACAAATGTGAACTGACGTTCAAAAATAAAACATTTGAAAGCGGACCATTTTCCACATTTCTGAAGCATGACGTAATGGGGGGGTGTTATCTCTTTTGTCGAAAATCAGCCGTTTTTGCTCGAACATTAAATGCCTCCAAATGGTATTTATTTCACTTCCCGAGCCCCTGGAAGCATGAAAATCACTTTAAACATACTAATTTTAGCTCTAACACTGATGATCCACCTACAAATGTGAACTGACGTTCAAAAATAAAACATTTGAAAACGGACCATTTTCCACATTTCTGAAGCATGACGTAATGGGGGGGTGTTATCTCTTTTGTCGAAAATCAGCCGTTTTTGCTCGAACATTAAATGCCTCCAAATGGTATTTAATTAACTTCCCAGGGTGAAGAAACCCTTTTTGAGAACTCAGAGTGAGTAAATTGGCCATTTTCATGCACTTTTAACCATTCCATAAATCTTGTGTTTTGGGGCCCTGGAAGCATGAAAATCACTTTAAACATGCTAATTTTAGCTCTAACACTGATGATCCACCTACAAATGTGAACTGACGTTCAAAAATAAAACATTTGAAAACGGACCATTTTCCACATTTCTGAAGCATGACGTAATGGGGGGGTGTTATCTCTTTTGTCGAAAATCAGCCGTTTTTGCTCGAACATTAAATGCCTCCAAATGGTATTTATTTCACTTCTCGAGCCCCTGGAAGCATGAAAATCACTTTAAACATGCTAATTTTAGCTCTAACACTGATGATCCACCTACAAATGTGAACTGACGTTCAAAAATAAAACATTTGAAAACGGACCATTTTCCACATTTCTGAAGCATGACGTAATGGGGGGGTGTTATTTCTTTTGTCGAAAATCAGCCGTTTTTGCTCGAACATTAAATGCCTCCAAATGGTATTTATTTCACTTCCCGAGCCCCTGGAAGCATGAAAATCACTTTAAACATGCTAATTTTAGCTCTAACACTGATGATCCACCTACAAATGTGAACTGACGTTCAAAAATAAAACATTTGAAAACGGTCCATTTTCCACATTTCTGAAGCATGACGTAATGGGGGGGTGTTATCTCTTTTGTCGAAAATCAGCCGTTTTTGCTCGAACATTAAATGCCTCCAAATGGTATTTAATTAACTTCCCGAGCCTCTGGAAGCATGAAAATCACTTTAAACATGCTAATTTTAGCTCTAACACTGATGATCCACCTACAAATGTGAACTGACGTTCAAAAATAAAACATTTGAAAACGGACCATTTTCCACATTTCTGAAGCATGACGTAATGGGGGGGTGTTATCTCTTTTGTCGAAAATCAGCCGTTTTTGCTCGAACATTAAATGCCTCCAAATGGTATTTAATTAACTTCCCGGGGTGAAGAAACCCTTTTTGAGAACTCAGAGTGAGTAAATTGGCCATTTTCATGCACTTTTAACCATTCCATAAATCTTGTGTTTTTGGCCCCTGGAAGCATTAAAATCACTTTAAACATGCTAATTTTAGCTCTAACACTGATGATCCACCTACAAATGTGAACTGACGTTCAAAAATAAAACATTTGAAAACGGACAATTTTCCACATTTCTGAAGCATGACGTAATGGGGGGGTGTTATCTCTTTTGTCGAAAATCAGCCGTTTTTGCTCGAACATTAAATGCCTCCAAATGGTATTTATTTCACTTCCCGAGCCCCTGGAAGCATGAAAATCACTTTAAACATGCTAATTTTAGCTCTAACACTGATGATCCACCTACAAATGTGAACTGACGTTCAAAAATAAAACATTTGAAAACGGACCATTTTCCACATTTCTGAAGCATGACGTAATGGGGGGGTGTTATCTCTTTTGTCGAAAATCAGCCGTTTTTGCTCGAACATTAAATGCCTCCAAATGGTATTTATTTCACTTCCCGAGCCCCTGGAAGCATGAAAATCACTTTAAACATGCTAATTTTAGCTCTAACACTGATGATCCACCTACAAATGTGAACTGACGTTCAAAAATAAAACATTTGAAAACGGTCCATTTTCCACATTTCTGAAGCATGACGTAATGGGGGGGTGTTATCTCTTTTGTCGAAAATCAGCCGTTTTTGCTCGAACATTAAATGCCTCCAAATGGTATTTAATTAACTTCCCGAGCCTCTGGAAGCATGAAAATCACTTTAAACATGCTAATTTTAGCTCTAACACTGATGATCCACCTACAAATGTGAACTGACGTTCAAAAATAAAACATTTGAAAACGGACCATTTTCCACATTTCTGAAGCATGACGTAATGGGGGGGTGTTATCTCTTTTGTCGAAAATCAGCCGTTTTTGCTCGAACATTAAATGCCTCCAAATGGTATTTAATTAACTTCCCGGGGTGAAGAAACCCTTTTTGAGAACTCAGAGTGAGTAAATTGGCCATTTTCATGCACTTTTAACCATTCCATAAATCTTGTGTTTTGGGCCCCTGGAAGCATGAAAATCACTTTAAACATGCTAATTTTAGCTCTAACACTGATGATCCACCTACAAATGTGAACTGACATTCAAAAATAAAACATTTGAAAACGGACCATTTTCCACATTTCTGAAGCATGACGTAATGGGGGGGTGTTATCTCTTTTGTCGAAAATCAGCCGTTTTTGCTCGAACATTAAATGCCTCCAAATGGTATTTATTTCACTTCCCGAGCCCCTGCAAGCATGAAAATCACTTTAAACATGCTAATTTTAGCTCTAACACTGATGATCCACCTACAAATGTGAACTGACGTTCAAAAATAAAACATTTGAAAACGGTCCATTTTCCACATTTCTGAAGCATGACGTAATGGGGGGGTGTTATCTCTTTTGTCGAAAATCAGCCGTTTTTGCTCGAACATTAAATGCCTCCAAATGGTATTTAATTAACTTCCCGAGCCTCTGGAAGCATGAAAATCACTTTAAACATGCTAATTTTAGCTCTAACACTGATGATCCACCTACAAATGTGAACTGACGTTCAAAAATAAAACATTTGAAAACGGACCATTTTCCACATTTCTGAAGCATGACGTAATGGGGGGGTGTTATCTCTTTTGTCGAAAATCAGCCGTTTTTGCTCGAACATTAAATGCCTCCAAATGGTATTTAATTAACTTCCCGGGGTGAAGAAACCCTTTTTGAGAACTCAGAGTGAGTAAATTGGCCATTTTCATGCACTTTTAACCATTCCATAAATCTTGTGTTTTGGGCCCCTGGAAGCATGAAAATCACTTTAAACATGCTAATTTTAGCTCTAACACTGATGATCCACCTACAAATGTGAACTGACATTCAAAAATAAAACATTTGAAAACGGACCATTTTCCACATTTCTGAAGCATGACGTAATGGGGGGGTGTTATCTCTTTTGTCGAAAATCAGCCGTTTTTGCTCGAACATTAAATGCCTCCAAATGGTATTTAATTAACTTCCCGAGCCCCTGGAAGCATGAAAATCACTTTAAACATGCTAATTTTAGCTCTAACACTGATGATCCACCTACAAATGTGAACTGACGTTCAAAAATAAAACATTTGAAAACGGACCATTTTCCACATTTCTGAAGCATGACGTAATGGGGGGGTGTTATCTCTTTTGTCGAAAATCAGCCGTTTTTGCTCGAACATTAAATGCCTCCAAATGGTATTTAATTAACTTCCCGGCGTGAAGAAACCCTTTTTGAGAACTCAGAGTGAGTAAATTGGCCATTTTCATGCACTTTTAACCATTCCATGAATCTTGTGTTTTGGGCCCCTGGAAGCATGAAAATCACTTTAAACATGCTAATTTTAGCTCTAACACTGATGATCCACCTACAAATGTGAACTGACGTTCAAAAATAAAACATTTGAAAACGGACCATTTTCCACATTTCTGAAGCATGACGTAATGGGGGGGGGTGTTATCTCTTTTGTCGAAAATCAGCCGTTTTTGCTCGAACATTAAATGCCTCCAAATGGTATTTATTTCACTTCCCGAGCCCCTGGAAGCATGAAAATCACTTTAAACATGCTAATTTTAGCTCTAACACTGATGATCCACCTACAAATGTGAACTGACGTTCAAAAATAAAACATTTGAAAACGGACCATTTTCCACATTTCTGAAGCATGACGTAATGGGGGGGTGTTATCTCTTTTGTCGAAAATCAGCCGTTTTTGCTCGAACATTAAATGCCTCCAAATGGTATTTAATTAACTTCCCGGGGTGAAGAAGCCCTTTTTGAGAACTCAGAGTGAGTAAATTGGCCATTTTCATGCACTTTTAACCATTCCATAAATCTTGTGTTTTGGGCCCCTGGAAGCATGAAAATCACTTTAAAGATGCTAATTTTAGCTCTAACACTGATGATCCACCTACAAATGTGAACTGACGTTCAAAAATAAAACATTTGAAAACGGACCATTTTCCACATTTCTGAAGCATGACGTAATGGGGGGGTGTTATCTCTTTTGTCGAAAATCAGCCGTTTTTGCTCGAACATTAAATGCCTCCAAATGGTATTTAATTAACTTCCCGAGCCCCTGGAAGCATGAAAATCACTTTAAACATGCTAATTTTAGCTCTAACACTGATGATCCACCTACAAATGTGAACTGACGTTCAAAAATAAAACATTTGAAAACGGACCATTTTCCACATTTCTGAAGCATGACGTAATGGGGGGGGTGTTATCTCTTTTGTCGAAAATCAGCCGTTTTTGCTCGAACATTAAATGCCTCCAAATGGTATTTAATTAACTTCCCGGGGTGAAGAAACCCTTTTTGAGAACTCAGAGTGAGTAAATTGGCCATTTTCATGCACTTTTAACCATTCCATAAATCTTGTGTTTTGGGCCCCTGGAAGCATGAAAATCACTTTAAACATGCTAATTTTAGCTCTAACACTGATGATCCACCTACAAATGTGAACTGACGTTCAAAAATAAAACATTTGAAAACGGACCATTTTCCACATTTCTGAAGCATGACGTAATGGGGGGGTGTTATCTCTTTTGTCGAAAATGAGCCGTTTTTGCTCGAACATTAAATGCCTCCAAATGGTACTTAATTAACTTCCCGGGGTGAAGAAACCCTTTTTGAGAACTCAGAGTGAGTAAATTGGCCATTTTCATGCACTTTTAACCATTCCATAAATCTTGTGTTTAGGGCCCCTGGAAGCATGAAAATCACTTTAAACATGCTAATTTTAGCTCTAACACTGATGATCCACCTACAAATGTGAACTGACGTTCAAAAATAAAACATTTGAAAACGGACCATTTTCCACATTTCTGAAGCATGACGTAATGGGGGGTGTTATCTCTTTTGTCGAAAATCAGCCGTTTTTGCTCGAACATTAAATGCCTCCAAATGGTATTTAATTAACTTCCCGGGGTGAAGAAACCCTTTTTGAGAACTCAGAGTGAGTAAATTGGCCATTTTCATGCACTTTTAACCATTCCATAAATCTTGTGTTTTGGGCCCCTGGAAGCATGAAAATCACTTTAAACATGCTAATTTTAGCTCTAACACTGATGATCCACCTACAAATGTGAACTGACGTTCAAAAATAAAACATTTGAAAACGGACCATTTTCCACATTTCTGAAGCATGACGTAATGGGGGGGTGTTATCTCTTTTGTCGAAAATCAGCCGTTTTTGCTCGAACATTAAATGCCTCCAAATGGTATTTAATTAACTTCCCGAGCCCCTGGAAGCATGAAAATCACTTTAAACATGCTAATTTTAGCTCTAACACTGATGATCCACCTACAAATGTGAACTGACGTTCAAAAATAAAACATTTGAAAACGGACCATTTTCCACATTTCTGAAGCATGACGTAATGGGGGGGTGTTATCTCTTTTGTCGAAAATCAGCCGTTTTTGCTCGAACATTAAATGCCTCCAAATGGTATTTAATTAACTTCCCGGGGTGAAGAAACCCTTTTTGAGAACTCAGAGTGAGTAAATTGGCCATTTTCATGCACTTTTAACCATTCCATAAATCTTGTGTTTTGGGCCCCTGGAAGCATGAAAATCACTTTAAACATGCTAATTTTAGCTCTAACACTGATGATCCACCTACAAATGTGAACTGACGTTCAAAAATAAAACATTTGAAAACGGACCATTTTCCACATTTCTGAAGCATGACGTAATGGGGGGTGTTATCTCTTTTGTCGAAAATCAGCCGTTTTTGCTCGAACATTAAATGCCTCCAAATGGTATTTATTTCACTTCCCGAGCCCCTGGAAGCATGAAAATCACTTTAAACATGCTAATTTTAGCTCTAACACTGATGATCCACCTACAAATGTGAACTGACGTTCAAAAATAAAACATTTGAAAACGGACCATTTTCCACATTTCTGAAGCATGACGTAATGGGGGGGTGTTATCTCTTTTGTCGAAAATCAGCCGTTTTTGCTCGAACATTAAATGCCTCCAAATGGTATTTAATTAACTTCCCGGGGTGAAGAAACCCTTTTTGAGAATTCAGAGTGAGTAAATTGGCCATTTTCATGCACTTTTAACCATTCCATAAATCTTGTGTTTTGGGCCTCTGGAAGCATGAAAATCACTTTAAACATGCTAATTTTAGCTCTAACACTGATGATCCACCTACAAATGTGAACTGACATTCAAAAATAAAACATTTGAAAACGGACCATTTTCCACATTTCTGAAGCATGACGTAATGGGGGGGTGTTATCTCTTTTGGCGAAAATCAGCCGTTTTTGCTCGAACATTAAATGCCTCCAAATGGTATTTAATTAACTTCCCGAGCCCCTGGAAGCATGAAAATCACTTTAAACATGCTAATTATAGCTCTAACACTGATGATCCACCTACAAATGTGAACTGACGTTCAAAAATAAAACATTTGAAAACGGACCATTTTCCACATTTCTGAAGCATGACGTAATGGGGGGGTGTTATCTCTTTTGGCGAAAATCAGCCGTTTTTGCTCGAACATTAAATGCCTCCAAATGGTATTTAATTAACTTCCCGAGCCCCTGGAAGCATGACAATCACTTTAAACATGCTAATTTTAGCTCTAACACTGATGATCCACCTACAAATGTGAACTGACGTTCAAAAATAAAACATTTGAAAGCGGACCATTTTCCACATTTCTGAAGCATGACGTAATGGGGGGGTGTTATCTCTTTTGTCGAAAATCAGCCGTTTTTGCTCGAACATTAAATGCCTCCAAATGGTATTTATTTCACTTCCCGAGCCCCTGGAAGCATGAAAATCACTTTAAACATACTAATTTTAGCTCTAACACTGATGATCCACCTACAAATGTGAACTGACGTTCAAAAATAAAACATTTGAAAACGGACCATTTTCCACATTTCTGAAGCATGACGTAATGGGGGGGTGTTATCTCTTTTGTCGAAAATCAGCCGTTTTTGCTCGAACATTAAATGCCTCCAAATGGTATTTAATTAACTTCCCAGGGTGAAGAAACCCTTTTTGAGAACTCAGAGTGAGTAAATTGGCCATTTTCATGCACTTTTAACCATTCCATAAATCTTGTGTTTTGGGCCCCTGGAAGCATGAAAATCACTTTAAACATGCTAATTTTAGCTCTAACACTGATGATCCACCTACAAATGTGAACTGACGTTCAAAAATAAAACATTTGAAAACGGACCATTTTCCACATTTCTGAAGCATGACGTAATGGGGGGGTGTTATCTCTTTTGTCGAAAATCAGCCGTTTTTGCTCGAACATTAAATGCCTCCAAATGGTATTTATTTCACTTCTCGAGCCCCTGGAAGCATGAAAATCACTTTAAACATGCTAATTTTAGCTCTAACACTGATGATCCACCTACAAATGTGAACTGACGTTCAAAAATAAAACATTTGAAAACGGACCATTTTCCACATTTCTGAAGCATGACGTAATGGGGGGGTGTTATTTCTTTTGTCGAAAATCAGCCGTTTTTGCTCGAACATTAAATGCCTCCAAATGGTATTTATTTCACTTCCCGAGCCCCTGGAAGCATGAAAATCACTTTAAACATGCTAATTTTAGCTCTAACACTGATGATCCACCTACAAATGTGAACTGACGTTCAAAAATAAAACATTTGAAAACGGTCCATTTTCCACATTTCTGAAGCATGACGTAATGGGGGGGTGTTATCTCTTTTGTCGAAAATCAGCCGTTTTTGCTCGAACATTAAATGCCTCCAAATGGTATTTAATTAACTTCCCGAGCCTCTGGAAGCATGAAAATCACTTTAAACATGCTAATTTTAGCTCTAACACTGATGATCCACCTACAAATGTGAACTGACGTTCAAAAATAAAACATTTGAAAACGGACCATTTTCCACATTTCTGAAGCATGACGTAATGGGGGGGTGTTATCTCTTTTGTCGAAAATCAGCCGTTTTTGCTCGAACATTAAATGCCTCCAAATGGTATTTAATTAACTTCCCTGGGTGAAGAAACCCTTTTTGAGAACTCAGAGTGAGTAAGTTGGCCATTTTCATGCACTTTTAACCATTCCATAAATCTTGTGTTTTGGGCCCCTGGAAGCATGAAAATCACTTTAAACATGCTAATTTTAGCTCTAACACTGATGATCCACCTACAAATGTGAACTGACGTTCAAAAATAAAACATTTGAAAACGGACCATTTTCCACATTTCTGAAGCATGACGTAATGGGGGGGTGTTATCTCTTTTGTCGAAAATCAGCCGTTTTTGCTCGAACATTAAATGCCTCCAAATGGTATTTAATTAACTTCCCGAGCCCCTGGAAGCATGAAAATCACTTTAAACATGCTAATTATAGCTCTAACACTGATGATCCACCTACAAATGTGAACTGACGTTCAAAAATAAAACATTTGAAAACGGACCATTTTCCACATTTCTGAAGCGTGACGTAATGGGGGGGTGTTATCTCTTTTGGCGAAAATCAGCCGTTTTTGCTCGAACATTAAATGCCTCCAAATGGTATTTAATTAACTTCCCGAGCCCCTGGAATCATGACAATCACTTTAAACATGCTAATTTTAGCTCTAACACTGATGATCCACCTACAAATGTGAACTGACGTTCAAAAATAAAACATTTGAAAGCGGACCATTTTCCACATTTCTGAAGCATGACGTAATGGGGGGGTGTTATCTCTTTTGTCGAAAATCAGCCGTTTTTGCTCGAACATTAAATGCCTCCAAATGGTATTTATTTCACTTCCCGAGCCCCTGGAAGCATGAAAATCACTTTAAACATACTAATTTTAGCTCTAACACTGATGATCCACCTACAAATGTGAACTGACGTTCAAAAATAAAACATTTGAAAACGGACCATTTTCCACATTTCTGAAGCATGACGTAATGGGGGGGTGTTATCTCTTTTGTCGAAAATCAGCCGTTTTTGCTCGAACATTAAATGCCTCCAAATGGTATTTAATTAACTTCCCGGGGTGAAGAAACCCTTTTTGAGAACTCAGAGTGAGTAAATTGGCCATTTTCATGCACTTTTAACCATTCCATAAATCTTGTGTTTTTGGCCCCTGGAAGCATTAAAATCACTTTAAACATGCTAATTTTAGCTCTAACACTGATGATCCACCTACAAATGTGAACTGACGTTCAAAAATAAAACATTTGAAAACGGACAATTTTCCACATTTCTGAAGCATGACGTAATGGGGGGGTGTTATCTCTTTTGTCGAAAATCAGCCGTTTTTGCTCGAACATTAAATGCCTCCAAATGGTATTTATTTCACTTCCCGAGCCCCTGGAAGCATGAAAATCACTTTAAACATGCTAATTTTAGCTCTAACACTGATGATCCACCTACAAATGTGAACTGACGTTCAAAAATAAAACATTTGAAAACGGACCATTTTCCACATTTCTGAAGCATGACGTAATGGGGGGGTGTTATCTCTTTTGTCGAAAATCAGCCGTTTTTGCTCGAACATTAAATGCCTCCAAATGGTATTTATTTCACTTCCCGAGCCCCTGGAAGCATGAAAATCACTTTAAACATGCTAATTTTAGCTCTAACACTGATGATCCACCTACAAATGTGAACTGACGTTCAAAAATAAAACATTTGAAAACGGTCCATTTTCCACATTTCTGAAGCATGACGTAATGGGGGGGTGTTATCTCTTTTGTCGAAAATCAGCCGTTTTTGCTCGAACATTAAATGCCTCCAAATGGTATTTAATTAACTTCCCGAGCCTCTGGAAGCATGAAAATCACTTTAAACATGCTAATTTTAGCTCTAACACTGATGATCCACCTACAAATGTGAACTGACGTTCAAAAATAAAACATTTGAAAACGGACCATTTTCCACATTTCTGAAGCATGACGTAATGGGGGGGTGTTATCTCTTTTGTCGAAAATCAGCCGTTTTTGCTCGAACATTAAATGCCTCCAAATGGTATTTAATTAACTTCCCGGGGTGAAGAAACCCTTTTTGAGAACTCAGAGTGAGTAAATTGGCCATTTTCATGCACTTTTAACCATTCCATAAATCTTGTGTTTTGGGCCCCTGGAAGCATGAAAATCACTTTAAACATGCTAATTTTAGCTCTAACACTGATGATCCACCTACAAATGTGAACTGACATTCAAAAATAAAACATTTGAAAACGGACCATTTTCCACATTTCTGAAGCATGACGTAATGGGGGGGTGTTATCTCTTTTGTCGAAAATCAGCCGTTTTTGCTCGAACATTAAATGCCTCCAAATGGTATTTAATTAACTTCCCGAGCCCCTGGAAGCATGAAAATCACTTTAAACATGCTAATTTTAGCTCTAACACTGATGATCCACCTACAAATGTGAACTGACGTTCAAAAATAAAACATTTGAAAACGGACCATTTTCCACATTTCTGAAGCATGACGTAATGGGGGGGTGTTATCTCTTTTGTCGAAAATCAGCCGTTTTTGCTCGAACATTAAATGCCTCCAAATGGTATTTAATTAACTTCCCGGCGTGAAGAAACCCTTTTTGAGAACTCAGAGTGAGTAAATTGGCCATTTTCATGCACTTTTAACCATTCCATGAATCTTGTGTTTTGGGCCCCTGGAAGCATGAAAATCACTTTAAACATGCTAATTTTAGCTCTAACACTGATGATCCACCTACAAATGTGAACTGACTTTCAAAAATAAAACATTTGAAAACGGACCATTTTCCACATTTCTGAAGCATGACGTAATGGGGGGGGTGTTATCTCTTTTGTCGAAAATCAGCCGTTTTTGCTCGAACATTAAATGCCTCCAAATGGTATTTATTTCACTTCCCGAGCCCCTGGAAGCATGAAAATCACTTTAAACATGCTAATTTTAGCTCTAACACTGATGATCCACCTACAAATGTGAACTGACGTTCAAAAATAAAACATTTGAAAACGGACCATTTTCCACCTTTCTGAAGCATGACGTAATGGGGGGGTGTTATCTCTTTTGTCGAAAATCAGCCGTTTTTGCTCGAACATTAAATGCCTCCAAATGGTATTTAATTAACTTCCCGGGGTGAAGAAACCCTTTTTGAGAACTCAGAGTGAGTAAATTGGCCATTTTCATGCACTTTTAACCATTCCATAAATCTTGTGTTTTGGGCCCCTGGAAGCATGAAAATCACTTTAAACATGCTAATTTTAGCTCTAACACTGATGATCCACCTACAAATGTGAACTGACGTTCAAAAATAAAACATTTGAAAACGGACCATTTTCCACATTTCCGAAGCATGACGTAATGGGGGGGTGTTATCTCTTTTGTCGAAAATCAGCCGTTTTTGCTCGAACATTAAATGCCTCCAAATGGTATTTAATTAACTTCCCGAGCCCCTGGAAGCATGAAAATCCACTTTAAACATGCTAATTTTAGCTCTAACACTGATGATCCACCTACAAATGTGAACTGACGTTCAAAAATAAAACATTTGAAAACGGACCATTTTCCACATTTCTGAAGCATGACGTAATGGGGGGGTGTTATCTCTTTTGTCGAAAATCAGCCGTTTTTGCTCGAACATTAAATGCCTCCAAATGGTATTTAATTAACTTCCCGGGGTGAAGAAACCCTTTTTGAGAACTCAGAGTGAGTAAATTGGCCATTTTCATGCACTTTTAACCATTCCATAAATCTTGTGTTTTGGGCCCCTGGAAGCATGAAAATCACTTTAAACATGCTAATTTTAGCTCTAACACTGATGATCCACCTACAAATGTGAACTGACGTTCAAAAATAAAACATTTGAAAACGGACCATTTTCCACATTTCTGAACCATGACGTAATGGGGGGGTGTTATCTCTTTTGTCGAAAATCAGCCGTTTTTGCTCGAACATTAAATGCCTCCAAATGGTACTTAATTAACTTCCCGGGGTGAAGAAACCCTTTTTGAGAACTCAGAGTGAGTAAATTGGCCATTTTCATGCACTTTTAACCATTCCATAAATCTTGTGTTTAGGGCCCCTGGAAGCATGAAAATCACTTTAAACATGCTAATTTTAGCTCTAACACTGATGATCCACCTACAAATGTGAACTGACGTTCAAAAATAAAACATTTGAAAACGGACCATTTTCCACATTTCTGAAGCATGACGTAATGGGGGGTGTTATCTCTTTTGTCGAAAATCAGCCGTTTTTGCTCGAACATTAAATGCCTCCAAATGGTATTTAATTAACTTCCCGGGGTGAAGAAACCCTTTTTGAGAACTCAGAGTGAGTAAATTGGCCATTTTCATGCACTTTTAACCATTCCATAAATCTTGTGTTTTGGGCCCCTGGAAGCATGAAAATCACTTTAAACATGCTAATTTTAGCTCTAACACTGATGATCCACCTACAAATGTGAACTGACGTTCAAAAATAAAACATTTGAAAACGGACCATTTTCCACATTTCTGAAGCATGACGTAATGGGGGGGTGTTATCTCTTTTGTCGAAAATCAGCCGTTTTTGCTCGAACATTAAATGCCTCCAAATGGTATTTAATTAACTTCCCGAGCCCCTGGAAGCATGAAAATCACTTTAAACATGCTAATTTTAGCTCTAACACTGATGATCCACCTACAAATGTGAACTGACGTTCAAAAATAAAACATTTGAAAACGGACCATTTTCCACATTTCTGAAGCATGACGTAATGGGGGGTGTTATCTCTTTTGTCGAAAATCAGCCGTTTTTGCTCGAACATTAAATGCCTCCAAATGATATTTAATTAACTTCCCGGGGTGAAGAAACCCTTTTTGAGAACTCAGAGTGAGTAAATTGGCCATTTTCATGCACTTTTAACCATTCCATAAATCTTGTGTTTTGGGCCCCTGGAAGCATGAAAATCACTTTAAACATGCTAATTTTAGCTCTAACACTGATGATCCACCTACAAATGTGAACTGACGTTCAAAAATAAAACATTTGAAAACGGACCATTTTCCACATTTCTGAAGCATGACGTAATGGGGGGGTGTTATCTCTTTTGGCGAAAATCAGCCGTTTTTGCTCGAACATTAAATGCCTCCAAATGGTATTTAATTAACTTCCCGAGCCCCTGGAAGCATGAAAATCACTTTAAACATGCTAATTTTAGCTCTAACACTGATGATCCACCTACAAATGTGAACTGACGTTCAAAAATAAAACATTTGAAAACGGACCATTTTCCACATTTCTGAAGCATGACGTAATGGGGGGTGTTATCTCTTTTGTCGAAAATCAGCCGTTTTTGCTCGAACATTAAATGCCTCCAAATGGTATTTATTTCACTTCCCGAGCCCCTGGAAGCATGAAAATCACTTTAAACATGCTAATTTTAGCTCTAACACTGATGATCCACCTACAAATGTGAACTGACGTTCAAAAATAAAACATTTGAAAACGGACCATTTTCCACATTTCTGAAGCATGACGTAATGGGGGGGTGTTATCTCTTTTGTCGAAAATCAGCCGTTTTTGCTCGAACATTAAATGCCTCCAAATGGTATTTAATTAACTTCCCAAGCCCCTGGAAGCATGAAAATCACTTTAAACATGCTAATTTTAGCTCTAACACTGATGATCCACCTACAAATGTGAACTGACGTTCAAAAATAAAACATTTGAAAACGGACCATTTTCCACATTTCTGAAGCATGACGTAATGGGGGGGTGTTATCT
This sequence comes from Lissotriton vulgaris, assembly GCF_964263255.1. Taxonomy (NCBI): domain Eukaryota; kingdom Metazoa; phylum Chordata; class Amphibia; order Caudata; family Salamandridae; genus Lissotriton; species Lissotriton vulgaris. Next base: position 282,787 of record NW_028247817.1, on the reverse strand, counting down.
CTTTTGTCGAAAATCAGCAGTTTTTGCTCGAACATTAAATGCCTCCAAATGGTATTTAATTAACTCCCCGGGGTGAAGAAACCCTTTTTGAGAACTCAGAGTGAGTAAATTGGCCATTTTCATGCACTTTTAACCATTCCATAAATCTTGTGTTTTGGGCCCCTGGAAGCATGAAAATCACTTTAAACATGCTAATTTTAGCTCTAACACTGATGATCCACCTACAAATGTGAACTGACGTTCAAAAATAAAACATTTGAAAACGGACCATTTTCCACATTTCTGAAGCATGACGTAATGGGGGGGTGTTATCTCTTTTGTCGAAAATCAGCCGTTTTTGCTCGAACATTAAATGCCTCCAAATGGTATTTATTTCACTTCCCGAGCCCATGGAAGCATGAAAATCACTTTAAACATGCTAATTTTAGCTCTAACACTGATGATCCACCTACAAATGTGAACTGACGTTCAAAAATAAAACATTTGAAAACGGACCATTTTCCACATTTCTGAAGCATGACGTAATGGGGGGGTGTTATCTCTTTTGTCGAAAATCAGCCGTTTTTGCTCGAACATTAAATGCCTCCAAATGGTATTTAATTACCTTCCCGGGGTGAAGAAACCCTTTTTGAGAACTCAGAGTGAGTAAATTGGCCATTTTCATGCACTTTTAACCATTCCATAAATCTTGTGTTTTGGGCCCCTGGAAGCATGAAAATCACTTTAAACATGCTAATTTTAGCTCTAACACTGATGATCCACCTACAAATGTGAACTGACGTTCAAAAATAAAACATTTGAAAACGGACCATTTTCCACATTTCTGAAGCATGACGTAATGGGGGGGTGTTATCTCTTTTGTCGAAAATCAGCCGTTTTTGCTCGAACATTAAATGCCTCCAAATGGTATTTAATTAACTTCCCGAGCCCCTGGAAGCATGAAAATCACTTTAAACATGCTAATTTTAGCTCTAACACTGATGATCCACCTACAAATGTGAACTGACGTTCAAAAATAAAACATTTGAAAACGGACCATTTTCCACATTTCTGAAGCATGACGTAATGGGGGGGGTGTTATCTCTTTTGTCGAAAATCAGCCGTTTTTGCTCGAACATTAAATGCCTCCAAATGGTATTTAATTAACTTCCCGGGGTGAAGAAACCCTTTTTGAGAACTCAGAGTGAGTAAATTGGCCATTTTCATGCACTTTTAACCATTCCATAAATCTTGTGTTTTGGGCCCCTGGAAGCATGAAAATCACTTTAAACATGCTAATTTTAGCTCTAACACTGATGATCCACCTACAAATGTGAACTGACGTTCAAAAATAAAACATTTGAAAACGGACCATTTTCCACATTTCTGAAGCATGACGTAATGGGGGGGTGTTATCTCTTTTGTCGAAAATCAGCCGTTTTTGCTCGAACATTAAATGCCTCCAAATGGTACTTAATTAACTTCCCGGGGTGAAGAAACCCTTTTTGAGAACTCAGAGTGAGTAAATTGGCCATTTTCATACACTTTTAACCATTCCATAAATCTTGTGTTTAGGGCCCCTGGAAGCATGAAAATCACTTTAAACATGCTAATTTTAGCTCTAACACTGATGATCCACCTACAAATGTGAACTGACGTTCAAAAATAAAACATTTGAAAACGGACCATTTTCCACATTTCTGAAGCATGACGTAATGGGGGGTGTTATCTCTTTTGTCGAAAATCAGCCGTTTTTGCTCGAACATTAAATGCCTCCAAATGGTATTTAATTAACTTCCCGGGGTGAAGAAACCCTTTTTGAGAACTCAGAGTGAGTAAATTGGCCATTTTCATGCACTTTTAACCATTCCATAAATCTTGTGTTTTGGGCCCCTGGAAGCATGAAAATCACTTTAAACATGCTAATTTTAGCTCTAACACTGATGATCCACCTACAAATGTGAACTGACGTTCAAAAATAAAACATTTGAAAACGGACCATTTTCCACATTTCTGAAGCATGACGTAATGGGGGGTGTTATCTCTTTTGGCGAAAATCAGCCGTTTTTGCTCGAACATTAAATGCCTCCAAATGGTATTTAATTAACTTCCCGAGCCCCTGGAAGCATGAAAATCACTTTAAACATGCTAATTTTAGCTCTAACACTGATGATCCACCTACAAATGTGAACTGACGTTCAAAAATAAAACATTTGAAAACGGACCATTTTCTACATTTCTGAAGCATGACGTAATGGGGGGTGTTATCTCTTTTGTCGAAAATCAGCCGTTTTTGCTCGAACATTAAATGCCTCCAAATGGTATTTATTTCACTTCCCGAGCCCCTGGAAGCATGAAAATCACTTTAAACATGCTAATTTTAGTTCTAACACTGATGATCCACCTACAAATGTGAACTGACGTTCAAAAATAAAACATTTGAAAACGGACCATTTTCCACATTTCTGAAGCATGACGTAATGGGGGGGTGTTATCTCTTTTGTCGAAAATCAGCCGTTTTTGCTCGAACATTAAATGCCTCCAAATGGTATTTAATTAACTTCCCAAGCCCCTGGAAGCATGAAAATCACTTTAAACATGCTAATTTTAGCTCTAACACTGATGATCCACCTACAAATGTGAACTGACGTTCAAAAATAAAACATTTGAAAACGGACCATTTTCCACATTTCTGAAGCATGACGTAATGGGGGGGTGTTATCTCTTTTGTCGAAAATCAGCAGTTTTTGCTCGAACATTAAATGCCTCCAAATGGTATTTAATTAACTCCCCGGGGTGAAGAAACCCTTTTTGAGAACTCAGAGTGAGTAAATTGGCCATTTTCATGCACTTTTAACCATTCCATAAATCTTGTGTTTTGGGCCCCTGGAAGCATGAAAATCACTTTAAACATGCTAATTTTAGCTCTAACACTGATGATCCACCTACAAATGTGAACTGACGTTCAAAAATAAAACATTTGAAAACGGACCATTTTCCACATTTCTGAAGCATGACGTAATGGGGGGGTGTTATCTCTTTTGTCGAAAATCAGCCGTTTTTGCTCGAACATTAAATGCCTCCAAATGGTATTTATTTCACTTCCCGAGCCCATGGAAGCATGAAAATCACTTTAAACATGCTAATTTTAGCTCTAACACTGATGATCCACCTACAAATGTGAACTGACGTTCAAAAATACAACATTTGAAAACGGACCATTTTCCACATTTCTGAAGCATGACGTAATGGGGGGGTGTTATCTCTTTTGTCGAAAATCAGCCGTTTTTGCTCGAACATTAAATGCCTCCAAATGGTATTTAATTACCTTCCCGGGGTGAAGAAACCCTTTTTGAGAACTCAGAGTGAGTAAATTGGCCATTTTCATGCACTTTTAACCATTCCATAAATCTTGTGTTTTGGGCCCCTGGAAGCATGAAAATCACTTTAAACATGCTAATTTTAGCTCTAACACTGATGATCCACCTACAAATGTGAACTGACGTTCAAAAATAAAACATTTGAAAACGGACCATTTTCCACATTTCTGAAGCATGACGTAATGGGGGGGTGTTATCTCTTTTGTCGAAAATCAGCCGTTTTTGCTCGAACATTAAATGCCTCCAAATGGTATTTAATTAACTTCCCGGGGTGAAGAAACCCTTTTTGAGAACTCAGAGTGAGTAGATTGGCCATTTTCATGCACTTTTAACCATTCCATAAATCTTGTGCTTTGGGCCCCTGGAAGCATGAAAATAACTTTAAACATGCTAATTTTAGCTCTAACACTGATGATCCACCTACAAATGTGAACTGACGTTCAAAAATAAAACATTTGAAAACGGACCATTTTCCACATTTCTGAAGCATGACGTAATGGGGGGGGTGTTATCTCTTTTGTCGAAAATCAGCCGTTTTTGCTCGACATTAAATGCCTCCAAATGGTATTTATTTCACTTCCCGAGCCCCTGGAAGCATGAAAATCACTTTAAACATGCTAATTTTAGCTCTAACACTGATGATCCACCTACAAATGTGAACTGACGTTCAAAAATAAAACATTTGAAAACGGACCATTTTCCACATTTCTGAAGCATGACGTAATGGGGGGGTGTTATCTCTTTTGTCGAAAATCAGCCGTTTTTGCTCGAACATTAAATGCCTCCAAATGGTATTTAATTAACTTCCCGGGGTGAAGAAACCCTTTTTGAGAACTCAGAGTGAGTAAATTGGCCATTTTCATGCACTTTTAACCATTCCATAAATCTTGTATTTTGGGCCCCTGGAAGCATGAAAATCACTTTAAACATGCTAATTTTAGCTCTAACACTGATGATCCACCTACAAATGTGAACTGACGTTCAAAAATAAAACATTTGAAAACGGACCATTTTCCACATTTCTGAAGCATGACGTAATGGGGGGTGTTATCTCTTTTGTCGAAAATCAGCCGTTTTTGCTCGAACATTAAATGCCTCCAAATGGTATTTAATTAACTTCCCGGGGTGAAGAAACCCTTTTTGAGAACTCAGAGTGAGTAAATTGGCCATTTTCATGCACTTTTAACCATTCCATAAATCTTGTGTTTTGGGCCCCTGGAAGCATGAAAATCACTTTAAACATGCTAATTTTAGCTCTAACACTGATGATCCACCTACAAATGTGAACTGACGTTCAAAAATAAAACATTTGAAAACGGACCATTTTCCACATTTCTGAAGCATGACGTAATGGGGGGGTGTTATCTCTTTTGTCGAAAATCAGCCGTTTTTGCTCGAACATTAAATGCCTCCAAATGGTATTTAATTAACTTCCCGAGCCCCTGGAAGCATGAAAATCACTTTAAACATGCTAATTTTAGCTCTAACACTGATGATCCACCTACAAATGTGAACTGACGTTCAAAAATAAAACATTTGAAAACGGACCATTTTCCACATTTCTGAAGCATGACGTAATGGGGGGTGTTATCTCTTTTGTCGAAAATCAGCCGTTTTTGCTCGAACATTAAATGCCTCCAAATGGTATTTAATTAACTTCCCGGGGTGAAGAAACCCTTTTTGAGAACTCAGAGTGAGTAAATTGGCCATTTTCATGCACTTTTAACCATTCCATAAATCTTGTGTTTTGGGCCCCTGGAAGCATGAAAATCACTTTAAACATGCTAATTTTAGCTCTAACACTGATGATCCACCTACAAATGTGAACTGACGTTCAAAAATAAAACATTTGAAAACGGACCATTTTCCACATTTCTGAAGCATGACGTAATGGGGGGGTGTTATCTCTTTTGGCGAAAATCAGCCGTTTTTGCTCGAACATTAAATGCCTCCAAATGGTATTTAATTAACTTCCCGAGCCCCTGGAAGCATGAAAATCACTTTAAACATGCTAATTTTAGCTCTAACACTGATGATCCACCTACAAATGTGAACTGACGTTCAAAAATAAAACATTTGAAAACGGACCATTTTCCACATTTCTGAAGCATGACGTAATGGGGGGTGTTATCTCTTTTGTCGAAAATCAGCCGTTTTTGCTCGAACATTAAATGCCTCCAAATGGTATTTATTTCACTTCCCGAGCCCCTGGAAGCATGAAAATCACTTTAAACATGCTAATTTTAGCTCTAACACTGATGATCCACCTACAAATGTGAACTGACGTTCAAAAATAAAACATTTGAAAACGGACCATTTTCCACATTTCTGAAGCATGACGTAATGGGGGGGTGTTATCTCTTTTGTTGAAAATCAGCCGTTTTTGCTCGAACATTAAATGCCTCCAAATGGTATTTAATTAACTTCCCAAGCCCCTGGAAGCATGAAAATCACTTTAAACATGCTAATTTTAGCTCTAACACTGATGATCCACCTACAAATGTGAACTGACGTTCAAAAATAAAACATTTGAAAACGGACCATTTTCCACATTTCTGAAGCATGACGTAATGGGGGGGTGTTATCTCTTTTGTCGAAAATCAGCAGTTTTTGCTCGAACATTAAATGCCTCCAAATGGTATTTAATTAACTCCCCGGGGTGAAGAAACCCTTTTTGAGAACTCAGAGTGAGTAAATTGGCCATTTTCATGCACTTTTAACCATTCCATAAATCTTGTGTTTTGGGCCCCTGGAAGCATGAAAATCACTTTAAACATGCTAATTTTAGCTCTAACACTGATGATCCACCTACAAATGTGAACTGACGTTCAAAAATAAAACATTTGAAAACGGACCATTTTCCACATTTCTGAAGCATGACGTAATGGGGGGGTGTTATCTCTTTTGTCGAAAATCAGCCGTTTTTGCTCGAACATTAAATGCCTCCAAATGGTATTTATTTCACTTCCCGAGCCCATGGAAGCATGAAAATCACTTTAAACATGCTAATTTTAGCTCTAACACTGATGATCCACCTACAAATGTGAACTGACGTTCAAAAATAAAACATTTGAAAACGGACCATTTTCCACATTTCTGAAGCATGACGTAATGGGGGGGTGTTATCTCTTTTGTCGAAAATCAGCCGTTTTTGCTCGAACATTAAATGCCTCCAAATGGTATTTAATTACCTTCCCGGGGTGAAGAAACCCTTTTTGAGAACTCAGAGTGAGTAAATTGGCCATTTTCATGCACTTTTAACCATTCCATAAATCTTGTGTTTTGGGCCCCTGGAAGCATGAAAATCACTTTAAACATGCTAATTTTAGCTCTAACACTGATGATCCACCTACAAATGTGAACTGACGTTCAAAAATAAAACATTTGAAAACGGACCATTTTCCACATTTCTGAAGCATGACGTAATGGGGGGGTGTTATCTCTTTTGTCGAAAATCAGCCGTTTTTGCTCGAACATTAAATGCCTCCAAATGGTATTTAATTAACTTCCCGAGCCCCTGGAAGCATGAAAATCACTTTAAACATGCTAATTTTAGCTCTAACACTGATGATCCACCTACAAATGTGAACTGACGTTCAAAAATAAAACATTTGAAAACGGACCATTTTCCACATTTCTGAAGCATGACGTAATGGGGGGGGTGTTATCTCTTTTGTCGAAAATCAGCCGTTTTTGCTCGAACATTAAATGCCTCCAAATGGTATTTAATTAACTTCCCGGGGTGAAGAAACCCTTTTTGAGAACTCAGAGTGAGTAAATTGGCCATTTTCATGCACTTTTAACCATTCCATAAATCTTGTGTTTTGGGCCCCTGGAAGCATGAAAATCACTTTAAACATGCTAATTTTAGCTCTAACACTGATGATCCACCTACAAATGTGAACTGACGTTCAAAAATAAAACATTTGAAAACGGACCATTTTCCACATTTCTGAAGCATGACGTAATGGGGGGGTGTTATCTCTTTTGTCGAAAATCAGCCGTTTTTGCTCGAACATTAAATGCCTCCAAATGGTACTTAATTAACTTCCCGGGGTGAAGAAACCCTTTTTGAGAACTCAGAGTGAGTAAATTGGCCATTTTCATACACTTTTAACCATTCCATAAATCTTGTGTTTAGGGCCCCTGGAAGCATGAAAATCACTTTAAACATGCTAATTTTAGCTCTAACACTGATGATCCACCTACAAATGTGAACTGACGTTCAAAAATAAAACATTTGAAAACGGACCATTTTCCACATTTCTGAAGCATGACGTAATGGGGGGTGTTATCTCTTTTGTCGAAAATCAGCCGTTTTTGCTCGAACATTAAATGCCTCCAAATGGTATTTAATTAACTTCCCGGGGTGAAGAAACCCTTTTTGAGAACTCAGAGTGAGTAAATTGGCCATTTTCATGCACTTTTAACCATTCCATAAATCTTGTGTTTTGGGCCCCTGGAAGCATGAAAATCACTTTAAACATGCTAATTTTAGCTCTAACACTGATGATCCACCTACAAATGTGAACTGACGTTCAAAAATAAAACATTTGAAAACGGACCATTTTCCACATTTCTGAAGCATGACGTAATGGGGGGGTGTTATCTCTTTTGGCGAAAATCAGCCGTTTTTGCTCGAACATTAAATGCCTCCAAATGGTATTTAATTAACTTCCCGAGCCCCTGGAAGCATGAAAATCACTTTAAACATGCTAATTTTAGCTCTAACACTGATGATCCACCTACAAATGTGAACTGATGTTCAAAAATAAAACATTTGAAAACGGACCATTTTCCACATTTCTGAAGCATGACGTAATGGGGGGTGTTATCTCTTTTGTCGAAAATCAGCCGTTTTTGCTCGAACATTAAATGCCTCCAAATGGTATTTATTTCACTTCCCGAGCCCCTGGAAGCATGAAAATCACTTTAAACATGCTAATTTTAGCTCTAACACTGATGATCCACCTACAAATGTGAACTGACGTTCAAAAATAAAACATTTGAAAACGGACCATTTTCCACATTTCTGAAGCATGACGTAATGGGGGGGTGTTATCTCTTTTGTCGAAAATCAGCCGTTTTTGCTCGAACATTAAATGCCTCCAAATGGTATTTAATTAACTTCCCAAGCCCCTGGAAGCATGAAAATCACTTTAAACATGCTAATTTTAGCTCTAACACTGATGATCCACCTACAAATGTGAACTGACGTTCAAAAATAAAACATTTGAAAACGGACCATTTTCCACATTTCTGAAGCATGACGTAATGGGGGGGTGTTATCTCTTTTGTCGAAAATCAGCAGTTTTTGCTCGAACATTAAATGCCTCCAAATGGTATTTAATTAACTCCCCGGGGTGAAGAAACCCTTTTTGAGAACTCAGAGTGAGTAAATTGGCCATTTTCATGCACTTTTAACCATTCCATAAATCTTGTGTTTTGGGCCCCTGGAAGCATGAAAATCACTTTAAACATGCTAATTTTAGCTCTAACACTGATGATCCACCTACAAATGTGAACTGACGTTCAAAAATAAAACATTTGAAAACGGACCATTTTCCACATTTCTGAAGCATGACGTAATGGGGGGGTGTTATCTCTTTTGTCGAAAATCAGCCGTTTTTGCTCGAACATTAAATGCCTCCAAATGGTATTTATTTCACTTCCCGAGCCCATGGAAGCATGAAAATCACTTTAAACATGCTAATTTTAGCTCTAACACTGATGATCCACCTACAAATGTGAACTGACGTTCAAAAATACAACATTTGAAAACGGACCATTTTCCACATTTCTGAAGCATGACGTAATGGGGGGGTGTTATCTCTTTTGTCGAAAATCAGCCGTTTTTGCTCGAACATTAAATGCCTCCAAATGGTATTTAATTACCTTCCCGGGGTGAAGAAACCCTTTTTGAGAACTCAGAGTGAGTAAATTGGCCATTTTCATGCACTTTTAACCATTCCATAAATCTTGTGTTTTGGGCCCCTGGAAGCATGAAAATCACTTTAAACATGCTAATTTTAGCTCTAACACTGATGATCCACCTACAAATGTGAACTGACGTTCAAAAATAAAACATTTGAAAACGGACCATTTTCCACATTTCTGAAGCATGACGTAATGGGGGGGTGTTATCTCTTTTGTCGAAAATCAGCCGTTTTTGCTCGAACATTAAATGCCTCCAAATGGTATTTAATTAACTTCCCGGGGTGAAGAAACCCTTTTTGAGAACTCAGAGTGAGTAGATTGGCCATTTTCATGCACTTTTAACCATTCCATAAATCTTGTGCTTTGGGCCCCTGGAAGCATGAAAATAACTTTAAACATGCTAATTTTAGCTCTAACACTGATGATCCACCTACAAATGTGAACTGACGTTCAAAAATAAAACATTTGAAAACGGACCATTTTCCACATTTCTGAAGCATGACGTAATGGGGGGGGTGTTATCTCTTTTGTCGAAAATCAGCCGTTTTTGCTCGACATTAAATGCCTCCAAATGGTATTTATTTCACTTCCCGAGCCCCTGGAAGCATGAAAATCACTTTAAACATGCTAATTTTAGCTCTACCACTGATGATCCACCTACAAATGTGAACTGACGTTCAAAAATAAAACATTTGAAAACGGACCATTTTCCACATTTCTGAAGCATGACGTAATGGGGGGGTGTTATCTCTTTTGTCGAAAATCAGCCGTTTTTGCTCAAACATTAAATGCCTCCAAATGGTATTTAATTAACTTCCCGGGGTGAAGAAACCCTTTTTGAGAACTCAGAGTGAGTAAATTGGCCATTTTCATGCACTTTTAACCATTCCATAAATCTTGTGTTTTGGGCCCCTGGAAGCATGAAAATCACTTTAAACATGCTAATTTTAGCTCTAACACTGATGATCCACCTACAAATGTGAACTGACGTTCAAAAATAAAACATTTGAAAACGGACCATTTTCCACATTTCTGAAGCATGACGTAATGGGGGGGTGTTATCTCTTTTGTCGAAAATAAGCCGTTTTTGCTCGAACATTAAATGCCTCCAAATGGTATTTAATTAACTTCCCGAGCCCCTGGAAGCATGAAAATCACTTTAAACATGCTAATTTTAGCTCTAACACTGATGATCCACCTACAAATGTGAACTGACGTTCAAAAATAAAACATTTGAAAACGGACCATTTTCCACATTTCTGAAGCATGACGTAATGGGGGGGTGTTATCTCTTTTGTCGAAAATCAGCCGTTTTTGCTCGAACATTAAATGCCTCCAAATGGTATTTAATTAACTTCCCGGGGTGAAGAAACCCTTTTTGAGAACTCAGAGTGAGTAAATTGGCCATTTTCATGCACTTTTAACCATTCCATAAATCTTGTATTTTGGGCCCCTGGAAGCATGAAAATCACTTTAAACATGCTAATTTTAGCTCTAACACTGATGATCCACCTACAAATGTGAACTGACGTTCAAAAATAAAACATTTGAAAACGGACCATTTTCCACATTTCTGAAGCATGACGTAATGGGGGGGTGTTATCTCTTTTGTCGAAAATCAGCCGTTTTTGCTCGAACATTAAATGCCTCCAAATGGTATTTATTTCACTTCCCGAGCCCCTGGAAGCATGAAAATCACTTTAAACATGCTAATTTTAGCTCTAACACTGATGATCCACCTACAAATGTGAACTGACGTTCAAAAATAAAACATTTGAAAACGGACCATTTTCCACATTTCTGAAGCATGACGTAATGGGGGGGTGTTATCTCTTTTGTCGAAAATCAGCCGTTTTTGCTCGAACATTATATGCCTCCAAATGGTATTTAATTAACTTCCCGAGCCCCTGGAAGCATGAAAATCACTTTAAACATGCTAATTTTAGCTCTAACACTGATGATCCACCTACAAATGTGAACTGACGTTCAAAAATAAAACATTTGAAAACGGACCATTTTCCACATTTCTGAAGCATGACGTAATGGGGGGGTGTTATCTCTTTTGTCGAAAATCAGCCGTTTTTGCTCGAACATTATATGCCTCCAAATGGTATTTAATTAACTTCCCGAGCCCCTGGAAGCATGAAAATCACTTTAAACATGCTGATTTTAGCTCTAACACTGATGATCCACCTACAAATGTGAACTGACGTTCAAAAATAAAACATTTGAAAACGGACCATTTTCCACATTTCTGAAGCATGACGTAATGGGGGGGTGTTATCTCTTTTGTCGAAAATCAGCCGTTTTTGCTCGAACATTAAATGCCTCCAAATGGTATTTAATTAACTGCCCGAGCCCCTGGAAGCATGAAAATCACTTTAAACATGCTAATTTTAGCTCTAACACTGATGATCCACCTACAAATGTGAACTGACGTTCAAAAATAAAACATTTGAAAACGGACCATTTTCCACATTTCTTAAGCATGACGTAATGGGGGGGTGTTATCTCTTTTGTCGAAAATCAGCCGTTTTTGCTCGAACATTAAATGCCTCCAAATGGTATTTAATTAACTTCCCGAGCCCCTGGAAGCATGACAATCACTTTAAAAATGCTAATTTTAGCTCTAACACTGATGATCCACCTACAAATGTGAACTGACGTTCAAAAATAAAACATTTGAAAACGGACCATTTTCCACATTTCTGAAGCATGACGTAATGGGGGGGTGTTATCTCTATTGTCGAAAATCAGCCGTTTTTGCTCGAACATTAAATGCCTCCAAATGGTATTTATTTCACTTCCCGAGACCCTGGAAGCATGAAAATCACTTTAAACATGCTAATTTTAGCTCTAACACTGATGATCCACCTACAAATGTGAACTGACGTTCAAAAATAAAACATTTGAAAACGGACCATTTTCCACATTTCTGAAGCATGACGTAATGGGGGGGTGTTATCTCTTTTGTCGAAAATCAGCCGTTTTTGCTCGAACATTAAATGCCTCCAAATGGTATTTAATTAACTTCCCGGGGTGAAGAAACCCTTTTTGAGAACTCAGAGTGAGTAAATTGGCCATTTTCATGCACTTTTAACCATTCCATAAATCTTGTGTTTTGGGCCCCTGGAAGCATGAAAATCACTTTAAACATGCTAATTTTAGCTCTAACACTGATGATCCACCTACAAATGTGAACTGACGTTCAAAAATAAAACATTTGAAAACGGACCATTTTCCACATTTCTGAAGCATGACGTAATGGGGGGGTGTTATCTCTTTTGTCGAAAATCAGCCGTTTTTGCTCGAACATTAAATGCCTCCAAATGGTATTTATTTCACTTCCCGAGCCCCTGGAAGCATGAAAATCACTTTAAACATGCTAATTTTAGCTCTAACACTGATGATCCACCTACAAATGTGAACTGACGTTCAAAAATAAAACATTTGAAAACGGACCATTTTCCACATTTCTGAAGCATGACGTAATGGGGGGGGTGTTATCTCTTTTGTCGAAAATCAGCCGTTTTTGCTCGAACATTAAATGCCTCCAAATGGTATTTATTTCACTTCCCGAGCCCATGGAAGCATGAAAATCACTTTAAACATGCTAATTTTAGCTCTAACACTGATGATCCACCTACAAATGTGAACTGACGTTCAAAAATACAACATTTGAAAACGGACCATTTTCCACATTTCTGAAGCATGACGTAATGGGGGGGTGTTATCTCTTTTGTCGAAAATCAGCCGTTTTTGCTCGAACATTAAATGCCTCCAAATGGTATTTAATTACCTTCCCGGGGTGAAGAAACCCTTTTTGAGAACTCAGAGTGAGTAAATTGGCCATTTTCATGCACTTTTAACCATTCCATAAATCTTGTGTTTTGGGCCCCTGGAAGCATGAAAATCACTTTAAACATGCTAATTTTAGCTCTAACACTGATGATCCACCTACAAATGTGAACTGACGTTCAAAAATAAAACATTTGAAAACGGACCATTTTCCACATTTCTGAAGCATGACGTAATGGGGGGGTGTTATCTCTTTTGTCGAAAATCAGCCGTTTTTGCTCGAACATTAAATGCCTCCAAATGGTATTTAATTAACTTCCCGGGGTGAAGAAACCCTTTTTGAGAACTCAGAGTGAGTAGATTGGCCATTTTCATGCACTTTTAACCATTCCATAAATCTTGTGCTTTGGGCCCCTGGAAGCATGAAAATCACTTTAAACATGCTAATTTTAGCTCTAACACTGATGATCCACCTACAAATGTGAACTGACGTTCAAAAATAAAACATTTGAAAACGGACCATTTTCCACATTTCTGAAGCATGACGTAATGGGGGGGTGTTATCTCTTTTGTCGAAAATCAGCCGTTTTTGCTCAAACATTAAATGCCTCCAAATGGTATTTAATTAACTTCCCGGGGTGAAGAAACCCTTTTTGAGAACTCAGAGTGAGTAAATTGGCCATTTTCATGCACTTTTAACCATTCCATAAATCTTGTGTTTTGGGCCCCTGGAAGCATGAAAATCACTTTAAACATGCTAATTTTAGCTCTAACACTGATGATCCACCTACAAATGTGAACTGACGTTCAAAAATAAAACATTTGAAAACGGACCATTTTCCACATTTCTGAAGCATGACGTAATGGGGGGGTGTTATCTCTTTTGTCGAAAATAAGCCGTTTTTGCTCGAACATTAAATGCCTCCAAATGGTATTTAATTAACTTCCCGAGCCCCTGGAAGCATGAAAATCACTTTAAACATGCTAATTTTAGCTCTAACACTGATGATCCACCTACAAATGTGAACTGACGTTCAAAAATAAAACATTTGAAAACGGACCATTTTCCACATTTCTGAAGCATGACGTAATGGGGGGGTGTTATCTCTTTTGTCGAAAATCAGCCGTTTTTGCTCGAACATTAAATGCCTCCAAATGGTATTTAATTAACTTCCCGGGGTGAAGAAACCCTTTTTGAGAACTCAGAGTGAGTAAATTGGCCATTTTCATGCACTTTTAACCATTCCATAAATCTTGTATTTTGGGCCCCTGGAAGCATGAAAATCACTTTAAACATGCTAATTTTAGCTCTAACACTGATGATCCACCTACAAATGTGAACTGACGTTCAAAAATAAAACATTTGAAAACGGACCATTTTCCACATTTCTGAAGCATGACGTAATGGGGGGGTGTTATCTCTTTTGTCGAAAATAAGCCGTTTTTGCTCGAACATTAAATGCCTCCAAATGGTATTTAATTAACTTCCCGAGCCCCTGGAAGCATGAAAATCACTTTAAACATGCTAATTTTAGCTCTAACACTGATGATCCACCTACAAATGTGAACTGACGTTCAAAAATAAAACATTTGAAAACGGACCATTTTCCACATTTCTGAAGCATGACGTAATGGGGGGGTGTTATCTCTTTTGTCGAAAATCAGCCGTTTTTGCTCGAACATTAAATGCCTCCAAATGGTATTTAATTAACTTCCCGGGGTGAAGAAACCCTTTTTGAGAACTCAGAGTGAGTAAATTGGCCATTTTCATGCACTTTTAACCATTCCATAAATCTTGTATTTTGGGCCCCTGGAAGCATGAAAATCACTTTAAACATGCTAATTTTAGCTCTAACACTGATGATCCACCTACAAATGTGAACTGACGTTCAAAAATAAAACATTTGAAAACGGACCATTTTCCACATTTCTGAAGCATGACGTAATGGGGGGTGTTATCTCTTTTGTCGAAAATCAGCCGTTTTTGCTCGAACATTAAATGCCTCCAAATGGTATTTAATTAACTTCCCGGGGTGAAGAAACCCTTTTTGAGAACTCAGAGTGAGTAAATTGGCCATTTTCATGCACTTTTAACCATTCCATAAATCTTGTGTTTTGGGCCCCTGGAAGCATGAAAATCACTTTAAACATGCTAATTTTAGCTCTAACACTGATGATCCACCTACAAATGTGAACTGACGTTCAAAAATAAAACATTTGAAAACGGACCATTTTCCACATTTCTGAAGCATGACGTAATGGGGGGGTGTTATCTCTTTTGTCGAAAATCAGCCGTTTTTGCTCGAACATTAAATGCCTCCAAATGGTATTTAATTAACTTCCCGAGCCCCTGGAAGCATGAAAATCACTTTAAACATGCTAATTTTAGCTCTAACACTGATGATCCACCTACAAATGTGAACTGACGTTCAAAAATAAAACATTTGAAAACGGACCATTTTCCACATTTCTGAAGCATGACGTAATGGGGGGGTGTTATCTCTTTTGGCGAAAATCAGCCGTTTTTGCTCGAACATTAAATGCCTCCAAATGGTATTTAATTAACTTCCCGAGCCCCTGGAAGCATGAAAATCACTTTAAACATGCTAATTTTAGCTCTAACACTGATGATCCACCTACAAATGTGAACTGATGTTCAAAAATAAAACATTTGAAAACGGACCATTTTCCACATTTCTGAAGCATGACGTAATGGGGGGTGTTATCTCTTTTGTCGAAAATCAGCCGTTTTTGCTCGAACATTAAATGCCTCCAAATGGTATTTATTTCACTTCCCGAGCCCCTGGAAGCATGAAAATCACTTTAAACATGCTAATTTTAGCTCTAACACTGATGATCCACCTACAAATGTGAACTGACGTTCAAAAATAAAACATTTGAAAACGGACCATTTTCCACATTTCTGAAGCATGACGTAATGGGGGGGTGTTATCTCTTTTGTCGAAAATCAGCCGTTTTTGCTCGAACATTAAATGCCTCCAAATGGTATTTAATTAACTTCCCAAGCCCCTGGAAGCATGAAAATCACTTTAAACATGCTAATTTTAGCTCTAACACTGATGATCCACCTACAAATGTGAACTGACGTTCAAAAATAAAACATTTGAAAACGGACCATTTTCCACATTTCTGAAGCATGACGTAATGGGGGGGTGTTATCTCTTTTGTCGAAAATCAGCAGTTTTTGCTCGAACAATAAATGCCTCCAAATGGTATTTAATTAACTCCCCGGGGTGAAGAAACCCTTTTTGAGAACTCAGAGTGAGTAAATTGGCCATTTTCATGCACTTTTAACCATTCCATAAATCTTGTGTTTTGGGCCCCTGGAAGCATGAAAATCACTTTAAACATGCTAATTTTAGCTCTAACACTGATGATCCACCTACAAATGTGAACTGACGTTCAAAAATAAAACATTTGAAAACGGACCATTTTCCACATTTCTGAAGCATGACGTAATGGGGGGGTGTTATCTCTTTTGTCGAAAATCAGCCGTTTTTGCTCGAACATTAAATGCCTCCAAATGGTATTTATTTCACTTCCCGAGCCCATGGAAGCATGAAAATCACTTTAAACATGCTAATTTTAGCTCTAACACTGATGATCCACCTACAAATGTGAACTGACGTTCAAAAATACAACATTTGAAAACGGACCATTTTCCACATTTCTGAAGCATGACGTAATGGGGGGGTGTTATCTCTTTTGTCGAAAATCAGCCGTTTTTGCTCGAACATTAAATGCCTCCAAATGGTATTTAATTACCTTCCCGGGGTGAAGAAACCCTTTTTGAGAACTCAGAGTGAGTAAATTGGCCATTTTCATGCACTTTTAACCATTCCATAAATCTTGTGTTTTGGGCCCCTGGAAGCATGAAAATCACTTTAAACATGCTAATTTTAGCTCTAACACTGATGATCCACCTACAAATGTGAACTGACGTTCAAAAATAAAACATTTGAAAACGGACCATTTTCCACATTTCTGAAGCATGACGTAATGGGGGGGTGTTATCTCTTTTGTCGAAAATCAGCCGTTTTTGCTCGAACATTAAATGCCTCCAAATGGTATTTAATTAACTTCCCGGGGTGAAGAAACCCTTTTTGAGAACTCAGAGTGAGTAGATTGGCCATTTTCATGCACTTTTAACCATTCCATAAATCTTGTGCTTTGGGCCCCTGGAAGCATGAAAATAACTTTAAACATGCTAATTTTAGCTCTAACACTGATGATCCACCTACAAATGTGAACTGACGTTCAAAAATAAAACATTTGAAAACGGACCATTTTCCACATTTCTGAAGCATGACGTAATGGGGGGGGTGTTATCTCTTTTGTCGAAAATCAGCCGTTTTTGCTCGACATTAAATGCCTCCAAATGGTATTTATTTCACTTCCCGAGCCCCTGGAAGCATGAAAATCACTTTAAACATGCTAATTTTAGCTCTAACACTGATGATCCACCTACAAATGTGAACTGACGTTCAAAAATAAAACATTTGAAAACGGACCATTTTCCACATTTCTGAAGCATGACGTAATGGGGGGGTGTTATCTCTTTTGTCGAAAATCAGCCGTTTTTGCTCAAACATTAAATGCCTCCAAATGGTATTTAATTAACTTCCCGGGGTGAAGAAACCCTTTTTGAGAACTCAGAGTGAGTAAATTGGCCATTTTCATGCACTTTTAACCATTCCATAAATCTTGTGTTTTGGGCCCCTGGAAGCATGAAAATCACTTTAAACATGCTAATTTTAGCTCTAACACTGATGATCCACCTACAAATGTGAACTGACGTTCAAAAATAAAACATTTGAAAACGGACCATTTTCCACATTTCTGAAGCATGACGTAATGGGGGGGTGTTATCTCTTTTGTCGAAAATAAGCCGTTTTTGCTCGAACATTAAATGCCTCCAAATGGTATTTAATTAACTTCCCGAGCCCCTGGAAGCATGAAAATCACTTTAAACATGCTAATTTTAGCTCTAACACTGATGATCCACCTACAAATGTGAACTGACGTTCAAAAATAAAACATTTGAAAACGGACCATTTTCCACATTTCTGAAGCATGACGTAATGGGGGGGTGTTATCTCTTTTGTCGAAAATCAGCCGTTTTTGCTCGAACATTAAATGCCTCCAAATGGTATTTAATTAACTTCCCGGGGTGAAGAAACCCTTTTTGAGAACTCAGAGTGAGTAAATTGGCCATTTTCATGCACTTTTAACCATTCCATAAATCTTGTATTTTGGGCCCCTGGAAGCATGAAAATCACTTTAAACATGCTAATTTTAGCTCTAACACTGATGATCCACCTACAAATGTGAACTGACGTTCAAAAATAAAACATTTGAAAACGGACCATTTTCCACATTTCTGAAGCATGACGTAATGGGGGGGTGTTATCTCTTTTGTCGAAAATCAGCCGTTTTTGCTCGAACATTAAATGCCTCCAAATGGTATTTATTTCACTTCCCGAGCCCCTGGAAGCATGAAAATCACTTTAAACATGCTAATTTTAGCTCTAACACTGATGATCCACCTACAAATGTGAACTGACGTTCAAAAATAAAACATTTGAAAACGGACCATTTTCCACATTTCTGAAGCATGACGTAATGGGGGGGTGTTATCTCTTTTGTCGAAAATCAGCCGTTTTTGCTCGAACATTATATGCCTCCAAATGGTATTTAATTAACTTCCCGAGCCCCTGGAAGCATGAAAATCACTTTAAACATGCTAATTTTAGCTCTAACACTGATGATCCACCTACAAATGTGAACTGACGTTCAAAAATAAAACATTTGAAAACGGACCATTTTCCACATTTCTGAAGCATGACGTAATGGGGGGGTGTTATCTCTTTTGTCGAAAATCAGCCGTTTTTGCTCGAACATTATATGCCTCCAAATGGTATTTAATTAACTTCCCGAGCCCCTGGAAGCATGAAAATCACTTTAAACATGCTGATTTTAGCTCTAACACTGATGATCCACCTACAAATGTGAACTGACGTTCAAAAATAAAACATTTGAAAACGGACCATTTTCCACATTTCTGAAGCATGACGTAATGGGGGGGTGTTATCTCTTTTGTCGAAAATCAGCCGTTTTTGCTCGAACATTAAATGCCTCCAAATGGTATTTAATTAACTGCCCGAGCCCCTGGAAGCATGAAAATCACTTTAAACATGCTAATTTTAGCTCTAACACTGATGATCCACCTACAAATGTGAACTGACGTTCAAAAATAAAACATTTGAAAACGGACCATTTTCCACATTTCTTAAGCATGACGTAATGGGGGGGTGTTATCTCTTTTGTCGAAAATCAGCCGTTTTTGCTCGAACATTAAATGCCTCCAAATGGTATTTAATTAACTTCCCGAGCCCCTGGAAGCATGACAATCACTTTAAAAATGCTAATTTTAGCTCTAACACTGATGATCCACCTACAAATGTGAACTGACGTTCAAAAATAAAACATTTGAAAACGGACCATTTTCCACATTTCTGAAGCATGACGTAATGGGGGGGGTGTTATCTCTATTGTCGAAAATCAGCCGTTTTTGCTCGAACATTAAATGCCTCCAAATGGTATTTATTTCACTTCCCGAGACCCTGGAAGCATGAAAATCACTTTAAACATGCTAATTTTAGCTCTAACACTGATGATCCACCTACAAATGTGAACTGACGTTCAAAAATAAAACATTTGAAAACGGACCATTTTCCACATTTCTGAAGCATGACGTAATGGGGGGGTGTTATCTCTTTTGTCGAAAATCAGCCGTTTTTGCTCGAACATTAAATGCCTCCAAATGGTATTTAATTAACTTCCCGGGGTGAAGAAACCCTTTTTGAGAACTCAGAGTGAGTAAATTGGCCATTTTCATGCACTTTTAACCATTCCATAAATCTTGTGTTTTGGGCCCCTGGAAGCATGAAAATCACTTTAAACATGCTAATTTTAGCTCTAACACTGATGATCCACCTACAAATGTGAACTGACGTTCAAAAATAAAACATTTGAAAACGGACCATTTTCCACATTTCTGAAGCATGACGTAATGGGGGGGTGTTATCTCTTTTGTCGAAAATCAGCCGTTTTTGCTCGAACATTAAATGCCTCCAAATGGTATTTATTTCACTTCCCGAGCCCCTGGAAGCATGAAAATCACTTTAAACATGCTAATTTTAGCTCTAACACTGATGATCCACCTACAAATGTGAACTGACGTTCAAAAATAAAACATTTGAAAACGGACCATTTTCCACATTTCTGAAGCATGACGTAATGGGGGGGTGTTATCTCTTTTGTCGAAAATCAGCCGTTTTTGCTCGAACATTAAATGCCTCCAAATGGTATTTATTTCACTTCCCGAGCCCATGGAAGCATGAAAATCACTTTAAACATGCTAATTTTAGCTCTAACACTGATGATCCACCTACAAATGTGAACTGACGTTCAAAAATACAACATTTGAAAACGGACCATTTTCCACATTTCTGAAGCATGACGTAATGGGGGGGTGTTATCTCTTTTGTCGAAAATCAGCCGTTTTTGCTCGAACATTAAATGCCTCCAAATGGTATTTAATTACCTTCCCGGGGTGAAGAAACCCTTTTTGAGAACTCAGAGTGAGTAAATTGGCCATTTTCATGCACTTTTAACCATTCCATAAATCTTGTGTTTTGGGCCCCTGGAAGCATGAAAATCACTTTAAACATGCTAATTTTAGCTCTAACACTGATGATCCACCTACAAATGTGAACTGACGTTCAAAAATAAAACATTTGAAAACGGACCATTTTCCACATTTCTGAAGCATGACGTAATGGGGGGGTGTTATCTCTTTTGTCGAAAATCAGCCGTTTTTGCTCGAACATTAAATGCCTCCAAATGGTATTTAATTAACTTCCCGGGGTGAAGAAACCCTTTTTGAGAACTCAGAGTGAGTAGATTGGCCATTTTCATGCACTTTTAACCATTCCATAAATCTTGTGCTTTGGGCCCCTGGAAGCATGAAAATAACTTTAAACATGCTAATTTTAGCTCTAACACTGATGATCCACCTACAAATGTGAACTGACGTTCAAAAATAAAACATTTGAAAACGGACCATTTTCCACATTTCTGAAGCATGACGTAATGGGGGGGGTGTTATCTCTTTTGTCGAAAATCAGCCGTTTTTGCTCGACATTAAATGCCTCCAAATGGTATTTATTTCACTTCCCGAGCCCCTGGAAGCATGAAAATCACTTTAAACATGCTAATTTTAGCTCTAACACTGATGATCCACCTACAAATGTGAACTGACGTTCAAAAATAAAACATTTGAAAACGGACCATTTTCCACATTTCTGAAGCATGACGTAATGGGGGGGTGTTATCTCTTTTGTCGAAAATCAGCCGTTTTTGCTCAAACATTAAATGCCTCCAAATGGTATTTAATTAACTTCCCGGGGTGAAGAAACCCTTTTTGAGAACTCAGAGTGAGTAAATTGGCCATTTTCATGCACTTTTAACCATTCCATAAATCTTGTGTTTTGGGCCCCTGGAAGCATGAAAATCACTTTAAACATGCTAATTTTAGCTCTAACACTGATGATCCACCTACAAATGTGAACTGACGTTCAAAAATAAAACATTTGAAAACGGACCATTTTCCACATTTCTGAAGCATGACGTAATGGGGGGGTGTTATCTCTTTTGTCGAAAATAAGCCGTTTTTGCTCGAACATTAAATGCCTCCAAATGGTATTTAATTAACTTCCCGAGCCCCTGGAAGCATGAAAATCACTTTAAACATGCTAATTTTAGCTCTAACACTGATGATCCACCTACAAATGTGAACTGACGTTCAAAAATAAAACATTTGAAAACGGACCATTTTCCACATTTCTTAAGCATGACGTAATGGGGGGGTGTTATCTCTTTTGTCGAAAATCAGCCGT
Organism: Lissotriton vulgaris; assembly: GCF_964263255.1. Classification (NCBI taxonomy): domain Eukaryota; kingdom Metazoa; phylum Chordata; class Amphibia; order Caudata; family Salamandridae; genus Lissotriton; species Lissotriton vulgaris. The sequence continues at coordinate 260,712 of NW_028247817.1, read as the reverse complement.
TTTTGCTCGAACATTAAATGCCTCCAAATGGTATTTAATTAACTTCCCGAGCCCCTGGAAGCATGACAATCACTTTAAAAATGCTAATTTTAGCTCTAACACTGATGATCCACCTACAAATGTGAACTGACGTTCAAAAATAAAACATTTGAAAACGGACCATTTTCCACATTTCTGAAGCATGACGTAATGGGGGGGGTGTTATCTCTATTGTCGAAAATCAGCCGTTTTTGCTCGAACATTAAATGCCTCCAAATGGTATTTATTTCACTTCCCGAGACCCTGGAAGCATGAAAATCACTTTAAACATGCTAATTTTAGCTCTAACACTGATGATCCACCTACAAATGTGAACTGACGTTCAAAAATAAAACATTTGAAAACGGACCATTTTCCACATTTCTGAAGCATGACGTAATGGGGGGGTGTTATCTCTTTTGTCGAAAATCAGCCGTTTTTGCTCGAACATTAAATGCCTCCAAATGGTATTTAATTAACTTCCCGGGGTGAAGAAACCCTTTTTGAGAACTCAGAGTGAGTAAATTGGCCATTTTCATGCACTTTTAACCATTCCATAAATCTTGTGTTTTGGGCCCCTGGAAGCATGAAAATCACTTTAAACATGCTAATTTTAGCTCTAACACTGATGATCCACCTACAAATGTGAACTGACGTTCAAAAATAAAACATTTGAAAACGGACCATTTTCCACATTTCTGAAGCATGACGTAATGGGGGGGTGTTATCTCTTTTGTCGAAAATCAGCCGTTTTTGCTCGAACATTAAATGCCTCCAAATGGTATTTATTTCACTTCCCGAGCCCCTGGAAGCATGAAAATCACTTTAAACATGCTAATTTTAGCTCTAACACTGATGATCCACCTACAAATGTGAACTGACGTTCAAAAATAAAACATTTGAAAACGGACCATTTTCCACATTTCTGAAGCATGACGTAATGGGGGGGGTGTTATCTCTTTTGTCGAAAATCAGCCGTTTTTGCTCGAACATTAAATGCCTCCAAATGGTATTTATTTCACTTCCCGAGCCCCTGGAAGCATGAAAATCACTTTAAACATGCTAATTTTAGCTCTAACACTGATGATCCACCTACAAATGTGAACTGACGTTCAAAAATAAAACATTTGAAAACGGTCCATTTTCCACATTTCTGAAGCATGACGTAATGGGGGGGTGTTATCTCCTTTGTCGAAAATCAGCCGTTTTTGCTCGAACATTAAATGCCTCCAAATGGTATTTAATTAACTTCCCGGGGTGAAGAAACCCTTTTTGAGAACTCAGAGTGAGTAAATTGGCCATTTTCATGCACTTTTAACCATTCCATAAATCTTGTGTTTTGGGCCCCTGGAAGCATGAAAATCACTTTAAACATGCTAATTTTAGCTCTAACACTGATGATCCACCTACAAATGTGAACTGACGTTCAAAAATAAAACATTTGAAAACGGACCATTTTCCACATTTCTGAAGCATGACGTAATGGGGGGGTGTTATCTCTTTTGTCGAAAATCAGCCGTTTTTGCTCGAACATTAAATGCCTCCAAATGGTATTTAATTACCTTCCCGGGGTGAAGAAACCCTTTTTGAGAACTCAGAGTGAGTAAATTGGCCATTTTCATGCACTTTTAACCATTCCATAAATCTTGTGTTTTGGGCCCCTGGAAGCATGAAAATCACTTTAAACATGCTAATTTTAGCTCTAACACTGATGATCCACCTACAAATGTGAACTGACGTTCAAAAATAAAACATTTGAAAACGGACCATTTTCCACATTTCTGAAGCATGACGTAATGGGGGGGTGTTATCTCTTTTGTCGAAAATCAGCCGTTTTTGCTCGAACATTAAATGCCTCCAAATGGTATTTAATTAACTTCCCGGGGTGAAGAAACCCTTTTTGAGAACTCAGAGTGAGTAAATTGGCCATTTTCATGCACTTTTAACCATTCCATAAATCTTGTGTTTTGGGCCCCTGGAAGCATGAAAATAACTTTAAACATGCTAATTTTAGCTCTAACACTGATGATCCACCTACAAATGTGAACTGACGTTCAAAAATAAAACATTTGAAAACGGACCATTTTCCACATTTCTGAAGCATGACCTAATGGGGGGTGTTATCTCTTTTGTCGAAAATCAGCCGTTTTTGCTCAAACATTAAATGCCTCCAAATGGTATTTATTTCACTTCCCGAGCCCCTGGAAGCATGAAAATCACTTTAAACATGCTAATTTTAGCTCTAACACTGATGATCCACCTACAAATGTGAACTGACGTTCAAAAATAAAACATTTGAAAACGGACCATTTTCCACATTTCTGAAGCATGACGTAATGGGGGGGTATTATCTCTTTTGTCGAAAATCAGCCGTTTTTGCTCGAACATTAAATGCCTCCAAATGGTATTTAATTAACTTCCCGGGGTGAAGAAACCCTTTTTGAGAACTCAGAGTGAGTAAATTGGCCATTTTCATGCACTTTTAACCATTCCATAAATCTTGTGTTTTGGGCCCCTGGAAGCATGAAAATCACTTTAAACATGCTAATTTTAGCTCTAACACTGATGATCCACCTACAAATGTGAACTGACGTTCAAAAATAAAACATTTGAAAACGGACCATTTTCCACATTTCTGAAGCATGACGTAATGGGGGGGTGTTATCTCTTTTGTCGAAAATCAGCCGTTTTTGCTCGAACATTAAATGCCTCCAAAATGGTATTTAATTAACTTCCCGAGCCGGTGGAAGCATGAAAATCACTTTAAACATGCTAATTTTAGCTCTAACACTGATGATCCACCTACAAATGTGAACTGACGTTCAAAAATAAAACATTTGAAAACGGACCATTTTCCACATTTCTGAAGCATGACGTAATGGGGGGGTGTTATCTCTTTTGTCGAAAATCAGCCGTTTTTGCTCGAACATTAAATGCCTCCAAATGGTATTTAATTAACTTCCCGGGGTGAAGAAACCCTTTTTGAGAACTCAGAGTGAGTAAATTGGCCATTTTCATGCACTTTTAACCATTCCATAAATCTTGTATTTTGGGCCCCTGGAAGCATGAAAATCACTTTAAACATGCTAATTTTAGCTCTAACACTGATGATCCATCTACAAATGTGAACTGACGTTCAAAAATAAAACATTTGAAAACGGACCATTTTCCACATTTCTGAAGCATGACGTAATGGGGGGGTGTTATCTCTTTTGTCGAAAATCAGCCGTTTTTGCTCGAACATTAAATGCCTCCAAATGGTATTTAATTAACTTCCCGAGCCCCTGGAAGCATGAAAATCACTTTAAACATGCTAATTTTAGCTCTAACACTGATGATCCACCTACAAATGTGAACTGACGTTCAAAAATAAAACATTTGAAAACGGACCATTTTCCACATTTCTGAAGCATGACGTAATGGGGGGGTGTTATCTCTTTTGTCGAAAATCAGCCGTTTTTGCTCGAACATTAAATGCCTCCAAATGGTATTTAATTAACTTCCCGGGGTGAAGAAACCCTTTTTGAGAACTCAGAGTGAGTAAATTGGCCATTTTCATGCACTTTTAACCATTCCATAAATCTTGTGTTTTGGGCCCCTGGAAGCATGAAAATCACTTTAAACATGCTAATTTTAGCTCTAACACTGATGATCCACCTACAAATGTGAAATGATGTTCAAAAATAAAACATTTGAAAATGGACCATTTTCCACATTTCTGAAGCATGACGTAATGGGGGGGTGTTATCTCTTTTGTCGAAAATCAGCCGTTTTTGCTCGAACATTAAATGCCTCCAAATGGTACTTAATTAACTTCCCGGGGTGAAGAAACCCTTTTTGAGAACTCAGAGTGAGTAAATTGGCCATTTTCATGCACTTTTAACCATTCCATAAATCTTGTGTTTAGGGCCCCTGGAAGCATGAAAATCACTTTAAACATGCTAATTTTAGCTCTAACACTGATGATCCACCTACAAATGTGAACTGACGTTCAAAAATAAAACATTTGAAAACGGACCATTTTCCACATTTCTGAAGCATGACGTAATGGGGGGTGTTATCTCTTTTGTCGAAAATCAGCCGTTTTTGCTCGAACATTAAATGCTTCCAAATGGTATTTAATTAACTTCCCGGGGTGAAGAAACCCTTTTTGAGAACTCAGAGTGAGTAAATTGGCCATTTTCATGCACTTTTAACCATTCCATAAATCTTGTGTTTTGGGCCCCTGGAAGCATGAAAATCACTTTAAACATGCTAATTATAGCTCTAACACTGATGATCCACCTACAAATGTGAACTGACGTTCAAAAATTAAACATTTGAAAACGGACCATTTTCCACATTTCCGAAGCATGTCGTAATGGGGGGGTGTTATCTCTTTTGTCGAAAATCAGCCGTTTTTGCTCGAACATTAAATGCCTCCAAATGGTATTTAATTAACTTCCCGAGCCCCTGGAAGCATGAAAATCACTTTAAACATGCTAATTTTAGCTCTAACACTGATGACCCACCTACAAATGTGAACTGACGTTCAAAAATAAAACATTTGAAAACGGACCATTTTCCACATTTCTGAAGCATGACGTAATGGGGGGGTTTTATCTCTTTTGTCGAAAATCAGCCGTTTTTGCTCGAACATTAAATGCCTCCAAATGGTATTTAAATAACTTCCCGGGGTGAAGAAACCCTTTTTGAGAACTCAGAGTGAGTAAATTGGCCATTTTCATGCACTTTTAACCATTCCATAAATCTTGTGTTTTGGGCCCCTGGAAGCATGAAAATCACTTTAAACATGCTAATTTTAGCTCTAACACTGATGATCCACCTACAAATGTGAACTGACGTTCAAAAATAAAACATTTGAAAACGGACCATTTTCCACATTTCTGAAGCATGACGTAATGGGGGGGTGTTATCTCTTTTGTCGAAAATCAGCCGTTTTTGCTCGAACATTAAATGCCTCCAAATGGTATTTAATTAACTTCCCGAGCCCCTGGAAGCATGAAAATCACTTTAAACATGCTAATTTTAGCTCTAACACTGATGATCCACCTACAAATGTGAACTGACGTTCAAAAATAAAACATTTGAAAACGGACCATTTTCCACATTTCTGAAGCATGACGTAATGGGGGGGGTGTTATCTCTTTTGTCGAAAATCAGCCGTTTTTGCTCGAACATTAAATGACTCCAAATGGTATTTAATTAACTTCCCGAGCCCCTGGAAGCATGAAAATCACTTTAAACATGCTAATTTTAGCTCTAACACTGATGATCCACCTACAAATGTGAACTGACGTTCAAAAATAAAACATTTGAAAATGGACCATTTTCCACATTTCTGAAGCATGACGTAATGAGGGGGTGTTATCTCTTTTGTCGAAAATCAGCCGTTTTTGCTCGAACATTAAATGCCTCCAAATGGTATTTAATTAACTTCCCGGGGTGAAGAAACCCTTTTTGAGAACTCAGAGTGAGTAAATTGGCCATTTTCATGCACTTTTAACCATTCCATAAATCTTGTGTTTTGGGCCCCTGGAAGCATGAAAATCACTTTAAACATGCTAATTTTAGCTCTAACACTGATGATCCACCTACAAATGTGAACTGACGTTCAAAAATAAAACATTTGAAAACGGACCATTTTCCACATTTCTGAAGCATGACGTAATGGGGGGGTGTTATCTCTTTTGTCGAAAATCAGCCGTTTTTGCTCGAACATTAAATGCCTCCAAATGGTATTTAATTAACTTCCCGAGCCGGTGGAAGCATGAAAATCACTTTAAACATGCTAATTTTAGCTCTAACACTGATGATCCACCTACAAATGTGAACTGACGTTCAAAAATAAAACATTTGAAAACGGACCATTTTCCACATTTCTGAAGCATGACGTAATGGGGGGGTGTTATCTCTTTTGTCGAAAATCAGCCGTTTTTGCTCGAACATTAAATGCCTCCAAATGGTATTTAATTAACTTCCCGGGGTGAAGAAACCCTTTTTGAGAACTCAGAGTGAGTAAATTGGCCATTTTCATGCACTTTTAACCATTCCATAAATCTTGTATTTTGGGCCCCTGGAAGCATGAAAATAACTTTAAACATGCTAATTTTAGCTCTAACACTGATGATCCATCTACAAATGTGAACTGACGTTCAAAAATAAAACATTTGAAAACGGACCATTTTCCACATTTCTGAAGCATGACGTAATGGGGGGGTGTTATCTCTTTTGTCGAAAATCAGCCGTTTTTGCTCGAACATTAAATGCCTCCAAATGGTATTTAATTAACTTCCCGAGCCCCTGGAAGCATGAAAATCACTTTAAACATGCTAATTTTAGCTCTAACACTGATGATCCACCTACAAATGTGAACTGACGTTCAAAAATAAAACATTTGAAAACGGACCATTTTCCACATTTCTGAAGCATGACGTAATGGGGGGGGGTGTTATCTCTTTTGTCGAAAATCAGCCGTTTTTGCTCGAACATTAAATGCCTCCAAATGGTATTTAATTAACTTCCCGGGGTGAAGAAACCCTTTTTGAGAACTCAGAGTGAGTAAATTGGCCATTTTCATGCACTTTTAACCATTCCATAAATCTTGTGTTTAGGGCCCCTGGAAGCATGAAAATCACTTTAAACATGCTAATTTTAGCTCTAACACTGATGATCCACCTACAAATGTGAACTGACGTTCAAAAATAAAACATTTGAAAACGGACCATTTTCCACATTTCTGAAGCATGACGTAATGGGGGGTGTTATCTCTTTTGTCGAAAATCAGCCGTTTTTGCTCGAACATTAAATGCTTCCAAATGGTATTTAATTAACTTCCCGGGGTGAAGAAACCCTTTTTGAGAACTCAGAGTGAGTAAATTGGCCATTTTCATGCACTTTTAACCATTCCATAAATCTTGTGTTTTGGGCCCCTGGAAGCATGAAAATCACTTTAAACATGCTAATTTTAGCTCTAACACTGATGATCCACCTACAAATGTGAACTGACGTTCAAAAATTAAACATTTGAAAACGGACCATTTTCCACATTTCCGAAGCATGTCGTAATGGGGGGGTGTTATCTCTTTTGTCGAAAATCAGCCGTTTTTGCTCGAACATTAAATGCCTCCAAATGGTATTTAATTAACTTCCCGAGCCCCTGGAAGCATGAAAATCACTTTAAACATGCTAATTTTAGCTCTAACACTGATGACCCACCTACAAATGTGAACTGACGTTCAAAAATAAAACATTTGAAAACGGACCATTTTCCACATTTCTGAAGCATGACGTAATGGGGGGGTTTTATCTCTTTTGTCGAAAATCAGCCGTTTTTGCTCGAACATTAAATGCCTCCAAATGGTATTTAAATAACTTCCCGGGGTGAAGAAACCCTTTTTGAGAACTCAGAGTGAGTAAATTGGCCATTTTCATGCACTTTTAACCATTCCATAAATCTTGTGTTTTGGGCCCCTGGAAGCATGAAAATCACTTTAAACATGCTAATTTTAGCTCTAACACTGATGATCCACCTACAAATGTGAACTGACGTTCAAAAATAAAACATTTGAAAACGGACCATTTTCCACATTTCTGAAGCATGACGTAATGGGGGGGTGTTATCTCTTTTGTCGAAAATCAGCCGTTTTTGCTCGAACATTAAATGCCTCCAAATGGTATTTAATTAACTTCCCGAGCCCCTGGAAGCATGAAAATCACTTTAAACATGCTAATTTTAGCTCTAACACTGATGATCCACCTACAAATGTGAACTGACGTTCAAAAATAAAACATTTGAAAACGGACCATTTTCCACATTTCTGAAGCATGACGTAATGGGGGGGTGTTATCTCTTTTGTCGAAAATCAGCCGTTTTTGCTCGAACATTAAATGCCTCCAAATGGTATTTAATTAACTTCCCGGGGTGAAGAAACCCTTTTTGAGAACTCAGAGTGAGTAAATTGGCCATTTTCATGCACTTTTAACCATTCCATAAATCTTGTATTTTGGGCCCCTGGAAGCATGAAAATCACTTTAAACATGCTAATTTTAGCTCTAACACTGATGATCCACCTACAAATGTGAACTGACGTTCAAAAATAAAACATTTGAAAACGGACCATTTTCCACATTTCTGAAGCATGACGTAATGGGGGGGTGTTATCTCTTTTGTCGAAAATCCGCCGTTTTTGCTCGAACATTAAATGCCTCCAAATGGTATTTATTTCACTTCCCGAGCCCCTGGAAGCATGAAAATCACTTTAAACATGCTAATTTTAGCTCTAACACTGATGATCCACCTACAAATGTGAACTGACGTTCAAAAATAAAACATTTGAAAACGGACCATTTTCCACATTTCTGAAGCATGACGTAATGGGGGGGTGTTATCTCTTTTGTCGAAAATCAGCCGTTTTTGCTCGAACATTATATGCCTCCAAATGGTATTTAATTAACTTCCCGAGCCCCTGGAAGCATGAAAATCACTTTAAACATGCTAATTTTAGCTCTAACACTGATGATCCACCTACAAATGTGAACTGACGTTCAAAAATAAAACATTTGAAAACGGACCATTTTCCACATTTCTGAAGCATGACGTAATGGGGGGGTGTTATCTCTTTTGTCGAAAATCAGCCGTTTTTGCTCGAACATTATATGCCTCCAAATGGTATTTAATTAACTTCCCGAGCCCCTGGAAGCATGAAAATCACTTTAAACATGCTGATTTTAGCTCTAACACTGATGATCCACCTACAAATGTGAACTGACGTTCAAAAATAAAACATTTGAAAACGGACCATTTTCCACATTTCTGAAGCATGACGTAATGGGGGGGTGTTATCTCTTTTGTCGAAAATCAGCCGTTTTTGCTCGAACATTAAATGCCTCCAAATGGTATTTAATTAACTGCCCGAGCCCCTGGAAGCATGAAAATCACTTTAAACATGCTAATTTTAGCTCTAACACTGATGATCCACCTACAAATGTGAACTGACGTTCAAAAATAAAACATTTGAAAACGGACCATTTTCCACATTTCTTAAGCATGACGTAATGGGGGGGTGTTATCTCTTTTGTCGAAAATCAGCCGTTTTTGCTCGAACATTAAATGCCTCCAAATGGTATTTAATTAACTTCCCGAGCCCCTGGAAGCATGACAATCACTTTAAAAATGCTAATTTTAGCTCTAACACTGATGATCCACCTACAAATGTGAACTGACGTTCAAAAATAAAACATTTGAAAACGGACCATTTTCCACATTTCTGAAGCATGACGTAATGGGGGGGGTGTTATCTCTATTGTCGAAAATCAGCCGTTTTTGCTCGAACATTAAATGCCTCCAAATGGTATTTATTTCACTTCCCGAGACCCTGGAAGCATGAAAATCACTTTAAACATGCTAATTTTAGCTCTAACACTGATGATCCACCTACAAATGTGAACTGACGTTCAAAAATAAAACATTTGAAAACGGACCATTTTCCACATTTCTGAAGCATGACGTAATGGGGGGGTGTTATCTCTTTTGTCGAAAATCAGCCGTTTTTGCTCGAACATTAAATGCCTCCAAATGGTATTTAATTAACTTCCCGGGGTGAAGAAACCCTTTTTGAGAACTCAGAGTGAGTAAATTGGCCATTTTCATGCACTTTTAACCATTCCATAAATCTTGTGTTTTGGGCCCCTGGAAGCATGAAAATCACTTTAAACATGCTAATTTTAGCTCTAACACTGATGATCCACCTACAAATGTGAACTGACGTTCAAAAATAAAACATTTGAAAACGGACCATTTTCCACATTTCTGAAGCATGACGTAATGGGGGGGTGTTATCTCTTTTGTCGAAAATCAGCCGTTTTTGCTCGAACATTAAATGCCTCCAAATGGTATTTATTTCACTTCCCGAGCCCCTGGAAGCATGAAAATCACTTTAAACATGCTAATTTTAGCTCTAACACTGATGATCCACCTACAAATGTGAACTGACGTTCAAAAATAAAACATTTGAAAACGGACCATTTTCCACATTTCTGAAGCATGACGTAATGGGGGGGGTGTTATCTCTTTTGTCGAAAATCAGCCGTTTTTGCTCGAACATTAAATGCCTCCAAATGGTATTTATTTCACTTCCCGAGCCCCTGGAAGCATGAAAATCACTTTAAACATGCTAATTTTAGCTCTAACACTGATGATCCACCTACAAATGTGAACTGACGTTCAAAAATAAAACATTTGAAAACGGTCCATTTTCCACATTTCTGAAGCATGACGTAATGGGGGGGTGTTATCTCCTTTGTCGAAAATCAGCCGTTTTTGCTCGAACATTAAATGCCTCCAAATGGTATTTAATTAACTTCCCGGGGTGAAGAAACCCTTTTTGAGAACTCAGAGTGAGTAAATTGGCCATTTTCATGCACTTTTAACCATTCCATAAATCTTGTGTTTTGGGCCCCTGGAAGCATGAAAATCACTTTAAACATGCTAATTTTAGCTCTAACACTGATGATCCACCTACAAATGTGAACTGACGTTCAAAAATAAAACATTTGAAAACGGACCATTTTCCACATTTCTGAAGCATGACGTAATGGGGGGGTGTTATCTCTTTTGTCGAAAATCAGCCGTTTTTGCTCGAACATTAAATGCCTCCAAATGGTATTTAATTACCTTCCCGGGGTGAAGAAACCCTTTTTGAGAACTCAGAGTGAGTAAATTGGCCATTTTCATGCACTTTTAACCATTCCATAAATCTTGTGTTTTGGGCCCCTGGAAGCATGAAAATCACTTTAAACATGCTAATTTTAGCTCTAACACTGATGATCCACCTACAAATGTGAACTGACGTTCAAAAATAAAACATTTGAAAACGGACCATTTTCCACATTTCTGAAGCATGACGTAATGGGGGGGTGTTATCTCTTTTGTCGAAAATCAGCCGTTTTTGCTCGAACATTAAATGCCTCCAAATGGTATTTAATTAACTTCCCGGGGTGAAGAAACCCTTTTTGAGAACTCAGAGTGAGTAAATTGGCCATTTTCATGCACTTTTAACCATTCCATAAATCTTGTGTTTTGGGCCCCTGGAAGCATGAAAATAACTTTAAACATGCTAATTTTAGCTCTAACACTGATGATCCACCTACAAATGTGAACTGACGTTCAAAAATAAAACATTTGAAAACGGACCATTTTCCACATTTCTGAAGCATGACCTAATGGGGGGTGTTATCTCTTTGGTCGAAAATCAGCCGTTTTTGCTCGAACATTAAATGCCTCCAAATGGTATTTATTTCACTTCCCGAGCCCCTGGAAGCATGAAAATCACTTTAAACATGCTAATTTTAGCTCTAACACTGATGATCCACCTACAAATGTGAACTGACGTTCAAAAATAAAACATTTGAAAACGGACCATTTTCCACATTTCTGAAGCATGACGTAATGGGGGGGTATTATCTCTTTTGTCGAAAATCAGCCGTTTTTGCTCGAACATTAAATGCCTCCAAATGGTATTTAATTAACTTCCCGGGGTGAAGAAACCCTTTTTGAGAACTCAGAGTGAGTAAATTGGCCATTTTCATGCACTTTTAACCATTCCATAAATCTTGTGTTTTGGGCCCCTGGAAGCATGAAAATCACTTTAAACATGCTAATTTTAGCTCTAACACTGATGATCCACCTACAAATGTGAACTGACGTTCAAAAATAAAACATTTGAAAACGGACCATTTTCCACATTTCTGAAGCATGACGTAATGGGGGGGTGTTATCTCTTTTGTCGAAAATCAGCCGTTTTTGCTCGAACATTAAATGCCTCCAAAATGGTATTTAATTAACTTCCCGAGCCGGTGGAAGCATGAAAATCACTTTAAACATGCTAATTTTAGCTCTAACACTGATGATCCACCTACAAATGTGAACTGACGTTCAAAAATAAAACATTTGAAAACGGACCATTTTCCACATTTCTGAAGCATGACGTAATGGGGGGGTGTTATCTCTTTTGTCGAAAATCAGCCGTTTTTGCTCGAACATTAAATGCCTCCAAATGGTATTTAATTAACTTCCCGGGGTGAAGAAACCCTTTTTGAGAACTCAGAGTGAGTAAATTGGCCATTTTCATGCACTTTTAACCATTCCATAAATCTTGTATTTTGGGCCCCTGGAAGCATGAAAATCACTTTAAACATGCTAATTTTAGCTCTAACACTCATGATCCATCTACAAATGTGAACTGACGTTCAAAAATAAAACATTTGAAAACGGACCATTTTCCACATTTCTGAAGCATGACGTAATGGGGGGGTGTTATCTCTTTTGTCGAAAATCAGCCGTTTTTGCTCGAACATTAAATGCCTCCAAATGGTATTTAATTAACTTCCCGAGCCCCTGGAAGCATGAAAATCACTTTAAACATGCTAATTTTAGCTCTAACACTGATGATCCACCTACAAATGTGAACTGACGTTCAAAAATAAAACATTTGAAAACGGACCATTTTCCACATTTCTGAAGCATGACGTAATGGGGGGGGTGTTATCTCTTTTGTCGAAAATCAGCCGTTTTTGCTCGAACATTAAATGCCTCCAAATGGTATTTAATTAACTTCCCGGGGTGAAGAAACCCTTTTTGAGAACTCAGAGTGAGTAAATTGGCCATTTTCATGCACTTTTAACCATTCCATAAATCTTGTGTTTTGGGCCCCTGGAAGCATGAAAATCACTTTAAACATGCTAATTTTAGCTCTAACACTGATGATCCACCTACAAATGTGAAATGATGTTCAAAAATAAAACATTTGAAAATGGACCATTTTCCACATTTCTGAAGCATGACGTAATGGGGGGGTGTTATCTCTTTTGTCGAAAATCAGCCGTTTTTGCTCGAACATTAAATGCCTCCAAATGGTACTTAATTAACTTCCCGGGGTGAAGAAACCCTTTTTGAGAACTCAGAGTGAGTAAATTGGCCATTTTCATGCACTTTTAACCATTCCATAAATCTTGTGTTTAGGGCCCCTGGAAGCATGAAAATCACTTTAAACATGCTAATTTTAGCTCTAACACTGATGATCCACCTACAAATGTGAACTGACGTTCAAAAATAAAACATTTGAAAACGGACCATTTTCCACATTTCTGAAGCATGACGTAATGGGGGGTGTTATCTCTTTTGTCGAAAATCAGCCGTTTTTGCTCGAACATTAAATGCTTCCAAATGGTATTTAATTAACTTCCCGGGGTGAAGAAACCCTTTTTGAGAACTCAGAGTGAGTAAATTGGCCATTTTCATGCACTTTTAACCATTCCATAAATCTTGTGTTTTGGGCCCCTGGAAGCATGAAAATCACTTTAAACATGCTAATTATAGCTCTAACACTGATGATCCACCTACAAATGTGAACTGACGTTCAAAAATTAAACATTTGAAAACGGACCATTTTCCACATTTCCGAAGCATGTCGTAATGGGGGGGTGTTATCTCTTTTGTCGAAAATCAGCCGTTTTTGCTCGAACATTAAATGCCTCCAAATGGTATTTAATTAACTTCCCGAGCCCCTGGAAGCATGAAAATCACTTTAAACATGCTAATTTTAGCTCTAACACTGATGACCCACCTACAAATGTGAACTGACGTTCAAAAATAAAACATTTGAAAACGGACCATTTTCCACATTTCTGAAGCATGACGTAATGGGGGGGTTTTATCTCTTTTGTCGAAAATCAGCCGTTTTTGCTCGAACATTAAATGCCTCCAAATGGTATTTAAATAACTTCCCGGGGTGAAGAAACCCTTTTTGAGAACTCAGAGTGAGTAAATTGGCCATTTTCATGCACTTTTAACCATTCCATAAATCTTGTGTTTTGGGCCCCTGGAAGCATGAAAATCACTTTAAACATGCTAATTTTAGCTCTAACACTGATGATCCACCTACAAATGTGAACTGACGTTCAAAAATAAAACATTTGAAAACGGACCATTTTCCACATTTCTTAAGCATGACGTAATGGGGGGGTGTTATCTCTTTTGTCGAAAATCAGCCGTTTTTGCTCGAACATTAAATGCCTCCAAATGGTATTTAATTAACTTCCCGAGCCCCTGGAAGCATGACAATCACTTTAAAAATGCTAATTTTAGCTCTAACACTGATGATCCACCTACAAATGTGAACTGACGTTCAAAAATAAAACATTTGAAAACGGACCATTTTCCACATTTCTGAAGCATGACGTAATGGGGGGGGTGTTATCTCTATTGTCGAAAATCAGCCGTTTTTGCTCGAACATTAAATGCCTCCAAATGGTATTTATTTCACTTCCCGAGACCCTGGAAGCATGAAAATCACTTTAAACATGCTAATTTTAGCTCTAACACTGATGATCCACCTACAAATGTGAACTGACGTTCAAAAATAAAACATTTGAAAACGGACCATTTTCCACATTTCTGAAGCATGACGTAATGGGGGGGTGTTATCTCTTTTGTCGAAAATCAGCCGTTTTTGCTCGAACATTAAATGCCTCCAAATGGTATTTAATTAACTTCCCGGGGTGAAGAAACCCTTTTTGAGAACTCAGAGTGAGTAAATTGGCCATTTTCATGCACTTTTAACCATTCCATAAATCTTGTGTTTTGGGCCCCTGGAAGCATGAAAATCACTTTAAACATGCTAATTTTAGCTCTAACACTGATGATCCACCTACAAATGTGAACTGACGTTCAAAAATAAAACATTTGAAAACGGACCATTTTCCACATTTCTGAAGCATGACGTAATGGGGGGGTGTTATCTCTTTTGTCGAAAATCAGCCGTTTTTGCTCGAACATTAAATGCCTCCAAATGGTATTTATTTCACTTCCCGAGCCCCTGGAAGCATGAAAATCACTTTAAACATGCTAATTTTAGCTCTAACACTGATGATCCACCTACAAATGTGAACTGACGTTCAAAAATAAAACATTTGAAAACGGACCATTTTCCACATTTCTGAAGCATGACGTAATGGGGGGGGTGTTATCTCTTTTGTCGAAAATCAGCCGTTTTTGCTCGAACATTAAATGCCTCCAAATGGTATTTATTTCACTTCCCGAGCCCCTGGAAGCATGAAAATCACTTTAAACATGCTAATTTTAGCTCTAACACTGATGATCCACCTACAAATGTGAACTGACGTTCAAAAATAAAACATTTGAAAACGGTCCATTTTCCACATTTCTGAAGCATGACGTAATGGGGGGGTGTTATCTCCTTTGTCGAAAATCAGCCGTTTTTGCTCGAACATTAAATGCCTCCAAATGGTATTTAATTAACTTCCCGGGGTGAAGAAACCCTTTTTGAGAACTCAGAGTGAGTAAATTGGCCATTTTCATGCACTTTTAACCATTCCATAAATCTTGTGTTTTGGGCCCCTGGAAGCATGAAAATCACTTTAAACATGCTAATTTTAGCTCTAACACTGATGATCCACCTACAAATGTGAACTGACGTTCAAAAATAAAACATTTGAAAACGGACCATTTTCCACATTTCTGAAGCATGACGTAATGGGGGGGTGTTATCTCTTTTGTCGAAAATCAGCCGTTTTTGCTCGAACATTAAATGCCTCCAAATGGTATTTAATTACCTTCCCGGGGTGAAGAAACCCTTTTTGAGAACTCAGAGTGAGTAAATTGGCCATTTTCATGCACTTTTAACCATTCCATAAATCTTGTGTTTTGGGCCCCTGGAAGCATGAAAATCACTTTAAACATGCTAATTTTAGCTCTAACACTGATGATCCACCTACAAATGTGAACTGACGTTCAAAAATAAAACATTTGAAAACGGACCATTTTCCACATTTCTGAAGCATGACGTAATGGGGGGGTGTTATCTCTTTTGTCGAAAATCAGCCGTTTTTGCTCGAACATTAAATGCCTCCAAATGGTATTTAATTAACTTCCCGGGGTGAAGAAACCCTTTTTGAGAACTCAGAGTGAGTAAATTGGCCATTTTCATGCACTTTTAACCATTCCATAAATCTTGTGTTTTGGGCCCCTGGAAGCATGAAAATAACTTTAAACATGCTAATTTTAGCTCTAACACTGATGATCCACCTACAAATGTGAACTGACGTTCAAAAATAAAACATTTGAAAACGGACCATTTTCCACATTTCTGAAGCATGACCTAATGGGGGGTGTTATCTCTTTGGTCGAAAATCAGCCGTTTTTGCTCGAACATTAAATGCCTCCAAATGGTATTTATTTCACTTCCCGAGCCCCTGGAAGCATGAAAATCACTTTAAACATGCTAATTTTAGCTCTAACACTGATGATCCACCTACAAATGTGAACTGACGTTCAAAAATAAAACATTTGAAAACGGACCATTTTCCACATTTCTGAAGCATGACGTAATGGGGGGGTATTATCTCTTTTGTCGAAAATCAGCCGTTTTTGCTCGAACATTAAATGCCTCCAAATGGTATTTAATTAACTTCCCGGGGTGAAGAAACCCTTTTTGAGAACTCAGAGTGAGTAAATTGGCCATTTTCATGCACTTTTAACCATTCCATAAATCTTGTGTTTTGGGCCCCTGGAAGCATGAAAATCACTTTAAACATGCTAATTTTAGCTCTAACACTGATGATCCACCTACAAATGTGAACTGACGTTCAAAAATAAAACATTTGAAAACGGACCATTTTCCACATTTCTGAAGCATGACGTAATGGGGGGGTGTTATCTCTTTTGTCGAAAATCAGCCGTTTTTGCTCGAACATTAAATGCCTCCAAAATGGTATTTAATTAACTTCCCGAGCCGGTGGAAGCATGAAAATCACTTTAAACATGCTAATTTTAGCTCTAACACTGATGATCCACCTACAAATGTGAACTGACGTTCAAAAATAAAACATTTGAAAACGGACCATTTTCCACATTTCTGAAGCATGACGTAATGGGGGGGTGTTATCTCTTTTGTCGAAAATCAGCCGTTTTTGCTCGAACATTAAATGCCTCCAAATGGTATTTAATTAACTTCCCGGGGTGAAGAAACCCTTTTTGAGAACTCAGAGTGAGTAAATTGGCCATTTTCATGCACTTTTAACCATTCCATAAATCTTGTATTTTGGGCCCCTGGAAGCATGAAAATCACTTTAAACATGCTAATTTTAGCTCTAACACTCATGATCCATCTACAAATGTGAACTGACGTTCAAAAATAAAACATTTGAAAACGGACCATTTTCCACATTTCTGAAGCATGACGTAATGGGGGGGTGTTATCTCTTTTGTCGAAAATCAGCCGTTTTTGCTCGAACATTAAATGCCTCCAAATGGTATTTAATTAACTTCCCGAGCCCCTGGAAGCATGAAAATCACTTTAAACATGCTAATTTTAGCTCTAACACTGATGATCCACCTACAAATGTGAACTGACGTTCAAAAATAAAACATTTGAAAACGGACCATTTTCCACATTTCTGAAGCATGACGTAATGGGGGGGGTGTTATCTCTTTTGTCGAAAATCAGCCGTTTTTGCTCGAACATTAAATGCCTCCAAATGGTATTTAATTAACTTCCCGGGGTGAAGAAACCCTTTTTGAGAACTCAGAGTGAGTAAATTGGCCATTTTCATGCACTTTTAACCATTCCATAAATCTTGTGTTTTGGGCCCCTGGAAGCATGAAAATCACTTTAAACATGCTAATTTTAGCTCTAACACTGATGATCCACCTACAAATGTGAAATGATGTTCAAAAATAAAACATTTGAAAATGGACCATTTTCCACATTTCTGAAGCATGACGTAATGGGGGGGTGTTATCTCTTTTGTCGAAAATCAGCCGTTTTTGCTCGAACATTAAATGCCTCCAAATGGTACTTAATTAACTTCCCGGGGTGAAGAAACCCTTTTTGAGAACTCAGAGTGAGTAAATTGGCCATTTTCATGCACTTTTAACCATTCCATAAATCTTGTGTTTAGGGCCCCTGGAAGCATGAAAATCACTTTAAACATGCTAATTTTAGCTCTAACACTGATGATCCACCTACAAATGTGAACTGACGTTCAAAAATAAAACATTTGAAAACGGACCATTTTCCACATTTCTGAAGCATGACGTAATGGGGGGTGTTATCTCTTTTGTCGAAAATCAGCCGTTTTTGCTCGAACATTAAATGCTTCCAAATGGTATTTAATTAACTTCCCGGGGTGAAGAAACCCTTTTTGAGAACTCAGAGTGAGTAAATTGGCCATTTTCATGCACTTTTAACCATTCCATAAATCTTGTGTTTTGGGCCCCTGGAAGCATGAAAATCACTTTAAACATGCTAATTATAGCTCTAACACTGATGATCCACCTACAAATGTGAACTGACGTTCAAAAATTAAACATTTGAAAACGGACCATTTTCCACATTTCCGAAGCATGTCGTAATGGGGGGGTGTTATCTCTTTTGTCGAAAATCAGCCGTTTTTGCTCGAACATTAAATGCCTCCAAATGGTATTTAATTAACTTCCCGAGCCCCTGGAAGCATGAAAATCACTTTAAACATGCTAATTTTAGCTCTAACACTGATGACCCACCTACAAATGTGAACTGACGTTCAAAAATAAAACATTTGAAAACGGACCATTTTCCACATTTCTGAAGCATGACGTAATGGGGGGGTTTTATCTCTTTTGTCGAAAATCAGCCGTTTTTGCTCGAACATTAAATGCCTCCAAATGGTATTTAAATAACTTCCCGGGGTGAAGAAACCCTTTTTGAGAACTCAGAGTGAGTAAATTGGCCATTTTCATGCACTTTTAACCATTCCATAAATCTTGTGTTTTGGGCCCCTGGAAGCATGAAAATCACTTTAAACATGCTAATTTTAGCTCTAACACTGATGATCCACCTACAAATGTGAACTGACGTTCAAAAATAAAACATTTGAAAACGGACCATTTTCCACATTTCTGAAGCATGACGTAATGGGGGGGTGTTATCTCTTTTGTCGAAAATCAGCCGTTTTTGCTCGAACATTAAATGCCTCCAAATGGTATTTAATTAACTTCCCGAGCCCCTGGAAGCATGAGAATCACTTTAAACATGCTAATTTTAGCTCTAACACTGATGATCCACCTACAAATGTGAACTGACGTTCAAAAATAAAACATTTGAAAACGGACCATTTTCCACATTTCTGAAGCATGACGTAATGGGGGGGTGTTATCTCTTTTGTCGAAAATCAGCCGTTTTTGCTCGAACATTATATGCCTCCAAATGGTATTTAATTAACTTCCCGAGCCCCTGGAAGCATGAAAATCACTTTAAACATGCTAATTTTAGCTCTAACACTGATGATCCACCTACAAATGTGAACTGACGTTCAAAAATAAAACATTTGAAAACGGACCATTTTCCACATTTCTGAAGCATGACGTAATGGGGGGGTGTTATCTCTTTTGTCGAAAATCAGCCGTTTTTGCTCGAACATTATATGCCTCCAAATGGTATTTAATTAACTTCCCGAGCCCCTGGAAGCATGAAAATCACTTTAAACATGCTGATTTTAGCTCTAACACTGATGATCCACCTACAAATGTGAACTGACGTTCAAAAATAAAACATTTGAAAACGGACCATTTTCCACATTTCTGAAGCATGACGTAATGGGGGGGTGTTATCTCTTTTGTCGAAAATCAGCCGTTTTTGCTCGAACATTAAATGCCTCCAAATGGTATTTAATTAACTGCCCGAGCCCCTGGAAGCATGAAAATCACTTTAAACATGCTAATTTTAGCTCTAACACTGATGATCCACCTACAAATGTGAACTGACGTTCAAAAATAAAACATTTGAAAACGGACCATTTTCCACATTTCTTAAGCATGACGTAATGGGGGGGTGTTATCTCTTTTGTCGAAAATCAGCCGTTTTTGCTCGAACATTAAATGCCTCCAAATGGTATTTAATTAACTTCCCGAGCCCCTGGAAGCATGACAATCACTTTAAAAATGCTAATTTTAGCTCTAACACTGATGATCCACCTACAAATGTGAACTGACGTTCAAAAATAAAACATTTGAAAACGGACCATTTTCCACATTTCTGAAGCATGACGTAATGGGGGGGGTGTTATCTCTATTGTCGAAAATCAGCCGTTTTTGCTCGAACATTAAATGCCTCCAAATGGTATTTATTTCACTTCCCGAGACCCTGGAAGCATGAAAATCACTTTAAACATGCTAATTTTAGCTCTAACACTGATGATCCACCTACAAATGTGAACTGACGTTCAAAAATAAAACATTTGAAAACGGACCATTTTCCACATTTCTGAAGCATGACGTAATGGGGGGGTGTTATCTCTTTTGTCGAAAATCAGCCGTTTTTGCTCGAACATTAAATGCCTCCAAATGGTATTTAATTAACTTCCCGGGGTGAAGAAACCCTTTTTGAGAACTCAGAGTGAGTAAATTGGCCATTTTCATGCACTTTTAACCATTCCATAAATCTTGTGTTTTGGGCCCCTGGAAGCATGAAAATCACTTTAAACATGCTAATTTTAGCTCTAACACTGATGATCCACCTACAAATGTGAACTGACGTTCAAAAATAAAACATTTGAAAACGGACCATTTTCCACATTTCTGAAGCATGACGTAATGGGGGGGTGTTATCTCTTTTGTCGAAAATCAGCCGTTTTTGCTCGAACATTAAATGCCTCCAAATGGTATTTATTTCACTTCCCGAGCCCCTGGAAGCATGAAAATCACTTTAAACATGCTAATTTTAGCTCTAACACTGATGATCCACCTACAAATGTGAACTGACGTTCAAAAATAAAACATTTGAAAACGGACCATTTTCCACATTTCTGAAGCATGACGTAATGGGGGGGGTGTTATCTCTTTTGTCGAAAATCAGCCGTTTTTGCTCGAACATTAAATGCCTCCAAATGGTATTTATTTCACTTCCCGAGCCCCTGGAAGCATGAAAATCACTTTAAACATGCTAATTTTAGCTCTAACACTGATGATCCACCTACAAATGTGAACTGACGTTCAAAAATAAAACATTTGAAAACGGTCCATTTTCCACATTTCTGAAGCATGACGTAATGGGGGGGTGTTATCTCCTTTGTCGAAAATCAGCCGTTTTTGCTCGAACATTAAATGCCTCCAAATGGTATTTAATTAACTTCCCGGGGTGAAGAAACCCTTTTTGAGAACTCAGAGTGAGTAAATTGGCCATTTTCATGCACTTTTAACCATTCCATAAATCTTGTGTTTTGGGCCCCTGGAAGCATGAAAATCACTTTAAACATGCTAATTTTAGCTCTAACACTGATGATCCACCTACAAATGTGAACTGACGTTCAAAAATAAAACATTTGAAAACGGACCATTTTCCACATTTCTGAAGCATGACGTAATGGGGGGGTGTTATCTCTTTTGTCGAAAATCAGCCGTTTTTGCTCGAACATTAAATGCCTCCAAATGGTATTTAATTACCTTCCCGGGGTGAAGAAACCCTTTTTGAGAACTCAGAGTGAGTAAATTGGCCATTTTCATGCACTTTTAACCATTCCATAAATCTTGTGTTTTGGGCCCCTGGAAGCATGAAAATCACTTTAAACATGCTAATTTTAGCTCTAACACTGATGATCCACCTACAAATGTGAACTGACGTTCAAAAATAAAACATTTGAAAACGGACCATTTTCCACATTTCTGAAGCATGACGTAATGGGGGGGTGTTATCTCTTTTGTCGAAAATCAGCCGTTTTTGCTCGAACATTAAATGCCTCCAAATGGTATTTAATTAACTTCCCGGGGTGAAGAAACCCTTTTTGAGAACTCAGAGTGAGTAAATTGGCCATTTTCATGCACTTTTAACCATTCCATAAATCTTGTGTTTTGGGCCCCTGGAAGCATGAAAATAACTTTAAACATGCTAATTTTAGCTCTAACACTGATGATCCACCTACAAATGTGAACTGACGTTCAAAAATAAAACATTTGAAAACGGACCATTTTCCACATTTCTGAAGCATGACCTAATGGGGGGTGTTATCTCTTTGGTCGAAAATCAGCCGTTTTTGCTCGAACATTAAATGCCTCCAAATGGTATTTATTTCACTTCCCGAGCCCCTGGAAGCATGAAAATCACTTTAAACATGCTAATTTTAGCTCTAACACTGATGATCCACCTACAAATGTGAACTGACGTTCAAAAATAAAACATTTGAAAACGGACCATTTTCCACATTTCTGAAGCATGACGTAATGGGGGGGTATTATCTCTTTTGTCGAAAATCAGCCGTTTTTGCTCGAACATTAAATGCCTCCAAATGGTATTTAATTAACTTCCCGGGGTGAAGAAACCCTTTTTGAGAACTCAGAGTGAGTAAATTGGCCATTTTCATGCACTTTTAACCATTCCATAAATCTTGTGTTTTGGGCCCCTGGAAGCATGAAAATCACTTTAAACATGCTAATTTTAGCTCTAACACTGATGATCCACCTACAAATGTGAACTGACGTTCAAAAATAAAACATTTGAAAACGGACCATTTTCCACATTTCTGAAGCATGACGTAATGGGGGGGTGTTATCTCTTTTGTCGAAAATCAGCCGTTTTTGCTCGAACATTAAATGCCTCCAAAATGGTATTTAATTAACTTCCCGAGCCGGTGGAAGCATGAAAATCACTTTAAACATGCTAATTTTAGCTCTAACACTGATGATCCACCTACAAATGTGAACTGACGTTCAAAAATAAAACATTTGAAAACGGACCATTTTCCACATTTCTGAAGCATGACGTAATGGGGGGGTGTTATCTCTTTTGTCGAAAATCAGCCGTTTTTGCTCGAACATTAAATGCCTCCAAATGGTATTTAATTAACTTCCCGGGGTGAAGAAACCCTTTTTGAGAACTCAGAGTGAGTAAATTGGCCATTTTCATGCACTTTTAACCATTCCATAAATCTTGTATTTTGGGCCCCTGGAAGCATGAAAATCACTTTAAACATGCTAATTTTAGCTCTAACACTCATGATCCATCTACAAATGTGAACTGACGTTCAAAAATAAAACATTTGAAAACGGACCATTTTCCACATTTCTGAAGCATGACGTAATGGGGGGGTGTTATCTCTTTTGTCGAAAATCAGCCGTTTTTGCTCGAACATTAAATGCCTCCAAATGGTATTTAATTAACTTCCCGAGCCCCTGGAAGCATGAAAATCACTTTAAACATGCTAATTTTAGCTCTAACACTGATGATCCACCTACAAATGTGAACTGACGTTCAAAAATAAAACATTTGAAAACGGACCATTTTCCACATTTCTGAAGCATGACGTAATGGGGGGGGTGTTATCTCTTTTGTCGAAAATCAGCCGTTTTTGCTCGAACATTAAATGCCTCCAAATGGTATTTAATTAACTTCCCGGGGTGAAGAAACCCTTTTTGAGAACTCAGAGTGAGTAAATTGGCCATTTTCATGCACTTTTAACCATTCCATAAATCTTGTGTTTTGGGCCCCTGGAAGCATGAAAATCACTTTAAACATGCTAATTTTAGCTCTAACACTGATGATCCACCTACAAATGTGAAATGATGTTCAAAAATAAAACATTTGAAAATGGACCATTTTCCACATTTCTGAAGCATGACGTAATGGGGGGGTGTTATCTCTTTTGTCGAAAATCAGCCGTTTTTGCTCGAACATTAAATGCCTCCAAATGGTACTTAATTAACTTCCCGGGGTGAAGAAACCCTTTTTGAGAACTCAGAGTGAGTAAATTGGCCATTTTCATGCACTTTTAACCATTCCATAAATCTTGTGTTTAGGGCCCCTGGAAGCATGAAAATCACTTTAAACATGCTAATTTTAGCTCTAACACTGATGATCCACCTACAAATGTGAACTGACGTTCAAAAATAAAACATTTGAAAACGGACCATTTTCCACATTTCTGAAGCATGACGTAATGGGGGGTGTTATCTCTTTTGTCGAAAATCAGCCGTTTTTGCTCGAACATTAAATGCTTCCAAATGGTATTTAATTAACTTCCCGGGGTGAAGAAACCCTTTTTGAGAACTCAGAGTGAGTAAATTGGCCATTTTCATGCACTTTTAACCATTCCATAAATCTTGTGTTTTGGGCCCCTGGAAGCATGAAAATCACTTTAAACATGCTAATTATAGCTCTAACACTGATGATCCACCTACAAATGTGAACTGACGTTCAAAAATTAAACATTTGAAAACGGACCATTTTCCACATTTCCGAAGCATGTCGTAATGGGGGGGTGTTATCTCTTTTGTCGAAAATCAGCCGTTTTTGCTCGAACATTAAATGCCTCCAAATGGTATTTAATTAACTTCCCGAGCCCCTGGAAGCATGAAAATCACTTTAAACATGCTAATTTTAGCTCTAACACTGATGACCCACCTACAAATGTGAACTGACGTTCAAAAATAAAACATTTGAAAACGGACCATTTTCCACATTTCTGAAGCATGACGTAATGGGGGGGTTTTATCTCTTTTGTCGAAAATCAGCCGTTTTTGCTCGAACATTAAATGCCTCCAAATGGTATTTAAATAACTTCCCGGGGTGAAGAAACCCTTTTTGAGAACTCAGAGTGAGTAAATTGGCCATTTTCATGCACTTTTAACCATTCCATAAATCTTGTGTTTTGGGCCCCTGGAAGCATGAAAATCACTTTAAACATGCTAATTTTAGCTCTAACACTGATGATCCACCTACAAATGTGAACTGACGTTCAAAAATAAAACATTTGAAAACGGACCATTTTCCACATTTCTGAAGCATGACGTAATGGGGGGGTGTTATCTCTTTTGTCGAAAATCAGCCGTTTTTGCTCGAACATTAAATGCCTCCAAATGGTATTTAATTAACTTCCCGAGCCCCTGGAAGCATGAAAATCACTTTAAACATGCTAATTTTAGCTCTAACACTGATGATCCACCTACAAATGTGAACTGACGTTCAAAAATAAAACATTTGAAAACGGACCATTTTCCACATTTCTGAAGCATGACGTAATGGGGGGGGGTGTTATCTCTTTTGTCGAAAATCAGCCGTTTTTGCTCGAACATTAAATGACTCCAAATGGTATTTAATTAACTTCCCGAGCCCCTGGAAGCATGAAAATCACTTTAAACATGCTAATTTTAGCTCTAACACTGATGATCCACCTACAAATGTGAACTGACGTTCAAAAATAAAACATTTGAAAATGGACCATTTTCCACATTTCTGAAGCATGACGTAATGGGGGGGTGTTATCTCTTTTGTCGAAAATCAGCCGTTTTTGCTCGAACATTAAATGCCTCCAAATGGTATTTAATTAACTTCCCGGGGTGAAGAAACCCTTTTTGAGAACTCAGAGTGAGTAAATTGGCCATTTTCATGCACTTTTAACCATTCCATAAATCTTGTGTTTTGGGCCCCTGGAAGCATGAAAATCACTTTAAACATGCTAATTTTAGCTCTAACACTGATGATCCACCTACAAATGTGAACTGACGTTCAAAAATAAAACATTTGAAAACGGACCATTTTCCACATTTCTGAAGCATGACGTAATGGGGGGGTGTTATCTCTTTTGTCGAAAATCAGCCGTTTTTGCTCGAACATTAAATGACTCCAAATGGTATTTAATTAACTTCCCGAGCCGGTGGAAGCATGAAAATCACTTTAAACATGCTAATTTTAGCTCTAACACTGATGATCCACCTACAAATGTGAACTGACGTTCAAAAATAAAACATTTGAAAACGGACCATTTTCCACATTTCTGAAGCATGACGTAATGGGGGGGTGTTATCTCTTTTGTCGAAAATCAGCCGTTTTTGCTCGAACATTAAATGCCTCCAAATGGTATTTAATTAACTTCCCGGGGTGAAGAAACCCTTTTTGAGAACTCAGAGTGAGTAAATTGGCCATTTTCATGCACTTTTAACCATTCCATAAATCTTGTATTTTGGGCCCCTGGAAGCATGAAAATAACTTTAAACATGCTAATTTTAGCTCTAACACTGATGATCCATCTACAAATGTGAACTGACGTTCAAAAATAAAACATTTGAAAACGGACCATTTTCCACATTTCTGAAGCATGACGTAATGGGGGGGTGTTATCTCTTTTGTCGAAAATCAGCCGTTTTTGCTCGAACATTAAATGCCTCCAAATGGTATTTAATTAACTTCCCGAGCCCCTGGAAGCATGAAAATCACTTTAAACATGCTAATTTTAGCTCTAACACTGATGATCCACCTACAAATGTGAACTGACGTTCAAAAATAAAACATTTGAAAACGGACCATTTTCCACATTTCTGAAGCATGACGTAATGGGGGGGGTGTTATCTCTTTTGTCGAAAATCAGCCGTTTTTGCTCGAACATTAAATGCCTCCAAATGGTATTTAATTAACTTCCCGGGGTGAAGAAACCCTTTTTGAGAACTCAGAGTGAGTAAATTGGCCATTTTCATGCACTTTTAACCATTCCATAAATCTTGTGTTTAGGGCCCCTGGAAGCATGAAAATCACTTTAAACATGCTAATTTTAGCTCTAACACTGATGATCCACCTACAAATGTGAACTGACGTTCAAAAATAAAACATTTGAAAACGGACCATTTTCCACATTTCTGAAGCATGACGTAATGGGGGGTGTTATCTCTTTTGTCGAAAATCAGCCGTTTTTGCTCGAACATTAAATGCTTCCAAATGGTATTTAATTAACTTCCCGGGGTGAAGAAACCCTTTTTGAGAACTCAGAGTGAGTAAATTGGCCATTTTCATGCACTTTTAACCATTCCATAAATCTTGTGTTTTGGGCCCCTGGAAGCATGAAAATCACTTTAAACATGCTAATTTTAGCTCTAACACTGATGATCCACCTACAAATGTGAACTGACGTTCAAAAATTAAACATTTGAAAACGGACCATTTTCCACATTTCCGAAGCATGTCGTAATGGGGGGGTGTTATCTCTTTTGTCGAAAATCAGCCGTTTTTGCTCGAACATTAAATGCCTCCAAATGGTATTTAATTAACTTCCCGAGCCCCTGGAAGCATGAAAATCACTTTAAACATGCTAATTTTAGCTCTAACACTGATGACCCACCTACAAATGTGAACTGACGTTCAAAAATAAAACATTTGAAAACGGACCATTTTCCACATTTCTGAAGCATGACGTAATGGGGGGGTTTTATCTCTTTTGTCGAAAATCAGCCGTTTTTGCTCGAACATTAAATGCCTCCAAATGGTATTTAAATAACTTCCCGGGGTGAAGAAACCCTTTTTGAGAACTCAGAGTGAGTAAATTGGCCATTTTCATGCACTTTTAACCATTCCATAAATCTTGTGTTTTGGGCCCCTGGAAGCATGAAAATCACTTTAAACATGCTAATTTTAGCTCTAACACTGATGATCCACCTACAAATGTGAACTGACGTTCAAAAATAAAACATTTGAAAACGGACCATTTTCCACATTTCTGAAGCATGACGTAATGGGGGGGTGTTATCTCTTTTGTCGAAAATCAGCCGTTTTTGCTCGAACATTAAATGCCTCCAAATGGTATTTAATTAACTTCCCGAGCCCCTGGAAGCATGAAAATCACTTTAAACATGCTAATTTTAGCTCTAACACTGATGATCCACCTACAAATGTGAACTGACGTTCAAAAATAAAACATTTGAAAACGGACCATTTTCCACATTTCTGAAGCATGACGTAATGGGGGGGTGTTATCTCTTTTGTCAAAAATCAGCCGTTTTTGCTCGAACATTAAATGCCTCCAAGTGGTATTTAATTAGCTTCCCGGGGTGAAGAAACCCTTTTTGAGAACTCAGAGTGAGTAAATTGGCCATTTTCATGCACTTTTAACCATTCCATAAATCTTGTTTTTTGGGCCCCTGGAAGCATGAAAATCACTTTAAACATGCTAATTTTAGCTCTAACACTGATGATCCACCTACAAATGTGAACTGACGTTCAAAAATAAAACATTTGAAAACGGACCATTTTCCACATTTCTGAAGCATGACGTAATGGGGGGGGGTGTTATCTCTTTTGTCGAAAATCAGCCGTTTTTGCTCGAACATTAAATGCCTCCAAATGGTATTTATTTCACTTCACGAGCCCCTAGAAGCATGAAAATCACTTTAAACATGCTAATTTTAGCTCTAACACTGATGATCCACCTACAAATGTGAACTGACGTTCAAAAATAAAACATTTGAAAACGGACCATTTTCCACATTTCTGAAGCATGACGTAATGGGGGGGGTGTTATCTCTTTTGTCGAAAATCAGCCGTTTTTGCTCGAACATTAAATGCCTCCAAATGGTATTTAATTACCTTCCCGGGGTGAAGAAACCCTTTTTGAGAACTCAGAGTGAGTAAATTGGCCATTTTCATGCACTTTTAACCATTCCATAAATCTTGTGTTTTGGGCCCCTGGAAGCATGAAAATCACTTTAAACATGCTAATTTTAGCTCTAACACTGATGATCCACCTACAAATGTGAACTGACGTTCAAAAATAAAACATTTGAAAACGGACCATTTTCCACATTTCTGAAGCATGACGTAATGGGGGGGTGTTATCTCTTTTGTCGAAAATCAGCCGTTTTTGCTCGAACATTAAATGCCTCCAAATGGTATTTAATTAACTTCCCGGGGTGAAGAAACCCTTTTTGAGAACTCAGAGTGAGTAAATTGGCCATTTTCATGCACTTTTAACCATTCCATAAATCTTGTGTTTTGGGCCCCTGGAAGCATGAAAATAACTTTAAACATGCTAATTTTAGCTCTAACACTGATGATCCACCTACAAATGTGAACTGACGTTCAAAAATAAAACATTTGAAAACGGACCATTTTCCACATTTCTGAAGCATGACCTAATGGGGGGTGTTATCTCTTTTGTCGAAAATCAGCCGTTTTTGCTCGAACATTAAATGCCTCCAAATGGTATTTATTTCACTTCCCGAGCCCCTGGAAGCATGAAAATCACTTTAAACATGCTAATTTTAGCTCTAACACTGATGATCCACCTACAAATGTGAACTGACGTTCAAAAATAAAACATTTGAAAACGGACCATTTTCCACATTTCTGAAGCATGACGTAATGGGGGGGTATTATCTCTTTTGTCGAAAATCAGCCATTTTTGCTCGAACATTAAATGCCTCCAAATGGTATTTAATTAACTTCCAGGGGTGAAGAAACCCTTTTTGAGAACTCAGAGTGAGTAAATTGGCCATTTTCATGCACTTTTAACCATTCCATAAATCTTGTGTTTTGGGCCCCTGGAAGCATGAAAATCACTTTAAACATGCTAATTTTAGCTCTAACACTGATGATCCACCTACAAATGTGAACTGACGTTCAAAAATAAAACATTTGAAAACGGACCATTTTCCACATTTCTGAAGCATGACGTAATGGGGGGGTGTTATCTCTTTTGTCGAAAATCAGCCGTTTTTGCTCGAACATTAAATGCCACCAAATGGTATTTAATTAACTTCCCGAGCCGGTGGAAGCATGAAAATCACTTTAAACATGCTAATTTTAGCTCTAACACTGATGATCCACCTACAAATGTGAACTGACGTTCAAAAATAAAACATTTGAAAACGGACCATTTTCCACATTTCTGAAGCATGACGTAATGGGGGGGTGTTATCTCTTTTGTCGAAAATCAGCCGTTTTTGCTCGAACATTAAATGCCTCCAAATGGTATTTAATTAACTTCCCGGGGTGAAGAAACCCTTTTTGAGAACTCAGAGTGAGTAAATTGGCCATTTTCATGCACTTTGAACCATTCCATAAATCTTGTATTTTGGGCCCCTGGAAGCATGAAAATCACTTTAAACATGCTAATTTTAGCTCTAACACTGATGATCCATCTACAAATGTGAACTGACGTTCAAAAATAAAACATTTGAAAACGGACCATTTTCCACATTTCTGAAGCATGACGTAATGGGGGGGTGTTATCTCTTTTGTCGAAAATCAGCCGCTTTTGCTCGAACATTAAATGCCTCCAAATGGTATTTATTTCACTTCCCGAGCCCCTGGAAGCATGAAAATCACTTTAAACATGCTAATTTTAGCTCTAACACTGATGATCCACCTACAAATGTGAACTGACGTTCAAAAATAAAACATTTGAAAACGGACCATTTTCCACATTTCTGAAGCATGACGTAATGGGGGGGTGTTATCTCTTTTGTCGAAAATCAGCCGTTTTTGCTCGAACATTAAATGCCTCCAAATGGTATTTAATTAACTTCCCGAGCCCCTGGAAGCATGACAATCACTTTAAACATGCTAATTTTAGCTCTAACACTGATGATCCACCTACAAATGTGAACTGACGTTCAAAAATAAAACATTTGAAAACGGACCATTTTCCACATTTCTGAAGCATGACGTAATGGGGGGGTGTTATCTCTTTTGTCGAAAATCAGCCGTTTTTGCTCGAACATTAAATGCCTCCAAATGGTATTTATTTCACTTCCCGAGCCCCTGGAAGCATGAAAATCACTTTAAACATGCTAATTTTAGCTCTAACACTGATGATCCACCTACAAATGTGAACTGACGTTCAAAAATAAAACATTTGAAAACGGACCATTTTCCACATTTCTGAAGCATGACGTAATGGGGGGGTGTTATCTCTTTTGTCGAAAATCAGCCGTTTTTGCTCGAACATTAAATGCCTCCAAATGGTATTTAATTAACTTCCCGGGGTGAAGAAACCCTTTTTGAGAACTCAGAGTGAGTAAATTGCCCATTTTCATGCACTTTTAACCATTCCATAAATCTTGTAT
This sequence comes from Lissotriton vulgaris, assembly GCF_964263255.1. Classification (NCBI taxonomy): domain Eukaryota; kingdom Metazoa; phylum Chordata; class Amphibia; order Caudata; family Salamandridae; genus Lissotriton; species Lissotriton vulgaris. The sequence goes on along the minus strand of NW_028247817.1, from coordinate 229,817 downwards.
TTTGGGCCCCTGGAAGCATGAAAATCACTTTAAACATGCTAATTTTAGCTCTAACACTGATGATCCATCTACAAATGTGAACTGACGTTCAAAAATAAAACATTTGAAAACGGACCATTTTCCACATTTCTGAAGCATGACGTAATGGGGGGGTGTTATCTCTTTTGTCGAAAATCAGCCGTTTTTGCTCGAACATTAAATGCCTCCAAATGGTATTTATTTCACTTCCCGAGCCCCTGGAAGCATGAAAATCACTTTAAACATGCTAATTTTAGCTCTAACACTGATGATCCATCTACAAATGTGAACTGACGTTCAAAAATAAAACATTTGAAAACGGACCATTTTCCACATTTCTGAAGCATGACGTAATGGGGGGGTGTTATCTCTTTTGTCGAAAATCAGCCGTTTTTGCTCGAACATTAAATGCCTCCAAATGGTATTTAATTAACTTCCCGGGGTGAAGAAACCCTTTTTGAGAACTCAGAGTGAGTAAATTGGCCATTTTCATGCACTTTTAACCATTCCATAAATCTTGTGTTTTGGGCCCCTGGAAGCATGAAAATCACTTTAAACATGCTAATTTTAGCTCTAACACTGATGATCCACCTACAAATGTGAACTGACGTTCAAAAATAAAACATTTGAAAATGGACCATTTTCCACATTTCTGAAGCATGACGTAATGGGGGGGTGTTATCTCTTTTGTCGAAAATCAGCCGTTTTTGCTCGAACATTAAATGCCTCCAAATGGTATTTATTTCACTTCCCGAGCCCCTGGAAGCATGAAAATCACTTTAAACATGCTAATTTTAGCTCTAACACTGATGATCCACCTACAAATGTGAACTGACGTTCAAAAATAAAACATTTGAAAACGGACCATTTTCCACATTTCTGAAGCATGACGTAATGGGGGGGTGTTATCTCTTTTGTCGAGAATCAGCCGTTTTTGCTCGAACATTAAATGCCTCCAAATGGTATTTAATTAACTTCCCGAGCCTCTGGAAGCATGAAAATCACTTTAAACATGCTAATTTTAGCTCTAACACTGATTATCCACCTACAAATGTGAACTGACGTTCAAAAATAAAACATTTGAAAATGGACCATTTTCCACATTTCTGAAGCATGACGTAATGGGGGGGTGTTATCTCTTTTGTCGAAAATCAGCCGTTTTTGCTCGAACATTAAATGCCTCCAAATGGTATTTAATTAACTTCCCGAGCCCCTGGAAGCATGAAAATCACTTTAAACATGCTAATTTTAGCTCTAACACTGATGACCCACCTACAAATGTGAACTGACGTTCAAAAATAAAACATTTGAAAACGGACCATTTTCCACATTTCTGAAGCATGACGTAATGGGGGGGTTTTATCTCTTTTGTCGAAAATCAGCCGTTTTTGCTCGAACATTAAATGCCTCCAAATGGTATTTAAATAACTTCCCGGGGTGAAGAAACCCTTTTTGAGAACTCAGAGTGAGTAAATTGGCCATTTTCATGCACTTTTAACCATTCCATAAATCTTGTGTTTTGGGCCCCTGGAAGCATGAAAATCACTTTAAACATGCTAATTTTAGCTCTAACACTGATGATCCACCTACAAATGTGAACTGACGTTCAAAAATAAAACATTTGAAAACGGACCATTTTCCACATTTCTGAAGCATGACGTAATGGGGGGGTGTTATCTCTTTTGTCGAAAATCAGCCGTTTTTGCTCGAACATTAAATTACTCCAAATGGTATTTAATTAACTTCCCGAGCCCCTGGAAGCATGAAAATCACTTTAAACATGCTAATTTTAGCTCTAACACTGATGATCCACCTACAAATATGAACTGACGTTCAAAAATAAAACATTTGAAAATGGACCATTTTCCACATTTCTGAAGCATGACGTAATGGGGGGGTGTTATCTCTTTTGTCGAAAATCAGCCGTTTTTGCTCGAACATTAAATGCCTCCAAATGGTATTTAATTTAACTTCCCGGGGTGAAGAAACCCTTTTTGAGAACTCAGAGTGAGTAAATTGGCCATTTTCATGCACTTTTAACCATTCCATAAATCTTGTGTTTTGGGCCCCTGGAAGCATGAAAATCACTTTAAACATGCTAATTTTAGCTCTAACACTGATGATCCACCTACAAATGTGAACTGACGTTCAAAAATAAAACATTTGAAAACGGACCATTTTCCACATTTCTGAAGCATGACGTAATGGGGGGGTGTTATCTCTTTTGTCGAAAATCAGCCGTTTTTGCTCGAACATTAAATGCCTCCAAATGGTATTTATTTCACTTCCCGAGCCCCTGGAAGCATGAAAATCACTTTAAACATGCTAATTTTAGCTCTAACACTGATGATCCACCTACAAATGTGAACTGACGTTCAAAAATAAAACATTTGAAAACGGACCATTTTCCACATTTTTGAAGCATGACGTAATGGGGGGGGTGTTATCTCTTTTGTCGAAAATCAGCCGTTTTTGCTCGAACATTAAATGCCTCCAAATGGTATTTAATTAACTTCCCGGGGTGAAGAAACCCTTTTTGAGAACTCAGAGTGAGTAAATTGGCCATTTTCATGCACTTTTAACCATTCCATAAATCTTGTGTTTTGGGCCCCTGGAAGCATGAAAATCACTTTAAACATGCTAATTTTAGCTCTAACACTGATGATCCACCTACAAATGTGAACTGACGTTCAAAAATAAAACATTTGAAAACGGACCATTTTCCACATTTCTGAAGCATGACGTAATGGGGGGGTGTTATCTCTTTTGTCGAAAATCAGCCGTTTTTGCTCGAACATTAAATGCCTCCAAATGGTATTTAATTAACTTCCCGAGCCGGTGGAAGCATGAAAATCACTTTAAACATGCTAATTTTAGCTCTAACACTGATGATCCACCTACAAATGTGAACTGACGTTCAAAAATAAAACATTTGAAAACGGACCATTTTCCACATTTCTGAAGCATGACGTAATGGGGGGGTGTTATCTCTTTTGTCGAAAATCAGCCGTTTTTGCTGGAACATTAAATGCCTCCAAATGTTATTTAATTAACTTCCCGGGGTGAAGAAACCCTTTTTGAGAACTCAGAGTGAGTAAATTGGACATTTTCATGCACTTTTAACCATTCCATAAATCTTGTATTTTGGGCCCCTGGAAGCATGAAAATCACTTTAAACATGCTAATTTTAGCTCTAACACTGATGATCCACCTACAAATGTGAACTGACGTTCAAAAATAAAACATTTGAAAACGGACCATTTTCCACATTTCTGAAGCATGACGTAATGGGGGGGTGTTATCTCTTTTGTCGAAAATCAGCCGTTTTTGCTCGAACATTAAATGCCTCCAAATGGTATTTATTTCACTTCCCGAGCCCCTGGAAGCATGAAAATCACTTTAAACATGCTAATTTTAGCTCTAACACTGATGATCCACCTACAAATGTGAACTGACGTTCAAAAATAAAACATTTGAAAACGGACCATTTTCCACATTTCTGAAGCATGACGTAATGGGGGGGTGTTATCTCTTTTGTCGAAAATCAGCCGTTTTTGCTCGAACATTAAATGCCTCCAAATGGTATTTAATTAACTTCCCGAGCCCCTGGAAGCATGAAAATCACTTTAAACATGCTAATTTTAGCTCTAACACTGATGATCCACCTACAAATGTGAACTGACGTTCAAAAATAAAACATTTGAAAACGGACCATTTTCCACATTTCTGAAGCATGACGTAATGGGGGGGTGTTATCTCTTTTGTCGAAAATCAGCCGTTTTTGCTCGAACATTAAATGCCTCCAAATGGTATTTATTTCACTTCCCGAGCCCCTGGAAGCATGAAAATCACTTTAAACATGCTAATTTTAGCTCTAACACTGATGATCCACCTACAAATGTGAACTGACGTTCAAAAATAAAACATTTGAAAACGGACCATTTTCCACATTTCTGAAGCATGACGTAATGGGGGGGTGTTATCTCTTTTGTCGAAAATCAGCCGTTTTTGCTCGAACATTAAATGCCTCCAAATGGTATTTAATTAACTTCCCGAGCCTCTGGAAGCATGAAAATCACTTTAAACATGCTAATTTTAGCTCTAACACTGATGATCCACCTACAAATGTGAACTGACGTTCAAAAATAAAACATTTGAAAACGGACCATTTTCCACATTTCTGAAGCATGACGTAATGGGGGGGTGTTATCTCTTTTGTCGAAAATCAGCCGTTTTTGCTCGAACATTAAATGCCTCCAAATGGTATTTAATTAACTTCCCGGGGTGAAGAAACCCTTTTTGAGAACTCAGAGTGAGTAAATTGGCCATTTTCATGCACTTTTAACCATTCCATAAATCTTGTGTTTTGGGCCCCTGGAAGCATGAAAATCACTTTAAACATGCTAATTTTAGCTCTAACACTGATGATCCACCTACAAATGTGAACTGACGTTCAAAAATAAAACATTTGAAAACGGACCATTTTCCACATTTCTGAAGCATGACGTAATGGGGGGTGTTATCTCTTTTGTCGAAAATCAGCCGTTTTTGCTCGAACATTAAATGCCTCCAAATGGTATTTAATTAACTTCCCGAGCCCCTGGAAGCATGAAAATCACTTTAAACATGCTAATTTTAGCTCTAACACTGATGATCCACCTACAAATGTGAACTGACGTTCAAAAATAAAACATTTGAAAACGGACCATTTTCCACATTTCTGAAGCATGACGTAATGGGGGGGTGTTATCTCTTTTGTCGAAAATCAGCCGTTTTTGCTTGAACATTAAATGCCTCCAAATGGTATTTAATTAACTTCCCGGCGTGAAGAAACCCTTTTTGAGAACTCAGAGTGAGTAAATAGGCCATTTTCATGCACTTTTAACCATTCCATGAATCTTGTGTTTTGGGCCCCTGGAAGCATGAAAATCACTTTAAACATGCTAATTTTAGCTCTAACACTGATGATCCACCTACAAATGTGAACTGACGTTCAAAAATAAAACATTTGAAAACGGACCATTTTCCACATTTCTGAAGCATGACGTAATGGGGGGGGGTGTTATCTCTTTTGTCGAAAATCAGCCGTTTTTGCTCGAACATTAAATGCCTCCAAATGGTATTTAATTACTTTCCCGAGCCCCTGGAAGCATGAAAATCACTTTAAACATGCTAATTTTAGCTCTAACACTGATGATCCACCTACAAATGTGAACTGACGTTCAAAAATAAAACATTTGAAAACGGACCATTTTCCACATTTCTGAAGCATGACGTAATGGGGGGGGTGTTATCTCTTTTGTCGAAAATCAGCCGTTTTTGCTCGAACATTAAATGCCTCCAAATGGTATTTAATTAACTTCCCGGGGTGAAGAAACCCTTTTTGAGAACTCAGAGTGAGTAAATTGGCCATTTTCATGCACTTTTAACCATTCCATAAATCTTGTGTTTTGGGCCCCTGGAAGCATGAAAATCACTTTAAACATGCTAATTTTAGCTCTAACACTGATGATCCACCTACAAATGTGAACTGACGTTCAAAAATAAAACATTTGAAAACGGACCATTTTCCACATTTCTGAAGCATGACGTAATGGGGGGGTGTTATCTCTTTTGTCGAAAATCAGCCGTTTTTGCTCGAACATTAAATGCCTCCAAATGGTATTTAATTAACTTCCCGAGCCCCTGGAAGCATGAAAATCACTTTAAACATGCTAATTTTAGCTCTAACACTGATGATCCACCTACAAATGTGAACTGACGTTCAAAAATAAAACATTTGAAAACGGACCATTTTCCACCTTTCTGAAGCATGACGTAATGGGGGGGTTTTATCTCTTTTGTCGAAAATCAGCCGTTTTTGCTCGAACATTAAATGCCTCCAAATGGTATTTAAATAACTTCCCGGGGTGAAGAAACCCTTTTTGAGAACTCAGAGTGAGTAAATTGGCCATTTTCATGCACTTTTAACCATTCCATAAATCTTGTGTTTTGGGCCCCTGGAAGCATGAAAATCACTTTAAACATGCTAATTTTAGCTCTAACACTGATGATCCACCTACAAATGTGAACTGACGTTCAAAAATAAAACATTTGAAAACGGACCATTTTCCACATTTCTGAAGCATGACGTAATGGGGGGGTGTTATCTCTTTTGTCGAAAATCAGCCGTTTTTGCTCGAACATTAAATGCCTCCAAATGGTATTTAATTAACTTCCCGGGGTGAAGAAACCCTTTTTGAGAACTCGGAGTGAGTAAATTGGCCATTTTCATGCACTTTTAACCATTCCATAAATCTTGTGTTTTGGGCCCTTGGAAGCATGAAAATCACTTTAAACATGCTAATTTTAGCTCTAACACTGATGATCCACCTACAAATGTGAACTGACGTTCAAAAATAAAACATTTGAAAACGGACCATTTTCCACATTTCTGAAGCATGACGTAATGGGGGGGTGTTATCTCTTTTGTCGAAAATCAGCCGTTTTTGCTCGAACATTAAATGACTCCAAATGGTATTTAATTAACTTCCCGAGCCCCTGGAAGCATGAAAATCACTTTAAACATGCTAATTTTAGCTCTAACACTGATGATCCACCTACAAATGTGAACTGACGTTCAAAAATAAAACATTTGAAAATGGACCATTTTCCACATTTCTGAAGCATGACGTAATGGGGGGGTGTTATCTCTTTTGTCGAAAATCAGCCGTTTTTGCTCGAACATTAAATGCCTCCAAATGGTATTTAATTAACTTCCCGGGGTGAAGAAACCCTTTTTGAGAACTCAGAGTGAGTAAATTGGCCATTTTCATGCACTTTTAACCATTCCATAAATCTTGTGTTTTGGGCCCCTGGAAGCATGAAAATCACTTTAAACATGCTAATTTTAGCTCTAACACTGATGGTCCACCTACAAATGTGAACTGACGTTCAAAAATAAAACATTTGAAAACAGACCATTTTCCACATTTCTGAAGCATGACGTAATGGGGGGTGTTATCTCTTTTGTCGAAAATCAGCCGTTTTTGCTCGAACATTAAATGCCTCCAAATGGTATTTATTTCACTTCCCGAGCCCCTGGAAGCATGAAAATCACTTTAAACATGCTAATTTTAGCTCTAACACTGATGATCCACCTACAAATGTGAACTGACGTTCAAAAATAAAACATTTGAAAACGGACCATTTTCCACATTTCTGAAGCATGACGTAATGGGGGGTGTTATCTCTTTTGTCGAAAATCAGCCGTTTTTGCTCGAACATGAAATGCCTCCAAATGGTATTTAATTAACTTCCCGGGGTGAAGAAACCCTTTTTGAGAACTCAGAGTGAGTAAATTGGCCATTTTCATGCACTTTTAACCATTCCATAAATCTTGTGTTTTGGGCCCCTGGAAGCATGAAAATCACTTTAAACATGCTAATTTTAGCTCTAACACTGATGATCCACCTACAAATGTGAACTGACGTTCAAAAATAAAACATTTGAAAACGGACCATTTTCCACATTTCTGAAGCATGACGTAATGGGGGGGTGTTATCTCTTTTGTCGAAAATCAGCCGTTTTTGCTCCAACATTAAATGCCTCCAAATGGTATTTAATTAACTTCCCGAGCCCCTGGAAGCATGAAAATCACTTTAAACATGCTAATTTTAGCTCTAACACTGATGATCCACCTACAAATGTGAACTGACGTTCAAAAATAAAACATTTGAAAACGGACCATTTTCCACCTTTCTGAAGCATGACGTAATGGGGGGGTTTTATCTCTTTTGTCGAAAATCAGCCGTTTTTGCTCGAACATTAAATGCCTCCAAATGGTATTTAAATAACTTCCCGGGGTGAAGAAACCCTTTTTGAGAACTCAGAGTGAGTAAATTGGCCATTTTCATGCACTTTTAACCATTCCATAAATCTTGTGTTTTGGGCCCCTGGAAGCATGAAAATCACTTTAAACATGCTAATTTTAGCTCTAACACTGATGATCCACCTACAAATGTGAACTGACGTTCAAAAATAAAACATTTGAAAACGGACCATTTTCCACATTTCTGAAGCATGACGTAATGGGGGGGTGTTATCTCTTTTGTCGAAAATCAGCCGTTTTTGCTCGAACATTAAATGCCTCCAAATGGTATTTAATTAACTTCCCGGGGTGAAGAAACCCTTTTTGAGAACTTAGAGTGAGTAAATTGGCCATTTTCATGCACTTTTAACCATTCCATAAATCTTGTGTTTTGGGCCCTTGGAAGCATGAAAATCACTTTAAACATGCTAATTTTAGCTCTAACACTGATGATCCACCTACAAATGTGAACTGACGTTCAAAAATAAAACATTTGAAAACGGACCATTTTCCACATTTCTGAAGCATGACGTAATGGGGGGGTGTTATCTCTTTTGTCGAAAATCAGCCGTTTTTGCTCGAACATTAAATGACTCCAAATGGTATTTAATTAACTTCCCGAGCCCCTGGAAGCATGAAAATCACTTTAAACATGCTAATTTTAGCTCTAACACTGATGATCCACCTACAAATGTGAACTGACGTTCAAAAATAAAACATTTGAAAATGGACCATTTTCCACATTTCTGAAGCATGACGTAATGGGGGGGTGTTATCTCTTTTGTCGAAAATCAGCCGTTTTTGCTCGAACATTAAATGCCTCCAAATGGTATTTAATTAACTTCCCGGGGTGAAGAAACCCTTTTTGAGAACTCAGAGTGAGTAAATTGGCCATTTTCATGCACTTTTAACCATTCCATAAATCTTGTGTTTTGGGCCCCTGGAAGCATGAAAATCACTTTAAACATGCTAATTTTAGCTCTAACACTGATGATCCACCTACAAATGTGAACTGACGTTCAAAAATAAAACATTTGAAAACAGACCATTTTCCACATTTCTGAAGCATGACGTAATGGGGGGTGTTATCTCTTTTGTCGAAAATCAGCCGTTTTTGCTCGAACATTAAATGCCTCCAAATGGTATTTATTTCACTTCCCGAGCCCCTGGAAGCATGAAAATCACTTTAAACATGCTAATTTTAGCTCTAACACTGATGATCCACCTACAAATGTGAACTGACGTTCAAAAATAAAACATTTGAAAACGGACCATTTTCCACATTTCTGAAGCATGACGTAATGGGGGGTGTTATCTCTTTTGTCGAAAATCAGCCATTTTTGCTCGAACATGAAATGCCTCCAAATGGTATTTAATTAACTTCCCGGGGTGAAGAAACCCTTTTTGAGAACTCAGAGTGAGTAAATTGGCCATTTTCATGCACTTTTAACCATTCCTTAAATCTTGTGTTTTGGGCCCCTGGAAGCATGAAAATCACTTTAAACATGCTAATTTTAGCTCTAACACTGATGATCCACCTACAAATGTGAACTGACGTTCAAAAATAAAACATTTGAAAACGGACCATTTTCCACATTTCTGAAGCATGACGTAATGGGGGGGTGTTATCTCTTTTGTCGAAAATCAGCCGTTTTTGCTCGAACATGAAATGCCTCCAAATGGTATTTAATTAACTTCCCGAGCCCCTGGAAGCATGAAAATCACTTTAAACATGCTAATTTTAGCTCTAACACTGATGATCCACCTACAAATGTGAACTGACGTTCAAAAATAAAACATTTGAAAACGGACCATTTTCCACATTTCTGAAGCATGACGTAATGGGGGGGTGTTATCTCTTTTGTCGAAAATCAGCCGTTTTTGCTCGAACATTAAATGCCTCCAAATGGTATTTAATTAACTTCCCGGGGTGAAGAAACCCTTTCCCTTTTTGAGAACTCAGAGTGAGTAAATTGGCCATTTTCATGCACTTTTAACCATTCCATAAATCTTGTGTTTTGGGCCCCTGGAAGCATGAAAATCACTTTAAACATGCTAATTTTAGCTCTAACACTGATGATCCACCTACAAATGTGAACTGACGTTCAAAAATAAAACATTTGAAAACGGACCATTTTCCACATTTCTGAAGCATGACGTAATGGGGGGGTGTTATCTCTTTTGTCGAAAATCAGCCGTTTTTGCTCGAACATTAAATGACTCCAAATGGTATTTAATTAACTTCCCGAGCCCCTGGAAGCATGAAAATCACTTTAAACATGCTAATTTTAGCTCTAACACTGATGATCCACCTACAAATGTGAACTGACGTTCAAAAATAAAACATTTGAAAATGGACCATTTTCCACATTTCTGAAGCATGACGTAATGGGGGGGTGTTATCTCTTTTGTCGAAAATCAGCCGTTTTTGCTCGAACATTAAATGCCTCCAAATGGTATTTAATTAACTTCCCGGGGTGAAGAAACCCTTTTTGAGAACTCAGAGTGAGTAAATTGGCCATTTTCATGCACTTTTAACCATTCCATAAATCTTGTGTTTTGGGCCCCTGGAAGCATGAAAATCACTTTAAACATGCTAATTTTAGCTCTAACACTGATGATCCACCTACAAATGTGAACTGACGTTCAAAAATAAAACATTTGAAAACGGACCATTTTCCACATTTCTGAAGCATGACGTAATGGGGGGGTGTTATCTCTTTTGTCGAAAATCAGCCGTTTTTGCTCGAACATTAAATGCCTCCAAATGGTATTTATTTCACTTCCCGAGCCCCTGGAAGCATGAAAATCACTTTAAACATGCTAATTTTAGCTCTAACACTGATGATCCACCTACAAATGTGAACTGACGTTCAAAAATAAAACATTTGAAAACGGACCATTTTCCACATTTCTGAAGCATGACGTAATGGGGGGGTGTTATCTCTTTTGTCGAAAATCAGCCGTTTTTGCTCGAACATTAAATGCCTCCAAATGGTATTTAATTAACTTCCCGAGCCCCTGGAAGCATGAAAATCACTTTAAACATGCTAATTTTAGCTCTAACACTGATGATCCACCTACAAATGTGAACTGACGTTCAAAAATAAAACATTTGAAAACGGACCATTTTCCACATTTCTGAAGCATGACGTAATGGGGGGGTGTTATCTCTTTTGTCGAAAATCAGCCGTTTTTGCTCGAACATTAAATGCCTCCAAATGGTATTTATTTCACTTCCCGAGCCCCTGGAAGCATGAAAATCACTTTAAACATGCTAATTTTAGCTCTAACACTGATGATCCACCTACAAATGTGAACTGACGTTCAAAAATAAAACATTTGAAAACGGACCATTTTCCACATTTCTGAAGCATGACGTAATGGGGGGTGTTATCTCTTTTGTCGAAAATCAGCCGTTTTTGCTCGAACATTAAATGCCTCCAAATGGTATTTAATTAACTTCCCGAGCCTCTGGAAGCATGAAAATCACTTTAAACATGCTAATTTTAGCTCTAACACTGATGATCCACCTACAAATGTGAACTGACGTTCAAAAATAAAACATTTGAAAACGGACCATTTTCCACATTTCTGAAGCATGACGTAATGGGGGGGTGTTATCTCTTTTGTCGAAAATCAGCCGTTTTTGCTCGAACATTAAATGCCTCCAAATGGTATTTAATTAACTTCCCGGGGTGAAGAAACCCTTTTTGAGAACTCAGAGTGAGTAAATTGGCCATTTTCATGCACTTTTAACCATTCCATAAATCTTGTGTTTTGGGCCCCTGGAAGCATGAAAATCACTTTAAACATGCTAATTTTAGCTCTAACACTGATGATCCACCTACAAATGTGAACTGACGTTCAAAAATAAAACATTTGAAAACGGACCATTTTCCACATTTCTGAAGCATGACGTAATGGGGGGTGTTATCTCTTTTGTCGAAAATCAGCCGTTTTTGCTCGAACATTAAATGCCTCCAAATGGTATTTAATTAACTTCCCGAGCCCCTGGAAGCATGAAAATCACTTTAAACATGCTAATTTTAGCTCTAACACTGATGATCCACCTACAAATGTGAACTGACGTTCAAAAATAAAACATTTGAAAACGGACCATTTTCCACATTTCTGAAGCATGACGTAATGGGGGGGTGTTATCTCTTTTGTCGAAAATCAGCCGTTTTTGCTTGAACATTAAATGCCTCCAAATGGTATTTAATTAACTTCCCGGCGTGAAGAAACCCTTTTTGAGAACTCAGAGTGAGTAAATAGGCCATTTTCATGCACTTTTAACCATTCCATGAATCTTGTGTTTTGGGCCCCTGGAAGCATGAAAATCACTTTAAACATGCTAATTTTAGCTCTAACACTGATGATCCACCTACAAATGTGAACTGACGTTCAAAAATAAAACATTTGAAAACGGACCATTTTCCACATTTCTGAAGCATGACGTAATGGGGGGGGGTGTTATCTCTTTTGTCGAAAATCAGCCGTTTTTGCTCGAACATTAAATGCCTCCAAATGGTATTTAATTAACTTCCCGAGCCCCTGGAAGCATGAAAATCACTTTAAACATGCTAATTTTAGCTCTAACACTGATGATCCACCTACAAATGTGAACTGACGTTCAAAAATAAAACATTTGAAAACGGACCATTTTCCACATTTCTGAAGCATGACGTAATGGGGGGGGTGTTATCTCTTTTGTCGAAAATCAGCCGTTTTTGCTCGAACATTAAATGCCTCCAAATGGTATTTAATTAACTTCCCGGGGTGAAGAAACCCTTTTTGAGAACTCAGAGTGAGTAAATTGGCCATTTTCATGCACTTTTAACCATTCCATAAATCTTGTGTTTTGGGCCCCTGGAAGCATGAAAATCACTTTAAACATGCTAATTTTAGCTCTAACACTGATGATCCACCTACAAATGTGAACTGACGTTCAAAAATAAAACATTTGAAAACGGACCATTTTCCACATTTCTGAAGCATGACGTAATGGGGGGGTGTTATCTCTTTTGTCGAAAATCAGCCGTTTTTGCTCGAACATTAAATGCCTCCAAATGGTATTTAATTAACTTCCCGAGCCCCTGGAAGCATGAAAATCACTTTAAACATGCTAATTTTAGCTCTAACACTGATGATCCACCTACAAATGTGAACTGACGTTCAAAAATAAAACATTTGAAAACGGACCATTTTCCACCTTTCTGAAGCATGACGTAATGGGGGGGTTTTATCTCTTTTGTCGAAAATCAGCCGTTTTTGCTCGAACATTAAATGCCTCCAAATGGTATTTAAATAACTTCCCGGGGTGAAGAAACCCTTTTTGAGAACTCAGAGTGAGTAAATTGGCCATTTTCATGCACTTTTAACCATTCCATAAATCTTGTGTTTTGGGCCCCTGGAAGCATGAAAATCACTTTAAACATGCTAATTTTAGCTCTAACACTGATGATCCACCTACAAATGTGAACTGACGTTCAAAAATAAAACATTTGAAAACGGACCATTTTCCACATTTCTGAAGCATGACGTAATGGGGGGGTGTTATCTCTTTTGTCGAAAATCAGCCGTTTTTGCTCGAACATTAAATGCCTCCAAATGGTATTTAATTAACTTCCCGGGGTGAAGAAACCCTTTTTGAGAACTCAGAGTGAGTAAATTGGCCATTTTCATGCACTTTTAACCATTCCATAAATCTTGTGTTTTGGGCCCTTGGAAGCATGAAAATCACTTTAAACATGCTAATTTTAGCTCTAACACTGATGATCCACCTACAAATGTGAACTGACGTTCAAAAATAAAACATTTGAAAACGGACCATTTTCCACATTTCTGAAGCATGACGTAATGGGGGGGTGTTATCTCTTTTGTCGAAAATCAGCCGTTTTTGCTCGAACATTAAATGACTCCAAATGGTATTTAATTAACTTCCCGAGCCCCTGGAAGCATGAAAATCACTTTAAACATGCTAATTTTAGCTCTAACACTGATGATCCACCTACAAATGTGAACTGACGTTCAAAAATAAAACATTTGAAAATGGACCATGTTCCACATTTCTGAAGCATGACGTAATGGGGGGGTGTTATCTCTTTTGTCGAAAATCAGCCGTTTTTGCTCGAACATTAAATGCCTCCAAATGGTATTTAATTAACTTCCCGGGGTGAAGAAACCCTTTTTGAGAACTCAGAGTGAGTACATTGGCCATTTTCATGCACTTTTAACCATTCCATAAATCTTGTGTTTTGGGCCCCTGGAAGCATGAAAATCACTTTAAACATGCTAATTTTAGCTCTAACACTGATGATCCACCTACAAATGTGAACTGACGTTCAAAAATAAAACATTTGAAAACAGACCATTTTCCACATTTCTGAAGCATGACGTAATGGGGGGTGTTATCTCTTTTGTCGAAAATCAGCCGTTTTTGCTCGAACATTAAATGCCTCCAAATGGTATTTATTTCACTTCCCGAGCTCCTGGAAGCATGAAAATCACTTTAAACATGCTAATTTTAGCTCTAACACTGATGATCCACCTACAAATGTGAACTGACGTTCAAAAATAAAACATTTGAAAACGGACCATTTTCCACATTTCTGAAGCATGACGTAATGGGGGGTGTTATCTCTTTTGTCGAAAATCAGCCGTTTTTGCTCGAACATGAAATGCCTCCAAATGGTATTTAATTAACTTCCCGGGGTGAAGAAACCCTTTTTGAGAACTCAGAGTGAGTAAATTGGCCATTTTCATGCACTTTTAACCATTCCATAAATCTTGTGTTTTGGGCCCCTGGAAGCATGAAAATCACTTTAAACATGCTAATTTTAGCTCTAACACTGATGATCCACCTACAAATGTGAACTGACGTTCAAAAATAAAACATTTGAAAACGGACCATTTTCCACATTTCTGAAGCATGACGTAATGGGGGGGTGTTATCTCTTTTGTCGAAAATCAGCCGTTATTGCTCGAACATTAAATGCCTCCAAATGGTATTTAATTAACTTCCCGAGCCCCTGGAAGCATGAAAATCACTTTAAACATGCTAATTTTAGCTCTAACACTGATGATCCACCTACAAATGTGAACTGACGTTCAAAAATAAAACATTTGAAAACGGACCATTTTCCACCTTTCTGAAGCATGACGTAATGGGGGGGTTTTATCTCTTTTGTCGAAAATCAGCCGTTTTTGCTCGAACATTAAATGCCTCCAAATGGTATTTAAATAACTTCCCGGGGTGAAGAAACCCTTTTTGAGAACTCAGAGTGAGTAAATTGGCCATTTTCATGCACTTTTAACCATTCCATAAATCTTGTGTTTTGGGCCCCTGGAAGCATGAAAATCACTTTAAACATGCTAATTTTAGCTCTAACACTGATGATCCACCTACAAATGTGAACTGACGTTCAAAAATAAAACATTTGAAAACGGACCATTTTCCACATTCCTGAAGCATGACGTAATGGGGGGGTGTTATCTCTTTTGTCGAAAATCAGCCGTTTTTGCTCGAACATTAAATGCCTCCAAATGGTATTTAATTAACTTCCCGGGGTGAAGAAACCCTTTTTGAGAACTCAGAGTGAGTAAATTGGCCATTTTCATGCACTTTTAACCATTCCATAAATCTTGTGTTTTGGGCCCTTGGAAGCATGAAAATCACTTTAAACATGCTAATTTTAGCTCTAACACTGATGATCCACCTACAAATGTGAACTGACGTTCAAAAATAAAACATTTGAAAACGGACCATTTTCCACATTTCTGAAGCATGACGTAATGGGGGGGTGTTATCTCTTTTGTCGAAAATCAGCCGTTTTTGCTCGAACATTAAATGACTCCAAATGGTATTTAATTAACTTCCCGAGCCCCTGGAAGCATGAAAATCACTTTAAACATGCTCATTTTAGCTCTAACACTGATGATCCACCTACAAATGTGAACTGACGTTCAAAAATAAAACATTTGAAAATGGACCATTTTCCACATTTCTGAAGCATGACGTAATGGGGGGGTGTTATCTCTTTTGTCGAAAATCAGCCGTTTTTGCTCGAACATTAAATGCCTCCAAATGGTATTTAATTAACTTCCCGGGGTGAAGAAACCCTTTTTGAGAACTCAGAGTGAGTAAATTGGCCATTTTCATGCACTTTTAACCATTCCATAAATCTTGTGTTTTGGGCCCCTGGAAGCATGAAAATCACTTTAAACATGCTAATTTTAGCTCTAACACTGATGATCCACCTACAAATGTGAACTGACGTTCAAAAATAAAACATTTGAAAACAGACCATTTTCCACATTTCTGAAGCATGACGTAATGGGGGGTGTTATCTCTTTTGTCGAAAATCAGCCGTTTTTGCTCGAACATTAAATGCCTCCAAATGGTATTTATTTCACTTCCCGAGCCCCTGGAAGCATGAAAATCACTTTAAACATGCTAATTTTAGCTCTAACACTGATGATCCACCTACAAATGTGAACTGACGTTCAAAAATAAAACATTTGAAAACGGACCATTTTCCACATTTCTGAAGCATGACGTAATGGGGGGGTGTTATCTCTTTTGTCGAAAATCAGCCGTTTTTGCTCGAACATGAAATGCCTCCAAATGGTATTTAATTAACTTCCCGAGCCCCTGGAAGCATGAAAATCACTTTAAACATGCTAATTTTAGCTCTAACACTGATGATCCACCTACAAATGTGAACTGACGTTCAAAAATAAAACATTTGAAAACGGACCATTTTCCACATTTCTGAAGCATGACGTAATGGGGGGGTGTTATCTCTTTTGTCGAAAATCAGCCGTTTTTGCTCGAACATTAAATGCCTCCAAATGGTATTTAATTAACTTCCCGGGGTGAAGAAACCCTTTCCCTTTTTGAGAACTCAGAGTGAGTAAATTGGCCATTTTCATGCACTTTTAACCATTCCATAAATCTTGTGTTTTGGGCCCCTGGAAGCATGAAAATCACTTTAAACATGCTAATTTTAGCTCTAACACTGATGATCCACCTACAAATGTGAACTGACGTTCAAAAATAAAACATTTGAAAACGGACCATTTTCCACATTTCTGAAGCATGACGTAATGGGGGGTGTTATCTCTTTTGTCGAAAATCAGCCGTTTTTGCTCGAACATTAAATGCCTCCAAATGGTATTTAATTAACTTCCCGGGGTGAAGAAACCCTTTTTGAGAACTCAGAGTGAGTAAATTGGCCATTTTCATGCACTTTTAACCATTCCATAAATCTTGTGTTTTGGGCCCCTGGAAGCATGAAAATCACGTTAAACATGCTAATTTTAGCTCTAACACTGATGATCCACCTACAAATGTGAACTGACGTTCAAAAATAAAACATTTGAAAACGGACCATTTTCCACATTTCTGAAGCATGACGTAATGGGGGGGTGTTATCTCTTTTGTCGAAAATCAGCCGTTTTTGCTCGAACATTAAATGCCTCCAAATGGTATTTATTTCACTTCCCGAGCCCCTGGAAGCATGAAAATCACTTTAAACATGCTAATTTTAGCTCTAACACTGATGATCCACCTACAAATGTGAACTGACGTTCAAAAATAAAACATTTGAAAACGGTCCATTTTCCACATTTCTGAAGCATGACGTAATGGGGGGGTGTTATCTCTTTTGTCGAAAATCAGCCGTTTTTGCTCGAACATTAAATGCCTCCAAATGGTATTTAATTAACTTCCCGAGCCTCTGGAAGCATGAAAATCACTTTAAACATGCTAATTTGAGCTCTAACACTGATGATCCACCTACAAATGTGAACTGACGTTCAAAAATAAAACATTTGAAAACGGACCATTTTCCACATTTCTGAAGCATGACGTAATGGGGGGGTGTTATCTCTTTTGTCGAAAATCAGCCGTTTTTGCTTGAACATTAAATGCCTCCAAATGGTATTTAATTAACTTCCCGGGGTGAAGAAACCCTTTTTGAGAACTCAGAGTGAGTAAATTGGCCATTTTCATGCACTTTTAACCATTCCATAAATCTTGTGTTTTGGGCCCCTGGAAGCATGAAAATCACTTTAAACATGCTAATTTTAGCTCTAACACTGATGATCCACCTACAAATGTGAACTGACGTTCAAAAATAAAACATTTGAAAACGGACCATTTTCCACATTTCTGAAGCATGACGTAATGGGGGGGTGTTATCTCTTTTGTCGAAAATCAGCCGTTTTTGCTCGAACATTAAATGCCTCCAAATGGTATTTATTTCACTTCCCGAGCCCCTGGAAGCATGAAAATCACTTTAAACATGCTAATTTTAGCTCTAACACTGATGATCCACCTACAAATGTGAACTGACGTTCAAAAATAAAACATTTGAAAACGGACCATTTTCCACATTTCTGAAGCATGACGTAATGGGGGGGTGTTATCTCTTTTGTCGAAAATCAGCCGTTTTTGCTCGAACATTAAATGCCTCCAAATGGTATTTAATTAACTTCCCGGGGTGAAGAAACCCTTTTTGAGAACTCAGAGTGAGTAAATTGGCCATTTTCATGCACTTTTAACCATTCCATAAATCTTGTGTTTTGGGCCCCTGGAAGCATGAAAATCACTTTAAACATGCTAATTTTAGCTCTAACACTGATGATCCACCTACAAATGTGAACTGACGTTCAAAAATAAAACATTTGAAAACGGACCATTTTCCACATTTCTGAAGCATGACGTAATGGGGGGGTGTTATCTCTTTTGTCGAAAATCAGCCGTTTTTGCTCGAACATTAAATGCCTCCAAATGGTATTTATTTCACTTCCCGAGCCCCTGGAAGCATGAAAATCACTTTAAACATGCTAATTTTAGCTCTAACACTGATGATCCACCTACAAATGTGAACTGACGTTCAAAAATAAAACATTTGAAAACGGACCATTTTCCACATTTCTGAAGCATGACGTAATGGGGGGTGTTATCTCTTTTGTCGAAAATCAGCCGTTTTTGCTCGAACATTAAATGCCTCCAAATGGTATTTAATTACCTTCCCGGGGTGAAGAAACCCTTTTTGAGAACTCAGAGTGAGTAAATTGGCCATTTTCATGCACTTTTAACCATTCCATAAATCTTGTGTTTTGGGCCCCTGGAAGCATGAAAATCACTTTAAACATGCTAATTTTAGCTCTAACACTGATGATCCACCTACAAATGTTAACTGACGTTCAAAAATAAAACATTTGAAAACGGACCATTTTCCACATTTCTGAAGCATGACGTAATGGGGGGGTGTTATCTCTTTTGTCGAAAATCAGCCGTTTTTGCTCGAACATTAAATGCCTCCAAACGGTATTTAATTAACTTCCCGGGGTGAAGAAACCCTTTTTGAGAACTCAGAGTGAGTAAATTGGCCATTTTCATGCACTTTTAACCATTCCATAAATCTTGTGTTTTGGGCCCCTGGAAGCATGAAAATAACTTTAAACATGCTAATTTTAGCTCTAACACTGATGATCCACCTACAAATGTGAACTGACGTTCAAAAATAAAACATTTGAAAACGGACCATTTTCCACATTTCTGAAGCATGACGTAATGGGGGGGTGTTATCTCTTTTGTCGAAAATCAGCCGTTTTTGCTCGAACATTAAATGCCTCCAAATGGTATTTATTTCACTTCCCGAGCCCCTGGAAGCATGAAAATCACTTTAAACATGCTAATTTTAGCTCTAACACTGATGATCCACCTACAAATGTGAACTGACGTTCAAAAATAAAACATTTGAAAACGGACCATTTTCCACGTTTCTGAAGCATGACGTAATGGGGGGGTGTTATCTCTTTTGTCGAAAATCAGCCGTTTTTGCTCGAACATTAAATGCCTCCAAATGGTATTTAATTAACTTCCCGAGCCCCTGGAAGCATGAAAATCACTTTAAACATGCTAATTTTAGCTCTAACACTGATGATCCACCTACAAATGTGAACTGACGTTCAAAAATAAAACATTTGAAAACGGACCATTTTCCACCTTTCTGAAGCATGACGTAATGGGGGGGTTTTATCTCTTTTGTCGAAAATCAGCCGTTTTTGCTCGAACATTAAATGCCTCCAAATGGTATTTAAATAACTTCCCGGGGTGAAGAAACCCTTTTTGAGAACTCAGAGTGAGTAAATTGGCCATTTTCATGCACTTTTAACCATTCCATAAATCTTGTGTTTTGGGCCCCTGGAAGCATGAAAATCACTTTAAACATGCTAATTTTAGCTCTAACACTGATGATCCACCTACAAATGTGAACTGACGTTCAAAAATAAAACATTTGAAAACGGACCATTTTCCACATTTCTGAAGCATGACGTAATGGGGGGGTGTTATCTCTTTTGTCGAAAATCAGCCGTTTTTGCTCGAACATTAAATGCCTCCAAATGGTATTTAATTAACTTCCCGGGGTGAAGAAACCCTTTTTGAGAACTCGGAGTGAGTAAATTGGCCATTTTCATGCACTTTTAACCATTCCATAAATCTTGTGTTTTGGGCCCTTGGAAGCATGAAAATCACTTTAAACATGCTAATTTTAGCTCTAACACTGATGATCCACCTACAAATGTGAACTGACGTTCAAAAATAAAACATTTGAAAACGGACCATTTTCCACATTTCTGAAGCATGACGTAATGGGGGGGTGTTATCTCTTTTGTCGAAAATCAGCCGTTTTTGCTCGAACATTAAATGACTCCAAATGGTATTTAATTAACTTCCCGAGCCCCTGGAAGCATGAAAATCACTTTAAACATGCTAATTTTAGCTCTAACACTGATGATCCACCTACAAATGTGAACTGACGTTCAAAAATAAAACATTTGAAAATGGACCATTTTCCACATTTCTGAAGCATGACGTAATGGGGGGGTGTTATCTCTTTTGTCGAAAATCAGCCGTTTTTGCTCGAACATTAAATGCCTCCAAATGGTATTTAATTAACTTCCCGGGGTGAAGAAACCCTTTTTGAGAACTCAGAGTGAGTAAATTGGCCATTTTCATGCACTTTTAACCATTCCATAAATCTTGTGTTTTGGGCCCCTGGAAGCATGAAAATCACTTTAAACATGCTAATTTTAGCTCTAACACTGATGGTCCACCTACAAATGTGAACTGACGTTCAAAAATAAAACATTTGAAAACAGACCATTTTCCACATTTCTGAAGCATGACGTAATGGGGGGTGTTATCTCTTTTGTCGAAAATCAGCCGTTTTTGCTCGAACATTAAATGCCTCCAAATGGTATTTATTTCACTTCCCGAGCCCCTGGAAGCATGAAAATCACTTTAAACATGCTAATTTTAGCTCTAACACTGATGATCCACCTACAAATGTGAACTGACGTTCAAAAATAAAACATTTGAAAACGGACCATTTTCCACATTTCTGAAGCATGACGTAATGGGGGGTGTTATCTCTTTTGTCGAAAATCAGCCGTTTTTGCTCGAACATGAAATGCCTCCAAATGGTATTTAATTAACTTCCCGGGGTGAAGAAACCCTTTTTGAGAACTCAGAGTGAGTAAATTGGCCATTTTCATGCACTTTTAACCATTCCATAAATCTTGTGTTTTGGGCCCCTGGAAGCATGAAAATCACTTTAAACATGCTAATTTTAGCTCTAACACTGATGATCCACCTACAAATGTGAACTGACGTTCAAAAATAAAACATTTGAAAACGGACCATTTTCCACATTTCTGAAGCATGACGTAATGGGGGGGTGTTATCTCTTTTGTCGAAAATCAGCCGTTTTTGCTCCAACATTAAATGCCTCCAAATGGTATTTAATTAACTTCCCGAGCCCCTGGAAGCATGAAAATCACTTTAAACATGCTAATTTTAGCTCTAACACTGATGATCCACCTACAAATGTGAACTGACGTTCAAAAATAAAACATTTGAAAACGGACCATTTTCCACCTTTCTGAAGCATGACGTAATGGGGGGGTTTTATCTCTTTTGTCGAAAATCAGCCGTTTTTGCTCGAACATTAAATGCCTCCAAATGGTATTTAAATAACTTCCCGGGGTGAAGAAACCCTTTTTGAGAACTCAGAGTGAGTAAATTGGCCATTTTCATGCACTTTTAACCATTCCATAAATCTTGTGTTTTGGGCCCCTGGAAGCATGAAAATCACTTTAAACATGCTAATTTTAGCTCTAACACTGATGATCCACCTACAAATGTGAACTGACGTTCAAAAATAAAACATTTGAAAACGGACCATTTTCCACATTTCTGAAGCATGACGTAATGGGGGGGTGTTATCTCTTTTGTCGAAAATCAGCCGTTTTTGCTCGAACATTAAATGCCTCCAAATGGTATTTAATTAACTTCCCGGGGTGAAGAAACCCTTTTTGAGAACTTAGAGTGAGTAAATTGGCCATTTTCATGCACTTTTAACCATTCCATAAATCTTGTGTTTTGGGCCCTTGGAAGCATGAAAATCACTTTAAACATGCTAATTTTAGCTCTAACACTGATGATCCACCTACAAATGTGAACTGACGTTCAAAAATAAAACATTTGAAAACGGACCATTTTCCACATTTCTGAAGCATGACGTAATGGGGGGGTGTTATCTCTTTTGTCGAAAATCAGCCGTTTTTGCTCGAACATTAAATGACTCCAAATGGTATTTAATTAACTTCCCGAGCCCCTGGAAGCATGAAAATCACTTTAAACATGCTAATTTTAGCTCTAACACTGATGATCCACCTACAAATGTGAACTGACGTTCAAAAATAAAACATTTGAAAATGGACCATTTTCCACATTTCTGAAGCATGACGTAATGGGGGGGTGTTATCTCTTTTGTCGAAAATCAGCCGTTTTTGCTCGAACATTAAATGCCTCCAAATGGTATTTAATTAACTTCCCGGGGTGAAGAAACCCTTTTTGAGAACTCAGAGTGAGTAAATTGGCCATTTTCATGCACTTTTAACCATTCCATAAATCTTGTGTTTTGGGCCCCTGGAAGCATGAAAATCACTTTAAACATGCTAATTTTAGCTCTAACACTGATGATCCACCTACAAATGTGAACTGACGTTCAAAAATAAAACATTTGAAAACAGACCATTTTCCACATTTCTGAAGCATGACGTAATGGGGGGTGTTATCTCTTTTGTCGAAAATCAGCCGTTTTTGCTCGAACATTAAATGCCTCCAAATGGTATTTATTTCACTTCCCGAGCCCCTGGAAGCATGAAAATCACTTTAAACATGCTAATTTTAGCTCTAACACTGATGATCCACCTACAAATGTGAACTGACGTTCAAAAATAAAACATTTGAAAACGGACCATTTTCCACATTTCTGAAGCATGACGTAATGGGGGGTGTTATCTCTTTTGTCGAAAATCAGCCATTTTTGCTCGAACATGAAATGCCTCCAAATGGTATTTAATTAACTTCCCGGGGTGAAGAAACCCTTTTTGAGAACTCAGAGTGAGTAAATTGGCCATTTTCATGCACTTTTAACCATTCCTTAAATCTTGTGTTTTGGGCCCCTGGAAGCATGAAAATCACTTTAAACATGCTAATTTTAGCTCTAACACTGATGATCCACCTACAAATGTGAACTGACGTTCAAAAATAAAACATTTGAAAACGGACCATTTTCCACATTTCTGAAGCATGACGTAATGGGGGGGTGTTATCTCTTTTGTCGAAAATCAGCCGTTTTTGCTCGAACATGAAATGCCTCCAAATGGTATTTAATTAACTTCCCGAGCCCCTGGAAGCATGAAAATCACTTTAAACATGCTAATTTTAGCTCTAACACTGATGATCCACCTACAAATGTGAACTGACGTTCAAAAATAAAACATTTGAAAACGGACCATTTTCCACATTTCTGAAGCATGACGTAATGGGGGGGTGTTATCTCTTTTGTCGAAAATCAGCCGTTTTTGCTCGAACATTAAATGCCTCCAAATGGTATTTAATTAACTTCCCGGGGTGAAGAAACCCTTTCCCTTTTTGAGAACTCAGAGTGAGTAAATTGGCCATTTTCATGCACTTTTAACCATTCCATAAATCTTGTGTTTTGGGCCCCTGGAAGCATGAAAATCACTTTAAACATGCTAATTTTAGCTCTAACACTGATGATCCACCTACAAATGTGAACTGACGTTCAAAAATAAAACATTTGAAAACGGACCATTTTCCACATTTCTGAAGCATGACGTAATGGGGGGGTGTTATCTCTTTTGTCGAAAATCAGCCGTTTTTGCTCGAACATTAAATGACTCCAAATGGTATTTAATTAACTTCCCGAGCCCCTGGAAGCATGAAAATCACTTTAAACATGCTAATTTTAGCTCTAACACTGATGATCCACCTACAAATGTGAACTGACGTTCAAAAATAAAACATTTGAAAATGGACCATTTTCCATATTTCTGAAGCATGACGTAATGGGGGGGTGTTATCTCTTTTGTCGAAAATCAGCCGTTTTTGCTCGAACATTAAATGCCTCCAAATGGTATTTAATTAACTTCCCGGGGTGAAGAAACCCTTTTTGAGAACTCAGAGTGAGTAAATTGGCCATTTTCATGCACTTTTAACCATTCCATAAATCTTGTGTTTTGGGCCCCTGGAAGCATGAAAATCACTTTAAACATGCTAATTTTAGCTCTAACACTGATGATCCACCTACAAATGTGAACTGACGTTCAAAAATAAAACATTTGAAAACGGACCATTTTCCACATTTCTGAAGCATGACGTAATGGGGGGGTGTTATCTCTTTTGTCGAAAATCAGCCGTTTTTGCTCGAACATTAAATGCCTCCAAATGGTATTTATTTCACTTCCCGAGCCCCTGGAAGCATGAAAATCACTTTAAACATGCTAATTTTAGCTCTAACACTGATGATCCACCTACAAATGTGAACTGACGTTCAAAAATAAAACATTTGAAAACGGACCATTTTCCACATTTCTGAAGCATGACGTAATGGGGGGGTGTTATCTCTTTTGTCGAAAATCAGCCGTTTTTGCTCGAACATTAAATGCCTCCAAATGGTATTTAATTAACTTCCCGAGCCCCTGGAAGCATGAAAATCACTTTAAACATGCTAATTTTAGCTCTAACACTGATGATCCACCTACAAATGTGAACTGACGTTCAAAAATAAAACATTTGAAAACGGACCATTTTCCACATTTCTGAAGCATGACGTAATGGGGGGGTGTTATCTCTTTTGTCGAAAATCAGCCGTTTTTGCTCGAACATTAAATGCCTCCAAATGGTATTTATTTCACTTCCCGAGCCCCTGGAAGCATGAAAATCACTTTAAACATGCTAATTTTAGCTCTAACACTGATGATCCACCTACAAATGTGAACTGACGTTCAAAAATAAAACATTTGAAAACGGTCCATTTTCCACATTTCTGAAGCATGACGTAATGGGGGGGTGTTATCTCTTTTGTCGAAAATCAGCCGTTTTTGCTCGAACATTAAATGCCTCCAAATGGTATTTAATTAACTTCCCGAGCCTCTGGAAGCATGAAAATCACTTTAAACATGCTAATTTTAGCTCTAACACTGATGATCCACCTACAAATGTGAACTGACGTTCAAAAATAAAACATTTGAAAACGGACCATTTTCCACATTTCTGAAGCATGACGTAATGGGGGGGTGTTATCTCTTTTGTCGAAAATCAGCCGTTTTTGCTTGAACATTAAATGCCTCCAAATGGTATTTAATTAACTTCCCGGGGTGAAGAAACCCTTTTTGAGAACTCAGAGTGAGTAAATTGGCCATTTTCATGCACTTTTAACCATTCCATAAATCTTGTGTTTTGGGCCCCTGGAAGCATGAAAATCACTTTAAACATGCTAATTTTAGCTCTAACACTGATGATCCACCTACAAATGTGAACTGACGTTCA
This sequence comes from Lissotriton vulgaris, assembly GCF_964263255.1. Lineage (NCBI taxonomy): Eukaryota > Metazoa > Chordata > Amphibia > Caudata > Salamandridae > Lissotriton > Lissotriton vulgaris. The sequence continues at coordinate 204,009 of NW_028247817.1, read as the reverse complement.
AAAATAAAACATTTGAAAACGGACCATTTTCCACATTTCTGAAGCATGACGTAATGGGGGGGTGTTATCTCTTTTGTCGAAAATCAGCCGTTTTTGCTCGAACATTAAATGCCTCCAAATGGTATTTATTTCACTTCCCGAGCCCCTGGAAGCATGAAAATCACTTTAAACATGCTAATTTTAGCTCTAACACTGATGATCCACCTACAAATGTGAACTGACGTTCAAAAATAAAACATTTGAAAACGGACCATTTTCCACATTTCTGAAGCATGACGTAATGGGGGGGTGTTATCTCTTTTGTCGAAAATCAGCCGTTTTTGCTCGAACATTAAATGCCTCCAAATGGTATTTAATTAACTTCCCGGGGTGAAGAAACCCTTTTTGAGAACTCAGAGTGAGTAAATTGGCCATTTTCATGCACTTTTAACCATTCCATAAATCTTGTGTTTTGGGCCCCTGGAAGCATGAAAATCACTTTAAACATGCTAATTTTAGCTCTAACACTGATGATCCACCTACAAATGTGAACTGACGTTCAAAAATAAAACATTTGAAAACGGACCATTTTCCACATTTCTGAAGCATGACGTAATGGGGGGGTGTTATCTCTTTTGTCGAAAATCAGCCGTTTTTGCTCGAACATTAAATGCCTCCAAATGGTATTTATTTCACTTCCCGAGCCCCTGGAAGCATGAAAATCACTTTAAACATGCTAATTTTAGCTCTAACACTGATGATCCACCTACAAATGTGAACTGACGTTCAAAAATAAAACATTTGAAAACGGACCATTTTCCACATTTCTGAAGCATGACGTAATGGGGGGTGTTATCTCTTTTGTCGAAAATCAGCCGTTTTTGCTCGAACATTAAATGCCTCCAAATGGTATTTAATTACCTTCCCGGGGTGAAGAAACCCTTTTTGAGAACTCAGAGTGAGTAAATTGGCTATTTTCATGCACTTTTAACCATTCCATAAATCTTGTGTTTTGGGCCCCTGGAAGCATGAAAATCACTTTAAACATGCTAATTTTAGCTCTAACACTGATGATCCACCTACAAATGTTAACTGACGTTCAAAAATAAAACATTTGAAAACGGACCATTTTCCACATTTCTGAAGCATGACGTAATGGGGGGGTGTTATCTCTTTTGTCGAAAATCAGCCGTTTTTGCTCGAACATTAAATGCCTCCAAACGGTATTTAATTAACTTCCCGGGGTGAAGAAACCCTTTTTGAGAACTCAGAGTGAGTAAATTGGCCATTTTCATGCACTTTTAACCATTCCATAAATCTTGTGTTTTGGGCCCCTGGAAGCATGAAAATAACTTTAAACATGCTAATTTTAGCTCTAACACTGATGATCCACCTACAAATGTGAACTGACGTTCAAAAATAAAACATTTGAAAACGGACCATTTTCCACATTTCTGAAGCATGACGTAATGGGGGGGTGTTATCTCTTTTGTCGAAAATCAGCCGTTTTTGCTCGAACATTAAATGCCTCCAAATGGTATTTATTTCACTTCCCGAGCCCCTGGAAGCATGAAAATCACTTTAAACATGCTAATTTTAGCTCTAACACTGATGATCCACCTACAAATGTGAACTGACGTTCAAAAATAAAACATTTGAAAACGGACCATTTTCCACGTTTCTGAAGCATGACGTAATGGGGGGGTGTTATCTCTTTTGTCGAAAATCAGCCGTTTTTGCTCGAACATTAAATGCCTCCAAATGGTATTTAATTAACTTCCCGAGCCCCTGGAAGCATGAAAATCACTTTAAACATGCTAATTTTAGCTCTAACACTGATGATCCACCTACAAATGTGAACTGACGTTCAAAAATAAAACATTTGAAAACGGACCATTTTCCACCTTTCTGAAGCATGACGTAATGGGGGGGTTTTATCTCTTTTGTCGAAAATCAGCCGTTTTTGCTCGAACATTAAATGCCTCCAAATGGTATTTAAATAACTTCCCGGGGTGAAGAAACCCTTTTTGAGAACTCAGAGTGAGTAAATTGGCCATTTTCATGCACTTTTAACCATTCCATAAATCTTGTGTTTTGGGCCCCTGGAAGCATGAAAATCACTTTAAACATGCTAATTTTAGCTCTAACACTGATGATCCACCTACAAATGTGAACTGACGTTCAAAAATAAAACATTTGAAAACGGACCATTTTCCACATTTCTGAAGCATGACGTAATGGGGGGGTGTTATCTCTTTTGTCGAAAATCAGCCGTTTTTGCTCGAACATTAAATGCCTCCAAATGGTATTTAATTAACTTCCCGGGGTGAAGAAACCCTTTTTGAGAACTCGGAGTGAGTAAATTGGCCATTTTCATGCACTTTTAACCATTCCATAAATCTTGTGTTTTGGGCCCTTGGAAGCATGAAAATCACTTTAAACATGCTAATTTTAGCTCTAACACTGATGATCCACCTACAAATGTGAACTGACGTTCAAAAATAAAACATTTGAAAACGGACCATTTTCCACATTTCTGAAGCATGACGTAATGGGGGGGTGTTATCTCTTTTGTCGAAAATCAGCCGTTTTTGCTCGAACATTAAATGACTCCAAATGGTATTTAATTAACTTCCCGAGCCCCTGGAAGCATGAAAATCACTTTAAACATGCTAATTTTAGCTCTAACACTGATGATCCACCTACAAATGTGAACTGACGTTCAAAAATAAAACATTTGAAAATGGACCATTTTCCACATTTCTGAAGCATGACGTAATGGGGGGGTGTTATCTCTTTTGTCGAAAATCAGCCGTTTTTGCTCGAACATTAAATGCCTCCAAATGGTATTTAATTAACTTCCCGGGGTGAAGAAACCCTTTTTGAGAACTCAGAGTGAGTAAATTGGCCATTTTCATGCACTTTTAACCATTCCATAAATCTTGTGTTTTGGGCCCCTGGAAGCATGAAAATCACTTTAAACATGCTAATTTTAGCTCTAACACTGATGGTCCACCTACAAATGTGAACTGACGTTCAAAAATAAAACATTTGAAAACAGACCATTTTCCACATTTCTGAAGCATGACGTAATGGGGGGTGTTATCTCTTTTGTCGAAAATCAGCCGTTTTTGCTCGAACATTAAATGCCTCCAAATGGTATTTATTTCACTTCCCGAGCCCCTGGAAGCATGAAAATCACTTTAAACATGCTAATTTTAGCTCTAACACTGATGATCCACCTACAAATGTGAACTGACGTTCAAAAATAAAACATTTGAAAACGGACCATTTTCCACATTTCTGAAGCATGACGTAATGGGGGGTGTTATCTCTTTTGTCGAAAATCAGCCGTTTTTGCTCGAACATGAAATGCCTCCAAATGGTATTTAATTAACTTCCCGGGGTGAAGAAACCCTTTTTGAGAACTCAGAGTGAGTAAATTGGCCATTTTCATGCACTTTTAACCATTCCATAAATCTTGTGTTTTGGGCCCCTGGAAGCATGAAAATCACTTTAAACATGCTAATTTTAGCTCTAACACTGATGATCCACCTACAAATGTGAACTGACGTTCAAAAATAAAACATTTGAAAACGGACCATTTTCCACATTTCTGAAGCATGACGTAATGGGGGGGTGTTATCTCTTTTGTCGAAAATCAGCCGTTTTTGCTCCAACATTAAATGCCTCCAAATGGTATTTAATTAACTTCCCGAGCCCCTGGAAGCATGAAAATCACTTTAAACATGCTAATTTTAGCTCTAACACTGATGATCCACCTACAAATGTGAACTGACGTTCAAAAATAAAACATTTGAAAACGGACCATTTTCCACCTTTCTGAAGCATGACGTAATGGGGGGGTTTTATCTCTTTTGTCGAAAATCAGCCGTTTTTGCTCGAACATTAAATGCCTCCAAATGGTATTTAATTAACTTCCCGGGGTGAAGAAACCCTTTTTGAGAACTCAGAGTGAGTAAATTGGCCATTTTCATGCACTTTTAACCATTCCATAAATCTTGTGTTTTGGGCCCCTGGAAGCATGAAAATCACGTTAAACATGCTAATTTTAGCTCTAACACTGATGATCCACCTACAAATGTGAACTGACGTTCAAAAATAAAACATTTGAAAACGGACCATTTTCCACATTTCTGAAGCATGACGTAATGGGGGGGTGTTATCTCTTTTGTCGAAAATCAGCCGTTTTTGCTCGAACATTAAATGCCTCCAAATGGTATTTATTTCACTTCCCGAGCCCCTGGAAGCATGAAAATCACTTTAAACATGCTAATTTTAGCTCTAACACTGATGATCCACCTACAAATGTGAACTGACGTTCAAAAATAAAACATTTGAAAACGGTCCATTTTCCACATTTCTGAAGCATGACGTAATGGGGGGGTGTTATCTCTTTTGTCGAAAATCAGCCGTTTTTGCTCGAACATTAAATGCCTCCAAATGGTATTTAATTAACTTCCCGAGCCTCTGGAAGCATGAAAATCACTTTAAACATGCTAATTTTAGCTCTAACACTGATGATCCACCTACAAATGTGAACTGACGTTCAAAAATAAAACATTTGAAAACGGACCATTTTCCACATTTCTGAAGCATGACGTAATGGGGGGGTGTTATCTCTTTTGTCGAAAATCAGCCGTTTTTGCTTGAACATTAAATGCCTCCAAATGGTATTTAATTAACTTCCCGGGGTGAAGAAACCCTTTTTGAGAACTCAGAGTGAGTAAATTGGCCATTTTCATGCACTTTTAACCATTCCATAAATCTTGTGTTTTGGGCCCCTGGAAGCATGAAAATCACTTTAAACATGCTAATTTTAGCTCTAACACTGATGATCCACCTACAAATGTGAACTGACGTTCAAAAATAAAACATTTGAAAACGGACCATTTTCCACATTTCTGAAGCATGACGTAATGGGGGGGTGTTATCTCTTTTGTCGAAAATCAGCCGTTTTTGCTCGAACATTAAATGCCTCCAAATGGTATTTATTTCACTTCCCGAGCCCCTGGAAGCATGAAAATCACTTTAAACATGCTAATTTTAGCTCTAACACTGATGATCCACCTACAAATGTGAACTGACGTTCAAAAATAAAACATTTGAAAACGGACCATTTTCCACATTTCTGAAGCATGACGTAATGGGGGGGTGTTATCTCTTTTGTCGAAAATCAGCCGTTTTTGCTCGAACATTAAATGCCTCCAAATGGTATTTAATTAACTTCCCGGGGTGAAGAAACCCTTTTTGAGAACTCAGAGTGAGTAAATTGGCCATTTTCATGCACTTTTAACCATTCCATAAATCTTGTGTTTTGGGCCCCTGGAAGCATGAAAATCACTTTAAACATGCTAATTTTAGCTCTAACACTGATGATCCACCTACAAATGTGAACTGACGTTCAAAAATAAAACATTTGAAAACGGACCATTTTCCACATTTCTGAAGCATGACGTAATGGGGGGGTGTTATCTCTTTTGTCGAAAATCAGCCGTTTTTGCTCGAACATTAAATGCCTCCAAATGGTATTTATTTCACTTCCCGAGCCCCTGGAAGCATGAAAATCACTTTAAACATGCTAATTTTAGCTCTAACACTGATGATCCACCTACAAATGTGAACTGACGTTCAAAAATAAAACATTTGAAAACGGACCATTTTCCACATTTCTGAAGCATGACGTAATGGGGGGTGTTATCTCTTTTGTCGAAAATCAGCCGTTTTTGCTCGAACATTAAATGCCTCCAAATGGTATTTAATTACCTTCCCGGGGTGAAGAAACCCTTTTTGAGAACTCAGAGTGAGTAAATTGGCCATTTTCATGCACTTTTAACCATTCCATAAATCTTGTGTTTTGGGCCCCTGGAAGCATGAAAATCACTTTAAACATGCTAATTTTAGCTCTAACACTGATGATCCACCTACAAATGTTAACTGACGTTCAAAAATAAAACATTTGAAAACGGACCATTTTCCACATTTCTGAAGCATGACGTAATGGGGGGGTGTTATCTCTTTTGTCGAAAATCAGCCGTTTTTGCTCGAACATTAAATGCCTCCAAACGGTATTTAATTAACTTCCCGGGGTGAAGAAACCCTTTTTGAGAACTCAGAGTGAGTAAATTGGCCATTTTCATGCACTTTTAACCATTCCATAAATCTTGTGTTTTGGGCCCCTGGAAGCATGAAAATAACTTTAAACATGCTAATTTTAGCTCTAACACTGATGATCCACCTACAAATGTGAACTGACGTTCAAAAATAAAACATTTGAAAACGGACCATTTTCCACATTTCTGAAGCATGACGTAATGGGGGGGTGTTATCTCTTTTGTCGAAAATCAGCCGTTTTTGCTCGAACATTAAATGCCTCCAAATGGTATTTATTTCACTTCCCGAGCCCCTGGAAGCATGAAAATCACTTTAAACATGCTAATTTTAGCTCTAACACTGATGATCCACCTACAAATGTGAACTGACGTTCAAAAATAAAACATTTGAAAACGGACCATTTTCCACGTTTCTGAAGCATGACGTAATGGGGGGGTGTTATCTCTTTTGTCGAAAATCAGCCGTTTTTGCTCGAACATTAAATGCCTCCAAATGGTATTTAATTAACTTCCCGAGCCCCTGGAAGCATGAAAATCACTTTAAACATGCTAATTTTAGCTCTAACACTGATGATCCACCTACAAATGTGAACTGACGTTCAAAAATAAAACATTTGAAAACGGACCATTTTCCACCTTTCTGAAGCATGACGTAATGGGGGGGTTTTATCTCTTTTGTCGAAAATCAGCCGTTTTTGCTCGAACATTAAATGCCTCCAAATGGTATTTAAATAACTTCCCGGGGTGAAGAAACCCTTTTTGAGAACTCAGAGTGAGTAAATTGGCCATTTTCATGCACTTTTAACCATTCCATAAATCTTGTGTTTTGGGCCCCTGGAAGCATGAAAATCACTTTAAACATGCTAATTTTAGCTCTAACACTGATGATCCACCTACAAATGTGAACTGACGTTCAAAAATAAAACATTTGAAAACGGACCATTTTCCACATTTCTGAAGCATGACGTAATGGGGGGGTGTTATCTCTTTTGTCGAAAATCAGCCGTTTTTGCTCGAACATTAAATGCCTCCAAATGGTATTTAATTAACTTCCCGGGGTGAAGAAACCCTTTTTGAGAACTCGGAGTGAGTAAATTGGCCATTTTCATGCACTTTTAACCATTCCATAAATCTTGTGTTTTGGGCCCTTGGAAGCATGAAAATCACTTTAAACATGCTAATTTTAGCTCTAACACTGATGATCCACCTACAAATGTGAACTGACGTTCAAAAATAAAACATTTGAAAACGGACCATTTTCCACATTTCTGAAGCATGACGTAATGGGGGGGTGTTATCTCTTTTGTCGAAAATCAGCCGTTTTTGCTCGAACATTAAATGACTCCAAATGGTATTTAATTAACTTCCCGAGCCCCTGGAAGCATGAAAATCACTTTAAACATGCTAATTTTAGCTCTAACACTGATGATCCACCTACAAATGTGAACTGACGTTCAAAAATAAAACATTTGAAAATGGACCATTTTCCACATTTCTGAAGCATGACGTAATGGGGGGGTGTTATCTCTTTTGTCGAAAATCAGCCGTTTTTGCTCGAACATTAAATGCCTCCAAATGGTATTTAATTAACTTCCCGGGGTGAAGAAACCCTTTTTGAGAACTCAGAGTGAGTAAATTGGCCATTTTCATGCACTTTTAACCATTCCATAAATCTTGTGTTTTGGGCCCCTGGAAGCATGAAAATCACTTTAAACATGCTAATTTTAGCTCTAACACTGATGGTCCACCTACAAATGTGAACTGACGTTCAAAAATAAAACATTTGAAAACAGACCATTTTCCACATTTCTGAAGCATGACGTAATGGGGGGTGTTATCTCTTTTGTCGAAAATCAGCCGTTTTTGCTCGAACATTAAATGCCTCCAAATGGTATTTATTTCACTTCCCGAGCCCCTGGAAGCATGAAAATCACTTTAAACATGCTAATTTTAGCTCTAACACTGATGATCCACCTACAAATGTGAACTGACGTTCAAAAATAAAACATTTGAAAACGGACCATTTTCCACATTTCTGAAGCATGACGTAATGGGGGGTGTTATCTCTTTTGTCGAAAATCAGCCGTTTTTGCTCGAACATGAAATGCCTCCAAATGGTATTTAATTAACTTCCCGGGGTGAAGAAACCCTTTTTGAGAACTCAGAGTGAGTAAATTGGCCATTTTCATGCACTTTTAACCATTCCATAAATCTTGTGTTTTGGGCCCCTGGAAGCATGAAAATCACTTTAAACATGCTAATTTTAGCTCTAACACTGATGATCCACCTACAAATGTGAACTGACGTTCAAAAATAAAACATTTGAAAACGGACCATTTTCCACATTTCTGAAGCATGACGTAATGGGGGGGTGTTATCTCTTTTGTCGAAAATCAGCCGTTTTTGCTCCAACATTAAATGCCTCCAAATGGTATTTAATTAACTTCCCGAGCCCCTGGAAGCATGAAAATCACTTTAAACATGCTAATTTTAGCTCTAACACTGATGATCCACCTACAAATGTGAACTGACGTTCAAAAATAAAACATTTGAAAACGGACCATTTTCCACCTTTCTGAAGCATGACGTAATGGGGGGGTTTTATCTCTTTTGTCGAAAATCAGCCGTTTTTGCTCGAACATTAAATGCCTCCAAATGGTATTTAAATAACTTCCCGGGGTGAAGAAACCCTTTTTGAGAACTCAGAGTGAGTAAATTGGCCATTTTCATGCACTTTTAACCATTCCATAAATCTTGTGTTTTGGGCCCCTGGAAGCATGAAAATCACTTTAAACATGCTAATTTTAGCTCTAACACTGATGATCCACCTACAAATGTGAACTGACGTTCAAAAATAAAACATTTGAAAACGGACCATTTTCCACATTTCTGAAGCATGACGTAATGGGGGGGTGTTATCTCTTTTGTCGAAAATCAGCCGTTTTTGCTCGAACATTAAATGCCTCCAAATGGTATTTAATTAACTTCCCGAGCCCCTGGAAGCATGAAAATCACTTTAAACATGCTAATTTTAGCTCTAACACTGATAATCCACCTACAAATGTGAACTGACGTTCAAAAATAAAACATTTGAAAACGGACCATTTTCCACATTTCTGAAGCATGACGTAATGGGGGGGTGTTATCTCTTTTGTCGAAAATCAGCCGTTTTCGCTCGAACATTAAATGCCTCCAAATGGTATTTAATTAACTTCCCGAGCCCCTGGAAGCATGAAAATCACTTTAAACATGCTAATTTTAGCTCTAACACTGATGATCCACCTACAAATGTGAACTGACGTTCAAAAATAAAACATTTGAAAACGGACCATTTTCCACATTTCTGAAGCATGACGTAATGGGGGGTGTTATCTCTTTTGTCGAAAATCAGCCGTTTTTGCTCGAACATTAAGTGCCTCCAAATGGTATTTAATTAACTTCCCGAGCCCCTGGAAGCATGACAATCACTTTAAACATGCTAATTTTAGCTCTAACACTGATGATCCACCTACAAATGTGAACTGACGTTCAAAAATAAAACATTTGAAAACGGACCATTTTCCACATTTCTGAAGCATGACGTAATGGGGGGGTGTTATCTCTTTTGTCGAAAATCAGCCGTTTTTGCTCGAACATTAAATGCTTCCAAATGATATTTAATTAACTTCCCGAGCCCCTGGAAGCATGAAAATCACTTTAAACATGCTAATTTTAGCTCTAACACTGATGATCCACCTACAAATGTGAACTGACGTTCAAAAATAAAACATTTGAAAACGGACCATTTTCCACATTTCTGAAGCATGACGTAATGGGGGGGTGTTATCTCTTTTGTCAAAAATCAGCCGTTTTTGCTCGAACATTAAATGCCTCCAAATGGTACTTAATTAACTTCCCGGGGTGAAGAAACCCTTTTTGAGAACTCAGAGTGAGTAAATTGGCCATTTTCATGCACTTTTAACCATTCCATAAATCTTGTGTTTAGGGCCCCTGGAAGCATGAAAATCACTTTAAACATGCTAATTTTAGCTCTAACACTGATGATCCACCTACAAATGTGAACTGACGTTCAAAAATAAAACATTTGAAAACGGACCATTTTCCACATTTCTGATGCATGACGTAATGGGGGGTGTTATCTCTTTTGTCGAAAATCAGCCGTTTTTGCTCGAACATTAAATGCCTCCAAATGGTATTTAATTAACTTCCCGGGGTGAAGAAACCCTTTTTGAGAACTCAGAGTGAGTAAATTGGCCATTTTCATGCACTTTTAACCATTCCATAAATCTTGTGTTTTGGGCCCCTGGAAGCATGAAAATCACTTTAAACATGCTAATTTTAGCTCTAACACTGATGATCCACCTACAAATGTGAACTGACGTTCAAAAATAAAACATTTGAAAACGGACCCTTTTCCACATTTCTGAAGCATGACGTAATGGGGGGGTGTTATCTCTTTTGTCGAAAATCAGCCGTTTTTGCTCGAACATTAAATGCCTCCAAATGGTATTTAATTAACTTCCCGGGGTGAAGAAACCCTTTTTGAGAACTCAGAGTGAGTAAATTGGCCATTTTCATGCACTTTTAACCATTCCATAAATCTTGTGTTTTGGGCCCCTGGAAGCATGAAAATCACTTTAAACATGCTAATTTTAGCTCTAACACTGATGATCCACCTACAAATGTGAACTGACGTTCAAAAATAAAACATTTGAAAACGGACCATTTTCCACATTTCTGAAGCATGACGTAATGGGGGGGTGTTATCTCTTTTGTCGAAAATCAGCCGTTTTTGCTCGAACATTAAATGCCTCCAAATGGTACTTAATTAACTTCCCGGGGTGAAGAAACCCTTTTTGAGAACTCAGAGTGAGTAAATTGGCCATTTTCATGCACTTTTAACCATTCCATAAATCTTGTGTTTAGGGCCCCTGGAAGCATGAAAATCACTTTAAACATGCTAATTTTAGCTCTAACACTGATGATCCACCTACAAATGTGAACTGACGTTCAAAAATAAAACATTTGAAAACGGACCATTTTCCACATTTCTGAAGCATGACGTAATGGGGGGTGTTATCTCTTTTGTCGAAAATCAGCCGTTTTTGCTCGAACATTAAATGCCTCCAAATGGTATTTAATTAACTTCCCGGGGTGAAGAAACCCTTTTTGAGAACTCAGAGTGAGTAAATTGGCCATTTTCATGCACTTTTAACCATTCCATAAATCTTGTGTTTTGGGCCCCTGGAAGCATGAAAATCACTTTAAACATGCTAATTTTAGCTCTAACACTGATGATCCACCTACAAATGTGAACTGACGTTCAAAAATAAAACATTTGAAAACGGACCCTTTTCCACATTTCTGAAGCATGACGTAATGGGGGGGTGTTATCTCTTTTGTCGAAAATCAGCCGTTTTTGCTCGAACATTAAATGCCTCCAAATGGTATTTAATTAACTTCCCGAGCCCCTGGAAGCATGAAAATCACTTTAAACATGCTAATTTTAGCTCTAACACTGATGATCCACCTACAAATGTGAACTGACGTTCAAAAATAAAACATTTGAAAACGGACCATTTTCCACATTTCTGAAGCATGACGTAATGGGGGGGTGTTATCTCTTTTGTCGAAAATCAGCCGTTTTTGCTCGAACATTAAATGCCTCCAAATGGTATTTAATTACCTTCCCGGGGTGAAGAAACCCTTTTTGAGAACTCAGAGTGAGTAAATTGGCCATTTTCATGCACTTTTAACCATTCCATAAATCTTGTGTTTTGGGCCCCTGGAAGCATGAAAATCACTTTAAACATGCTAATTTTAGCTCTAACACTGATGATCCACCTACAAATGTTAACTGACGTTCAAAAATAAAACATTTGAAAACGGACCATTTTCCACATTTCTGAAGCATGACGTAATGGGGGGGTGTTATCTCTTTTGTCGAAAATCAGCCGTTTTTGCTCGAACATTAAATGCCTCCAAACGGTATTTAATTAACTTCCCGGGGTGAAGAAACCCTTTTTGAGAACTCAGAGTGAGTAAATTGGCCATTTTCATGCACTTTTAACCATTCCATAAATCTTGTGTTTTGGGCCCCTGGAAGCATGAAAATAACTTTAAACATGCTAATTTTAGCTCTAACACTGATGATCCACCTACAAATGTGAACTGACGTTCAAAAATAAAACATTTGAAAACGGACCATTTTCCACATTTCTGAAGCATGACGTAATGGGGGGGTGTTATCTCTTTTATCGAAAATCAGCCGTTTTTGCTCGAACATTAAATGCCTCCAAATGGTATTTATTTCACTTCCCGAGCCCCTGGAAGCATGAAAATCACTTTAAACATGCTAATTTTAGCTCTAACACTGATGATCCACCTACAAATGTGAACTGACGTTCAAAAATAAAACATTTGAAAACGGACCATTTTCCACATTTCTGAAGCATGACGTAATGGGGGGGTGTTATCTCTTTTGTCGAAAATCAGCCGTTTTTGCTCGAACATTAAATGCCTCCAAATGGTATTTAATTAACTTCCCGAGCCCCTGGAAGCATGAAAATCACTTTAAACATGCTAATTTTAGCTCTAACACTGATGATCCACCTACAAATGTGAACTGACGTTCAAAAATAAAACATTTGAAAACGGACCATTTTCCACATTTCTGAAGCATGACGTAATGGGGGGGTGTTATCTCTTTTGTCGAAAATCAGCCGTTTTTGCTCGAACATTAAATGCCTCCAAATGGTATTTAATTAAACTTCCCGGGGTGAAGAAACCCTTTTTGAGAACTCAGAGTGAGTAAATTGGCCATTTTCATGCACTTTTAACCATTCCATAAATCTTGTATTTTGGGCCCCTGGAAGCATGAAAATCACTTTAAACATGCTAATTTTAGCTCTAACACTGATGATCCACCTACAAATGTGAACTGACGTTCAAAAATAAAACATTTGAAAACGGACCATTTTCCACATTTCTGAAGCATGACGTAATGGGGGGGTGTTATCTCTTTTGTCGAAATTTAGCCGTTTTTGCTCGAACATTAAATGCCTCCAAATGGTATTTATTTCACTTCCCGAGCCCCTGGAAGCATGAAAATCACTTTAAACATGCTAATTTTAGCTCTAACACTGATGATCCACCTACAAATGTGAACTGACGTTCAAAAATAAAACATTTGAAAACGGACCATTTTCCACATTTCTGAAGCATGACGTAATGGGGGGTGTTATCTCTTTTGTCGAAAATCAGCCGTTTTTGCTCGAACATTAAATGCCTCCAAATGGTATTTAATTAACTTCCCGAGCCCCTGGAAGCATGAAAATCACTTTAAACATGCTAATTTTAGCTCTAACACTGATGATCCACCTACAAATGTGAACTGACGTTCAAAAATAAAACATTTGAAAACGGACCATTTTCCACATTTCTGAAGCATGACGTAATGGGGGGGTGTTATCTCTTTTGTCGAAAATCAGCCGTTTTTGCTCGAACATTAAATGCCTCCAAATGGTATTTAATTAACTTCCCGAGCCCCTGGAAGCATGAAAATCACTTTAAACATGCTAATTTTACCTCTAACACTGATGATCCACCTACAAATGTGAACTGACGTTCAAAAATAAAACATTTGAAAACGGACCATTTTCCACATTTCTGAAGCATGACGTAATGGGGGGGTGTTATCTCTTTTGTCGAAAATCAGCCGTTTTTGCTCGAACATTAAATGCCTCCAAATGGTATTTAATTAACTTCCCGAGCCCCTGGAAGCATGACAATCACTTTAAACATGCTAATTTTAGCTCTAACACTGATGATCCACCTACAAATGTGAACTGACGTTCAAAAATAAAACATTTGAAAACGGACCATTTTCCACATTTCTGAAGCATGACGTAATGGGGGGGTGTTATCTCTTTTGTCGAAAATCAGCCGTTTTTGCTCGAACATTAAATGCCTCCAAATGGTATTTAATTAACTTCCCGGGGTGAAGAAACCCTTTTTGAGAACTCAGAGTGAGTAAATTGGCCATTTTCATGCACTTTTAACCATTCCATAAATCTTGTATTTTGGGCCCCTGGAAGCATGAAAATCACTTTAAACATGCTAATTTTAGCTCTAACACTGATGATCCACCTACAAATGTGAACTGACGTTCAAAAATAAAACATTTGAAAACGGACCATTTTCCACATTTCTGAAGCATGACGTAATGGGGGGGTGTTATCTCTTTTGTCGAAAATCAGCCGTTTTTGCTCGAACATTAAATGCCTCCAAATGGTATTTATTTCACTTCCCGAGCCCCTGGAAGCATGAAAATCACTTTAAACATGCTAATTTTAGCTCTAACACTGATGATCCACCTACAAATGTGAACTGACGTTCAAAAATAAAACATTTGAAAACGGACCATTTTCCACATTTCTGAAGCATGACGTAATGGGGGGGTGTTATCTCTTTTGTCGAAAATCAGCCGTTTTTGCTCGAACATTAAATGCCTCCAAATGGTATTTAATTAACTTCCCGAGCCCCTGGAAGCATGAAAATCACTTTAAACATGCTAATTTTAGCTCTAACACTGATAATCCACCTACAAATGTGAACTGACGTTCAAAAATAAAACATTTGAAAACGGACCATTTTCCACATTTCTGAAGCATGACGTAATGGGGGGGTGTTATCTCTTTTGTCGAAAATCAGCCGTTTTCGCTCGAACATTAAATGCCTCCAAATGGTATTTAATTAACTTCCCGAGCCCCTGGAAGCATGAAAATCACTTTAAACATGCTAATTTTAGCTCTAACACTGATGATCCACCTACAAATGTGAACTGACGTTCAAAAATAAAACATTTGAAAACGGACCATTTTCCACATTTCTGAAGCATGACGTAATGGGGGGTGTTATCTCTTTTGTCGAAAATCAGCCGTTTTTGCTCGAACATTAAGTGCCTCCAAATGGTATTTAATTAACTTCCCGAGCCCCTGGAAGCATGACAATCACTTTAAACATGCTAATTTTAGCTCTAACACTGATGATCCACCTACAAATGTGAACTGACGTTCAAAAATAAAACATTTGAAAACGGACCATTTTCCACATTTCTGAAGCATGACGTAATGGGGGGGTGTTATCTCTTTTGTCGAAAATCAGCCGTTTTTGCTCGAACATTAAATGCTTCCAAATGATATTTAATTAACTTCCCGAGCCCCTGGAAGCATGAAAATCACTTTAAACATGCTAATTTTAGCTCTAACACTGATGATCCACCTACAAATGTGAACTGACGTTCAAAAATAAAACATTTGAAAACGGACCATTTTCCACATTTCTGAAGCATGACGTAATGGGGGGGTGTTATCTCTTTTGTCGAAAATCAGCCGTTTTTGCTCGAACATTAAATGCCTCCAAATGGTATTTAATTAACTTCCCGGGGTGAAGAAACCCTTTTTGAGAACTCAGAGTGAGTAAATTGGCCATTTTCATGCACTTTTAACCATTCCATAAATCTTGTGTTTTGGGCCCCTGGAAGCATGAAAATCACTTTAAACATGCTAATTTTAGCTCTAACACTGATGATCCACCTACAAATGTGAACTGACGTTCAAAAATAAAACATTTGAAAACGGACCATTTTCCACATTTCTGAAGCATGACGTAATGGGGGGGTGTTATCTCTTTTGTCGAAAATCAGCCGTTTTTGCTCGAACATTAAATGCCTCCAAATGGTACTTAATTAACTTCCCGGGGTGAAGAAACCCTTTTTGAGAACTCAGAGTGAGTAAATTGGCCATTTTCATGCACTTTTAACCATTCCATAAATCTTGTGTTTAGGGCCCCTGGAAGCATGAAAATCACTTTAAACATGCTAATTTTAGCTCTAACACTGATGATCCACCTACAAATGTGAACTGACGTTCAAAAATAAAACATTTGAAAACGGACCATTTTCCACATTTCTGAAGCATGACGTAATGGGGGGTGTTATCTCTTTTGTCGAAAATCAGCCGTTTTTGCTCGAACATTAAATGCCTCCAAATGGTATTTAATTAACTTCCCGGGGTGAAGAAACCCTTTTTGAGAACTCAGAGTGAGTAAATTGGCCATTTTCATGCACTTTTAACCATTCCATAAATCTTGTGTTTTGGGCCCCTGGAAGCATGAAAATCACTTTAAACATGCTAATTTTAGCTCTAACACTGATGATCCACCTACAAATGTGAACTGACGTTCAAAAATTAAACATTTGAAAACGGACCATTTTCCACATTTCCGAAGCATGTCGTAATGGGGGGGTGTTATCTCTTTTGTCGAAAATCAGCCGTTTTTGCTCGAACATTAAATGCCTCCAAATGGTATTTATTTCACTTCCCGAGCCCCTGGAAGCATGAAAATCACTTTAAACATGCTAATTTTAGCTCTAACACTGATGATCCACCTACAAATGTGAACTGACGTTCAAAAATAAAACATTTGAAAACGGACCATTTTCCACATTTATGAAGCATGACGTAATGGGGGGGTGTTATCTCTTTTGTCGAAAATCAGCCGTTTTTGCTCGAACATTAAATGCCTCCAAATGGTATTTAATTAACTTCCCGGGGTGAAGAAACCCTTTTTGAGAACTCAGAGTGAGTAAATTGGCCATTTTCATGCACTTTTAACCATTCCATAAATCTTGTGTTTTGGGCCCCTGGAAGCATGAAAATCACTTTAAACATGCTAATTTTAGCTCTAACACTGATGATCCACCTACAAATGTGAACTGACGTTCAAAAATAAAACATTTGAAAACGGACCATTTTCCACATTTCTGAAGCAAGACGTAATGGGGGGGTGTTATCTCCTTTGTCGAAAATCAGCCGTTTTTGCTTGAACATTAAATGCCTCCAAATGGTATTTAATTAACTTCCCGAGCCCCTGGAAGCATGAAAATCACTTTAAACATGCTAATTTTAGCTCTAACACTGATGATCCACCTACAAATGTGAACTGACGTTCAAAAATAAAACATTTGAAAACGGACCATTTTCCACATTTCTGAAGCATGACGTAATGGGGGGGTTTTATCTCTTTTGTCGAAAATCAGCCGTTTTTGCTCGAACATTAAATGCCTCCAAATGGTATTTAAATAACTTCCCGGGGTGAAGAAACCCTTTTTGAGAACTCAGAGTGAGTAAATTGGCCATTTTCATGCACTTTTAACCATTCCATAAATCTTGTGTTTTGGGCCCCTGGAAGCATGAAAATCACTTTAAACATGCTATTTTTAGCTCTAACACTGATGATCCACCTACAAATGTGAACTGACGTTCAAAAATAAAACATTTGAAAACGGACCATTTTCCAGATTTCTGAAGCATGACGTAATGGGGGGTGTTATCTCTTTTGTTGAAAATCAGCCATTTTTGCTCGAACATTAAATGACTCCAAATGGTATTTAATTAACTTCCCGAGCCCCTGGAAGCATGAAAATCACTTTAAACATGCTAATTTTAGCTCTAACACTGATGATCCACCTACAAATGTGAACTGACGTTCAAAAATAAAACATTTGAAAATGGACCATTTTCCACATTTCTGAAGCATGACGTAATGGGGGGGTGTTATCTCTTTTGTCGAAAATCAGCCGTTTTTGCTCGAACATTAAATGCCTCCAAATGGTATTTAATTAACTTCCCGGGGTGAAGAAACCCTTTTTGAGAACTCAGAGTGAGTAAATTGGCCATTTTCATGCACTTTTAACCATTCCATAAATCTTGTGTTTTGGGCCCCTGGAAGCATGAAAATCACTTTAAACATGCTAATTTTAGCTCTAACACTGATGATCCACCTACAAATGTGAACTGACGTTCAAAAATAAAACATTTGAAAACGGACCATTTTCCACATTTCTGAAGCATGACGTAATGGGGGGGTGTTATCTCCTTTGTCGAAAATCAGCCGTTTTTGCTCGAACATTAAATGCCTCCAAATGGTATTTAATTAACTTCCCGAGCCCCTGGAAGCATGAAAATAAATTTAAACATGCTAATTTTAGCTCTAACACTGATGATCCACCTACAAATGTGAACTGACGTTCAAAAATAAAACATTTGAAAACGGACCATTTTCCACATTTCTGAAGCATGACGTAATGGGGGGGTTTTATCTCTTTTGTCGAAAATCAGCCGTTTTTGCTCGAACATTAAATGCCTCCAAATGGTATTTAAATAACTTCCCGGGGTGAAGAAACCCTTTTTGAGAACTCAGAGTGAGTAAATTGGCCATTTTCATGCACTTTTAACCATTCCATAAATCTTGTGTTTTGGGCCCCTGGAAGCATGAAAATCACTTTAAACATGCTAATTTTAGCTCTAACACTGATGATCCACCTACAAATGTGAACTGACGTTCAAAAATAAAACATTTGAAAACGGACCATTTTCCAGATTTCTGAAGCATGACGTAATGGGGGGGTGTTATCTCTTTTGTCGAAAATCAGCCGTTTTTGCTCGAACATTAAATGACTCCAAATGGTATTTAATTAACTTCCCGAGCCCCTGGAAGCATGAAAATCACTTTAAACATGCTAATTTTAGCTCTAACACTGATGATCCACCTACAAATGTGAACTGACGTTCAAAAATAAAACATTTGAAAATGGACCATTTTCCACATTTCTGAAGCATGACGTAATGGGGGGGTGTTATCTCTTTTGTCGAAAATCAGCCGTTTTTGCTCGAACATTAAATGCCTCCAAATGGTATTTAATTAACTTCCCGGGGTGAAGAAACCCTTTTTGAGAACTCAGAGTGAGTAAATTGGCCATTTTCATGCACTTTTAACCATTCCATAAATCTTGTGTTTTGGGCCCCTGGAAGCATGAAAATCACTTTAAACATGCTAATTTTAGCTCTAACACTGATGATCCACCTACAAATGTGAACTGACGTTCAAAAATAAAACATTTGAAAACGGACCATTTTCCACATTTCTGAAGCATGACGTAATGGGGGGGTGTTATCTCTTTTGTCGAAAATCAGCCGTTTTTGCTCGAACATTAAATGCTTCCAAATGATATTTAATTAACTTCCCGAGCCCCTGGAAGCATGAAAATCACTTTAAACATGCTAATTTTAGCTCTAACACTGATGATCCACCTACAAATGTGAACTGACGTTCAAAAATAAAACATTTGAAAACGGACCATTTTCCACATTTCTGAAGCATGACGTAATGGGGGGGTGTTATCTCTTTTGTCGAAAATCAGCCGTTTTTGCTCGAACATTAAATGCCTCCAAATGGTATTTAATTAACTTCCCGGGGTGAAGAAACCCTTTTTGAGAACTCAGAGTGAGTAAATTGGCCATTTTCATGCACTTTTAACCATTCCATAAATCTTGTGTTTTGGGCCCCTGGAAGCATGAAAATCACTTTAAACATGCTAATTTTAGCTCTAACACTGATGATCCACCTACAAATGTGAACTGACGTTCAAAAATAAAACATTTGAAAACGGACCATTTTCCACATTTCTGAAGCATGACGTAATGGGGGGGTGTTATCTCTTTTGTCGAAAATCAGCCGTTTTTGCTCGAACATTAAATGCCTCCAAATGGTACTTAATTAACTTCCCGGGGTGAAGAAACCCTTTTTGAGAACTCAGAGTGAGTAAATTGGCCATTTTCATGCACTTTTAACCATTCCATAAATCTTGTGTTTAGGGCCCCTGGAAGCATGAAAATCACTTTAAACATGCTAATTTTAGCTCTAACACTGATGATCCACCTACAAATGTGAACTGACGTTCAAAAATAAAACATTTGAAAACGGACCATTTTCCACATTTCTGAAGCATGACGTAATGGGGGGTGTTATCTCTTTTGTCGAAAATCAGCCGTTTTTGCTCGAACATTAAATGCCTCCAAATGGTATTTAATTAACTTCCCGGGGTGAAGAAACCCTTTTTGAGAACTCAGAGTGAGTAAATTGGCCATTTTCATGCACTTTTAACCATTCCATAAATCTTGTGTTTTGGGCCCCTGGAAGCATGAAAATCACTTTAAACATGCTAATTTTAGCTCTAACACTGATGATCCACCTACAAATGTGAACTGACGTTCAAAAATTAAACATTTGAAAACGGACCATTTTCCACATTTCCGAAGCATGTCGTAATGGGGGGGTGTTATCTCTTTTGTCGAAAATCAGCCGTTTTTGCTCGAACATTAAATGCCTCCAAATGGTATTTATTTCACTTCCCGAGCCCCTGGAAGCATGAAAATCACTTTAAACATGCTAATTTTAGCTCTAACACTGATGATCCACCTACAAATGTGAACTGACGTTCAAAAATAAAACATTTGAAAACGGACCATTTTCCACATTTATGAAGCATGACGTAATGGGGGGGTGTTATCTCTTTTGTCGAAAATCAGCCGTTTTTGCTCGAACATTAAATGCCTCCAAATGGTATTTAATTAACTTCCCGGGGTGAAGAAACCCTTTTTGAGAACTCAGAGTGAGTAAATTGGCCATTTTCATGCACTTTTAACCATTCCATAAATCTTGTGTTTTGGGCCCCTGGAAGCATGAAAATCACTTTAAACATGCTAATTTTAGCTCTAACACTGATGATCCACCTACAAATGTGAACTGACGTTCAAAAATAAAACATTTGAAAACGGACCATTTTCCACATTTCTGAAGCAAGACGTAATGGGGGGGTGTTATCTCCTTTGTCGAAAATCAGCCGTTTTTGCTTGAACATTAAATGCCTCCAAATGGTATTTAATTAACTTCCCGAGCCCCTGGAAGCATGAAAATCACTTTAAACATGCTAATTTTAGCTCTAACACTGATGATCCACCTACAAATGTGAACTGACGTTCAAAAATAAAACATTTGAAAACGGACCATTTTCCACATTTCTGAAGCATGACGTAATGGGGGGGTTTTATCTCTTTTGTCGAAAATCAGCCGTTTTTGCTCGAACATTAAATGCCTCCAAATGGTATTTAAATAACTTCCCGGGGTGAAGAAACCCTTTTTGAGAACTCAGAGTGAGTAAATTGGCCATTTTCATGCACTTTTAACCATTCCATAAATCTTGTGTTTTGGGCCCCTGGAAGCATGAAAATCACTTTAAACATGCTATTTTTAGCTCTAACACTGATGATCCACCTACAAATGTGAACTGACGTTCAAAAATAAAACATTTGAAAACGGACCATTTTCCAGATTTCTGAAGCATGACGTAATGGGGGGTGTTATCTCTTTTGTTGAAAATCAGCCATTTTTGCTCGAACATTAAATGACTCCAAATGGTATTTAATTAACTTCCCGAGCCCCTGGAAGCATGAAAATCACTTTAAACATGCTAATTTTAGCTCTAACACTGATGATCCACCTACAAATGTGAACTGACGTTCAAAAATAAAACATTTGAAAATGGACCATTTTCCACATTTCTGAAGCATGACGTAATGGGGGGGTGTTATCTCTTTTGTCGAAAATCAGCCGTTTTTGCTCGAACATTAAATGCCTCCAAATGGTATTTAATTAACTTCCCGGGGTGAAGAAACCCTTTTTGAGAACTCAGAGTGAGTAAATTGGCCATTTTCATGCACTTTTAACCATTCCATAAATCTTGTGTTTTGGGCCCCTGGAAGCATGAAAATCACTTTAAACATGCTAATTTTAGCTCTAACACTGATGATCCACCTACAAATGTGAACTGACGTTCAAAAATAAAACATTTGAAAACGGACCATTTTCCACATTTCTGAAGCATGACGTAATGGGGGGGTGTTATCTCCTTTGTCGAAAATCAGCCGTTTTTGCTCGAACATTAAATGCCTCCAAATGGTATTTAATTAACTTCCCGAGCCCCTGGAAGCATGAAAATAAATTTAAACATGCTAATTTTAGCTCTAACACTGATGATCCACCTACAAATGTGAACTGACGTTCAAAAATAAAACATTTGAAAACGGACCATTTTCCACATTTCTGAAGCATGACGTAATGGGGGGGTTTTATCTCTTTTGTCGAAAATCAGCCGTTTTTGCTCGAACATTAAATGCCTCCAAATGGTATTTAAATAACTTCCCGGGGTGAAGAAACCCTTTTTGAGAACTCAGAGTGAGTAAATTGGCCATTTTCATGCACTTTTAACCATTCCATAAATCTTGTGTTTTGGGCCCCTGGAAGCATGAAAATCACTTTAAACATGCTAATTTTAGCTCTAACACTGATGATCCACCTACAAATGTGAACTGACGTTCAAAAATAAAACATTTGAAAACGGACCATTTTCCAGATTTCTGAAGCATGACGTAATGGGGGGGTGTTATCTCTTTTGTCGAAAATCAGCCGTTTTTGCTCGAACATTAAATGACTCCAAATGGTATTTAATTAACTTCCCGAGCCCCTGGAAGCATGAAAATCACTTTAAACATGCTAATTTTAGCTCTAACACTGATGATCCACCTACAAATGTGAACTGACGTTCAAAAATAAAACATTTGAAAATGGACCATTTTCCACATTTCTGAAGCATGACGTAATGGGGGGGTGTTATCTCTTTTGTCGAAAATCAGCCGTTTTTGCTCGAACATTAAATGCCTCCAAATGGTATTTAATTAACTTCCCGGGGTGAAGAAACCCTTTTTGAGAACTCAGAGTGAGTAAATTGGCCATTTTCATGCACTTTTAACCATTCCATAAATCTTGTGTTTTGGGCCCCTGGAAGCATGAAAATCACTTTAAACATGCTAATTTTAGCTCTAACACTGATGATCCACCTACAAATGTGAACTGACGTTCAAAAATAAAACATTTGAAAACGGACCATTTTCCACATTTCTGAAGCATGACGTAATGGGGGTGTGTTATCTCTTTTGTCGAAAATCAGCCGTTTTTGCTCAAACATTAAATGCCTCCAAATGGTATTTATTTCACTTCCCGAGCCCCTGGAAGCATGAAAATCACTTTAAACATGCTAATTTTAGCTCTAACACTGATGATCCACCTACAAATGTGAACTGACGTTCAAAAATAAAACATTTGAAAACGGACCATTTTCCACATTTCTGAAGCATGATGTAATGGGGGGTGTTATCTCTTTTGTCGAAAATCAGCCGTTTTTGCTCGAACATTAAATGCCTCCAAATGGTATTTAATTAACTTCCCGAGCCCCTGGAAGCATGAAAATCACTTTAAACATGCTAATTTTAGCTCTAACACTGATGATCCACCTACAAATGTGAACTGACGTTCAAAAATAAAACATTTGAAAACGGACCATTTTCCACATTTCTGAAGCATGACGTAATGGGGGGGTGTTGTCTCTTTTGTCGAAAATCAGCCGTTTTTGCTCGAACATTAAATGACTCCAAATGGTATTTAATTAACTTCCCGAGCCCCTGGAAGCATGAAAATCACTTTAAACATGCTAATTTTAGCTCTAACACTGATGATCCACCTACAAATGTGAAACGTTCAAAAATAAAACATTTGAAAATGGACCATTTTCCACATTTCTGAAGCATGACGTAATGGGGGGGTGTTATCTCTTTTGTCGAAAATCAGCCGTTTTTGCTCGAACATTAAATGCCTCCAAATGGTATTTAATTAACTTCCCGGGGTGAAGAAACCCTTTTTGAGAACTCAGAGTGAGTAAATTGGCCATTTTCATGCACTTTTAACCATTCCATAAATCTTGTGTTTTGGGCCCCTGGAAGCATGAAAATCACTTTAAACATGCTAATTTTAGCTCTAACACTGATGATCCACCTACAAATGTGAACTGACGTTCAAAAATAAAACATTTGAAAACGGACCATTTTCCACATTTCTGAAGCATGACGTAATGGGGGGGTGTTATCTCTTTTGTCGAAAATCAGCCGTTTTTGCTCGAACATTAAATGCCTCCAAATGGTATTTAATTAACTTCCAGAGCCCCTGGAAGCATGAAAATCACTTTAAACATGCTAATTTTAGCTCTAACACTGATGATCCACCTACAAATGTGAACTGACGTTCAAAAATAAAACATTTGAAAACGGACCATTTTCCACATTTCTGAAGCATGACGTAATGGGGGGGTGTTATCTCTTTTGTCGAAAATCAGCCGTTTTTGCTCGAACATTAAATGCCTCCAAATGGTATTTAATTAACTTCCCGGGGTGAAGAAACCCTTTTTGAGAACTCAGAGTGAGTAAATTGGCCATTTTCATGCACTTTTAACCATTCCATAAATCTTGTGTTTTGGGCCCCTGGAAGCATGAAAATCACTTTAAACATGCTAATTTTAGCTCTAACACTGATGATCCACCTACAAATGTGAACTGACGTTCAAAAATAAAACATTTGAAAACGGACCATTTTCCACATTTCTGAAGCATGACGTAATGGGGGGGTGTTATCTCTTTTGTCGAAAATCAGCCGTTTTTGCTCGAACATTAAATGACTCCAAATGGTATTTAATTAACTTCCCGAGCCCCTGGAAGCATGAAAATCACTTTAAACATGCTAATTTTAGCTCTAACACTGATGATCCACCTACAAATGTGAACTGACGTTCAAAAATAAAACATTTGAAAATGGACCATTTTCCACATTTCTGAAGCATGACGTAATGGGGGGGTGTTATCTCTTTTGTCGAAAATCAGCCGTTTTTGCTCGAACATTAAATGCCTCCAAATGGTATTTAATTAACTTCCCGGGGTGAAGAAACCCTTTTTGAGAACTCAGAGTGAGTAAATTGGCCATTTTCATGCACTTTTAACCATTCCATAAATCTTGTGTTTTGGGCCCCTGGAAGCATGAAAATCACTTTAAACATGCTAATTTTAGCTCTAACACTGATGATCCACCTACAAATGTGAACTGACGTTCAAAATCAAAACATTTGAAAACGGACCATTTTCCACATTTCTGAAGCATGACGTAATGGGGGTGTGTTATCTCTTTTGTCGAAAATCAGCCGTTTTTGCTCAAACATTAAATGCCTCCAAATGGTATTTATTTCACTTCCCGAGCCCCTGGAAGCATGAAAATCACTTTAAACATGCTAATTTTAGCTCTAACACTGATGATCCACCTACAAATGTGAACTGACGTTCAAAAATAAAACATTTGAAAACGGACCATTTTCCACATTTCTGAAGCATGATGTAATGGGGGGTGTTATCTCTTTTGTCGAAAATCAGCCGTTTTTGCTCGAACATTAAATGCCTCCAAATGGTATTTAATTAACTTCCCGAGCCCCTGGAAGCATGAAAATCACTTTAAACATGCTAATTTTAGCTCTAACACTGATGATCCACCTACAAATGTGAACTGATGTTCAAAAATAAAACATTTGAAAACGGACCATTTTCCACATTTCTGAAGCATGACGTAATGGGGGGGTGTTGTCTCTTTTGTCGAAAATCAGCCGTTTTTGCTCGAACATTAAATGACTCCAAATGGTATTTAATTAACTTCCCGAGCCCCTGGAAGCATGAAAATCACTTTAAACATGCTAATTTTAGCTCTAACACTGATGATCCACCTACAAATGTGAACTGACGTTCAAAAATAAAACATTTGAAAATGGACCATTTTCCACATTTCTGAAGCATGACGTAATGGGGGGGTGTTATCTCTTTTGTCGAAAATCAGCCGTTTTTGCTCGAACATTAAATGCCTCCAAATGGTATTTAATTAACTTCCCGGGGTGAAGAAACCCTTTTTGAGAACTCAGAGTGAGTAAATTGGCCATTTTCATGCACTTTTAACCATTCCATAAATCTTGTGTTTTGGGCCCCTGGAAGCATGAAAATCACTTTAAACATGCTAATTTTAGCTCTAACACTGATGATCCACCTACAAATGTGAACTGACGTTCAAAAATAAAACATTTGAAAACGGACCATTTTCCACATTTCTGAAGCATGACGTAATGGGGGTGTGTTATCTCTTTTGTCGAAAATCAGCCGTTTTTGCTCAAACATTAAATGCCTCCAAATGGTATTTATTTCACTTCCCGAGCCCCTGGAAGCATGAAAATCACTTTAAACATGCTAATT
This sequence comes from Lissotriton vulgaris, assembly GCF_964263255.1. NCBI lineage: Eukaryota > Metazoa > Chordata > Amphibia > Caudata > Salamandridae > Lissotriton > Lissotriton vulgaris. The sequence continues at coordinate 177,827 of NW_028247817.1, read as the reverse complement.
TTAGCTCTAACACTGATGATCCACCTACAAATGTGAACTGACGTTCAAAAATAAAACATTTGAAAACGGACCATTTTCCACATTTCTGAAGCATGATGTAATGGGGGGTGTTATCTCTTTTGTCGAAAATCAGCCGTTTTTGCTCGAACATTAAATGCCTCCAAATGGTATTTAATTAACTTCCCGAGCCCCTGGAAGCATGAAAATCACTTTAAACATGCTAATTTTAGCTCTAACACTGATGATCCACCTACAAATGTGAACTGACGTTCAAAAATAAAACATTTGAAAACGGACCATTTTCCACATTTCTGAAGCATGACGTAATGGGGGGGTGTTGTCTCTTTTGTCGAAAATCAGCCGTTTTTGCTCGAACATTAAATGACTCCAAATGGTATTTAATTAACTTCCCGAGCCCCTGGAAGCATGAAAATCACTTTAAACATGCTAATTTTAGCTCTAACACTGATGATCCACCTACAAATGTGAACTGACGTTCAAAAATAAAACATTTGAAAATGGACCATTTTCCACATTTCTGAAGCATGACGTAATGGGGGGGTGTTATCTCTTTTGTCGAAAATCAGCCGTTTTTGCTCGAACATTAAATGCCTCCAAATGGTATTTAATTAACTTCCCGGGGTGAAGAAACCCTTTTTGAGAACTCAGAGTGAGTAAATTGGCCATTTTCATGCACTTTTAACCATTCCATAAATCTTGTGTTTTGGGCCCCTGGAAGCATGAAAATCACTTTAAACATGCTAATTTTAGCTCTAACACTGATGATCCACCTACAAATGTGAACTGACGTTCAAAAATAAAACATTTGAAAACGGACCATTTTCCACATTTCTGAAGCATGACGTAATGGGGGGTGTTATCTCTTTTGTCGAAAATCAGCCGTTTTTGCTCGAACATTAAATGCCTCCAAATGGTATTTAATTAACTTCCCGGGGTGAAGAAACCCTTTTTGAGAACTCAGAGTGAGTAAATTGGCCATTTTCATGCACTTTTAACCATTCCATAAATCTTGTGTTTTGGGCCCCTGGAAGCATGAAAATCACTTTAAACATGCTAATTTTAGCTCTAACACTGATGATCCACCTACAAATGTGAACTGACGTTCAAAAATAAAACATTTGAAAACGGACCATTTTCCACATTTCTGAAGCATGACGTAATGGGGGGGTGTTATCTCTTTTGTCGAAAATCAGCCGTTTTTGCTCGAACATTAAATGCCTCCAAATGGTATTTAATTAACTTCCAGAGCCCCTGGAAGCATGAAAATCACTTTAAACATGCTAATTTTAGCTCTAACACTGATGATCCACCTACAAATGTGAACTGACGTTCAAAAATAAAACATTTGAAAACGGACCATTTTCCACATTTCTGAAGCATGACGTAATGGGGGGGTGTTATCTCTTTTGTCGAAAATCAGCCGTTTTTGCTCGAACATTAAATGCCTCCAAATGGTATTTAATTAACTTCCCGGGGTGAAGAAACCCTTTTTGAGAACTCAGAGTGAGTAAATTGGCCATTTTCATGCACTTTTAACCATTCCATAAATCTTGTGTTTTGGGCCCCTGGAAGCATGAAAATCACTTTAAACATGCTAATTTTAGCTCTAACACTGATGATCCACCTACAAATGTGAACTGACGTTCAAAAATAAAACATTTGAAAACGGACCATTTTCCACATTTCTGAAGCATGACGTAATGGGGGGGTGTTATCTCTTTTGTCGAAAATCAGCCGTTTTTGCTCGAACATTAAATGCCTCCAAATGGTATTTATTTCACTTCCCGAGCCCCTGGAAGCATGAAAATCACTTTAAACATGCTAATTTTAGCTCTAACACTGATGATCCACCTACAAATGTGAACTGACGTTCAAAAATAAAACATTTGAAAACGGACCATTTTCCACATTTCTGAAGCATGACGTAATGGGGGGGTGTTATCTCTTTTGTCGAAAATCAGCCGTTTTTGCTCGAACATTAAATGCCTCCAAATGGTATTTAATTACCTTCCCGGGGTGAAGAAACCCTTTTTGAGAACTCAGAGTGAGTAAATTGGCCATTTTCATGCACTTTTAACCATTCCATAAATCTTGTGTTTTGGGCCCCTGGAAGCATGAAAATCACTTTAAACATGCTAATTTTAGCTCTAACACTGATGATCCACCTACAAATGTGAACTGACGTTCAAAAATAAAACATTTGAAAACGGACCATTTTCCACATTTCTGAAGCATGACGTAATGGGGGGGTGTTATCTCTTTTGTCGAAAATCAGCCGTTTTTGCTCGAACATTAAATGCCTCCAAATGGTATTTAATTAACTTCCCGGGGTGAAGAAACCCTTTTTGAGAACTCAGAGTGAGTAAATTGGCCATTTTCATGCACTTTTAACCATTCCATAAATCTTGTGTTTTGGGCCCCTGGAAGCATGAAAATAACTTTAAACATGCTAATTTTAGCTCTAACACTGATGATCCACCTACAAATGTGAACTGACGTTCAAAAATAAAACATTTGAAAACGGACCATTTTCCACATTTCTGAAGCATGACGTAATGGGGGGGTGTTATCTCTTTTGTCGAAAATCAGCCGTTTTTGCTCGAACATTAAATGCCTCCAAATGGTATTTATTTCACTTCCCGAGCCCCTGGAAGCATGAAAATCACTTTAAACATGCTAATTTTAGCTCTAACACTGATGATCCACCTACAAATGTGAACTGACGTTCAAAAATAAAACATTTGAAAACGGACCATTTTCCACATTTCTGAAGCATGACGTAATGGGGGGGTGTTATCTCTTTTGTCAAAAATCAGCCGTTTTTGCTCGAACATTAAATGCCTCCAAATGGTATTTAATTAACTTCCCGAGCCCCTGGAAGCATGAAAATCACTTTAAACATGCTAATTTTAGCTCTAACACTGATGATCCACCTACAAATGTGAACTGACGTTCAAAAATAAAACATTTGAAAACGGACCATTTTCCATATTTCTGAAGCATGACGTAATGGGGGGGTGTTATCTCTTTTGTCGAAAATCAGCCGTTTTTGCTCGAACATTAAATGCCTCCAAATGGTATTTAATTAACTTCCCGGGGTGAAGAAACCCTTTTTGAGAACTCAGAGTGAGTAAATTGGCCATTTTCATGCACTTTTAACCATTCCATAAATCTTGTATTTTGGGCCCCTGGAAGCATGAAAATCACTTTAAACATGCTAATTTTAGCTCTAACACTGATGATCCACCTACAAATGTGAACTGACGTTCAAAAATAAAACATTTGAAAACGGACCATTTTCCACATTTCTGAAGCATGACGTAATGGGGGGGTGTTATCTCTTTTGTCGAAAATTAGCCGTTTTTGCTCGAACATTAAATGCCTCCAAATGGTATTTATTTCACTTCCCGAGCCCCTGGAAGCATGAAAATCACTTTAAACATGCTAATTTTAGCTCTAACACTGATGATCCACCTACAAATGTGAACTGACGTTCAAAAATAAAACATTTGAAAACGGACCATTTTCCACATTTCTGAAGCATAACGTAATGGGGGGGTGTTATCTCTTTTGTCGAAAATCAGCCGTTTTTGCTCGAACATTAAATGCCTCCAAATGGTATTTAATTAACTTCCCGAGCCCCTGGAAGCATGAAAATCACTTTAAACATGCTAATTTTAGCTCTAACACTGATGATCCACCTACAAATGTGAACTGACGTTCAAAAATAAAACATTTGAAAACGGACCATTTTCCACATTTCTGAAGCATGACGTAATGGGGGGGTGTTATCTCTTTTGTCGAAAATCAGCCGTTTTTGCTCGAACATTAAATGCCTCCAAATGGTATTTAATTAACTTCCCGAGCCCCTGGAAGCATGAAAATCACTTTAAACATGCTAATTTTACCTCTAACACTGATGATCCACCTACAAATGTGAACTGACGTTCAAAAATAAAACATTTGAAAACGGACCATTTTCCACATTTCTGAAGCATGACGTAATGGGGGGGTGTTATCTCTTTTGTCGAAAATCAGCCGTTTTTGCTCGAACATTAAATGCCTCCAAATGGTATTTAATTAACTTCCCGAGCCCCTGGAAGCATGACAATCACTTTAAACATGCTAATTTTAGCTCTAACACTGATGATCCACCTACAAATGTGAACTGACGTTCAAAAATAAAACATTTGAAAACGGACCATTTTCCACATTTCTGAAGCATGACGTAATGGGGGGGTGTTATCTCTTTTTTTGAAAATCAGCCGTTTTTGCTCGAACATTAAATGCCTCCAAATGGTATTTAATTAACTTCCCGAGCCCCTGGAAGCATGAAAATCACTTTAAACATGCTAATTTTAGCTCTAACACTGATGATCCACCTACAAATGTGAACTGACGTTCAAAAATAAAACATTTGAAAACGGACCATTTTCCACATTTCTGAAGCATGACGTAATGGGGGGTGTTATCTCTTTTGTCGAAAATCAGCCGTTTTTGCTCGAACATTAAATGCCTCCAAATGGTATTTAATTAACTTCCCGGGGTGAAGAAACCCTTTTTGAGAACTCAGAGTGAGTAAATTGGCCATTTTCATGCACTTTTAACCATTCCATAAATCTTGTGTTTTGGGCCCCTGGAAGCATGAAAATCACTTTAAACATGCTAATTTTAGCTCTAACACTGATGATCCACCTACAAATGTGAACTGACGTTCAAAAATAAAACATTTGAAAACGGACCATTTTCCACATTTCTGAAGCATGACGTAATGGGGGGGTGTTATCTCTTTTGTCGAAAATCAGCCGTTTTTGCTCGAACATTAAATGCCTCCAAATGGTATTTAATTAACTTCCAGAGCCCCTGGAAGCATGAAAATAACTTTAAACATGCTAATTTTAGCTCTAACACTGATGATCCACCTACAAATGTGAACTGACGTTCAAAAATAAAACATTTGAAAACGGACCATTTTCCACATTTCTGAAGCATGACGTAATGGGGGGGTGTTATCTCTTTTGTCGAAAATCAGCCGTTTTTGCTCGAACATTAAATGCCTCCAAATGGTATTTATTTCACTTCCCGAGCCCCTGGAAGCATGAAAATCACTTTAAACATGCTAATTTTAGCTCTAACACTGATGATCCACCTACAAATGTGAACTGACGTTCAAAAATAAAACATTTGAAAACGGACCATTTTCCACATTTCTGAAGCATGACGTAATGGGGGGGTGTTATCTCTTTTGTCGAAAATCAGCCGTTTTTGCTCGAACATTAAATGCCTCCAAATGGTATTTAATTAACTTCCCGGGGTGAAGAAACCCTTTTTGAGAACTCAGAGTGAGTAAATTGGCCATTTTCATGCACTTTTAACCATTCCATAAATCTTGTGTTTTGGGCCCCTGGAAGCATGAAAATAACTTTAAACATGCTAATTTTAGCTCTAACACTGATGATCCACCTACAAATGTGAACTGACGTTCAAAAATAAAACATTTGAAAACGGACCATTTTCCACATTTCTGAAGCATGACGTAATGGGGGGGTGTTATCTCTTTTGTCGAAAATCAGCCGTTTTTGCTCGAACATTAAATGCCTCCAAATGGTATTTAATTAACTTCCCGAGCCCCTGGAAGCATGAAAATCACTTTAAACATGCTAATTTTAGCTCTAACACTGATGATCCACCTACAAATGTGAACTGACGTTCAAAAATAAAACATTTGAAAACGGACCATTTTCCATATTTCTGAAGCATGACGTAATGGGGGGGTGTTATCTCTTTTGTCGAAAATCAGCCGTTTTTGCTCGAACATTAAATGCCTCCAAATGGTATTTAATTAACTTCCCGGGGTGAAGAAACCCTTTTTGAGAACTCAGAGTGAGTAAATTGGCCATTTTCATGCACTTTTAACCATTCCATAAATCTTGTATTTTGGGCCCCTGGAAGCATGAAAATCACTTTAAACATGCTAATTTTAGCTCTAACACTGATGATCCACCTACAAATGTGAACTGACGTTCAAAAAAAAAACATTTGAAAACGGACCATTTTCCACATTTCTGAAGCATGACGTAATGGGGGGGTGTTATCTCTTTTGTCGAAAATTAGCCGTTTTTGCTCGAACATTAAATGCCTCCAAATGGTATTTATTTCACTTCCCGAGCCCCTGGAAGCATGAAAATCACTTTAAACATGCTAATTTTAGCTCTAACACTGATGATCCACCTACAAATGTGAACTGACGTTCAAAAATAAAACATTTGAAAACGGACCATTTTCCACATTTCTGAAGCATGACGTAATGGGGGGGTGTTATCTCTTTTGTCGAAAATCAGCCGTTTTTGCTCGAACATTAAATGCCTCCAAATGGTATTTAATTAACTTCCCGAGCCCCTGGAAGCATGAAAATCACTTTAAACATGCTAATTTTAGCTCTAACACTGATGATCCACCTACAAATGTGAACTGACGTTCAAAAATAAAACATTTGAAAACGGACCATTTTCCACATTTCTGAAGCATGACGTAATGGGGGGGTGTTATCTCTTTTGTCGAAAATCAGCCGTTTTTGCTCGAACATTAAATGCCTCCAAATGGTATTTAATTAACTTCCCGAGCCCCTGGAAGCATGAAAATCACTTTAAACATGCTAATTTTAGCTCTAACACTGATGATCCACCTACAAATGTGAACTGACGTTCAAAAATAAAACATTTGAAAACGGACCATTTTCCACATTTCTGAAGCATGACGTAATGGGGGGGTGTTATCTCTTTTGTCGAAAATCAGCCGTTTTTGCTCGAACATTAAATGCCTCCAAATGGTATTTAATTAACTTCCCGGGGTGAAGAAACCCTTTTTGAGAACTCAGAGTGAGTAAATTGGCCATTTTCATGCACTTTTAACCATTCCATAAATCTTGTATTTTGGGCCCCTGGAAGCATGAAAATCACTTTAAACATGCTAATTTTAGATCTAACACTGATGATCCACCTACAAATGTGAACTGACGTTCAAAAATAAAACATTTGAAAACGGACCATTTTCCACATTTCTGAAGCATGACGTAATGGGGGGGTGTTATCTCTTTTGTCGAAAATCAGCCGTTTTTGCTCGAACATTAAATGCCTCCAAATGGTATTTATTTCACTTCCCGAGCCCCTGGAAGCATGAAAATCACTTTAAACATGCTAATTTTAGCTCTAACACTGATGATCCACCTACAAATGTGAACTGACGTTCAAAAATAAAACATTTGAAAACGGACCATTTTCCACATTTCTGAAGCATGACGTAATGGGGGGGTGTTATCTCTTTTGTCGAAAATAAGCCGTTTTTGCTCGAACATTAAATGCCTCCAAATGGTATTTAATTAACTTCCCGAGCCCCTGGAAGCATGAAAATCACTTTAAACATGCTAATTTTAGCTCTAACACTGATAATCCACCTACAAATGTGAACTGACGTTCAAAAATAAAACATTTGAAAACGGACCATTTTCCACATTTCTGAAGCATGACGTAATGGGGGGGTGTTATCTCTTTTGTCGAAAATCAGCCGTTTTTGCTCGAACATTAAATGCCTCCAAATGGTATTTATTTCACTTCCCGAGCCCCTGGAAGCATGAAAATCACTTTAAACATGCTAATTTTAGCTCTAACACTGATGATCCACCTACAAATGTGAACTGACGTTCAAAAATAAAACATTTGAAAACGGACCATTTTCCACATTTCTGAAGCATGACGTAATGGGGGGGTGTTATCTCTTTTGTCGAAAATCAGCCGTTTTTGCTCGAACATTAAATGCCTCCAAATGGTATTTAATTACCTTCCCGGGGTGAAGAAACCCTTTTTGAGAACTCAGAGTGAGTAAATTGGCCATTTTCATGCACTTTTAACCATTCCATAAATCTTGTGTTTTGGGCCCCTGGAAGCATGAAAATCACTTTAAACATGCTAATTTTAGCTCTAACACTGATGATCCACCTACAAATGTGAACTGACGTTCAAAAATAAAACATTTGAAAACGGACCATTTTCCACATTTCTGAAGCATGACGTAATGGGGGGTGTTATCTCTTTTGTCGAAAATCAGCCGTTTTTGCTCGAACATTAAATGCCTCCAAATGGTATTTAATTAACTTCCCGGGGTGAAGAAACCCTTTTTGAGAACTCAGAGTGAGTAAATTGGCCATTTTCATGCACTTTTAACCATTCCATAAATCTTGTGTTTTGGGCCCCTGGAAGCATGAAAATCACTTTAAACATGCTAATTTTAGCTCTAACACTGATGATCCACCTACAAATGTGAACTGACGTTCAAAAATAAAACATTTGAAAACGGACCCTTTTCCACATTTCTGAAGCATGACGTAATGGGGGGGTGTTATCTCTTTTGTCGAAAATCAGCCGTTTTTGCTCGAACATTAAATGCCTCCAAATGGTATTTAATTAACTTCCCGAGCCCCTGGAAGCATGAAAATCACTTTAAACATGCTAATTTTAGCTCTAACACTGATGATCCACCTACAAATGTGAACTGACGTTCAAAAATAAAACATTTGAAAACGGACCATTTTCCACATTTCTGAAGCATGACGTAATGGGGGGGTGTTATCTCTTTTGTCGAAAATCAGCCGTTTTTGCTCGAACATTAAATGCCTCCAAATGGTATTTAATTAACTTCCCGGGGTGAAAAACCCTTTTTGAGAACTCAGAGTGAGTAAATTGGCCATTTTCATGCACTTTTAACCATTCCATAAATCTTGTGTTTTGGGCCCCTGGAAGCATGAAAATCACTTTAAACATGCTAATTTTAGCTCTAACACTGATGATCCACCTACAAATGTGAACTGACGTTCAAAAATAAAACATTTGAAAACGGACCATTTTCCACATTTCTGAAGCATGACGTAATGGGGGAGTGTTATCTCTTTTGTCGAAAATCAGCCGTTTTTGCTCGAACATTAAATGCCTCCAAATGGTATTTATTTCACTTCCCGAGCCCCTGGAAGCATGAAAATCACTTTAAACATGCTAATTTTAGCTCTAACACTGATGATCCACCTACAAATGTGAACTGACGTTAAAAAATAAAACATTTGAAAACGGACCATTTTCCACATTTCTGAAGCATGACGTAATGGGGGGGTGTTATCTCTTTTGTCGAAAATCAGCCGTTTTTGCTCGAACATTAAATGCCTCCAAATGGTATTTAATTACCTTCCCGGGGTGAAGAGACCCTTTTTGAGAACTCAGAGTGAGTAAATTGGCCATTTTCATGCACTTTTAACCATTCCATAAATCTTGTGTTTTGGGCCCCTGGAAGCATGAAAATCACTTTAAACATGCTAATTTTAGCTCTAACACTGATGATCCACCTACAAATGTTAACTGACGTTCAAAAATAAAACATTTGAAAACGGACCATTTTCCACATTTCTGAAGCATGACGTAATGGGGGGGTGTTATCTCTTTTGTCGAAAATCAGCCGTTTTTGCTCGAACATTAAATGCCTCCAAACGGTATTTAATTAACTTCCCGGGGTGAAGAAACCCTTTTTGAGAACTCAGAGTGAGTAAATTGGCCATTTTCATGCACTTTTAACCATTCCATAAATCTTGTGTTTTGGGCCCCTGGAAGCATGAAAATAACTTTAAACATGCTAATTTTAGCTCTAACACTGATGATCCACCTACAAATGTGAACTGACGTTCAAAAATAAAACATTTGAAAACGGACCATTTTCCACATTTCTGAAGCATGACGTAATGGGGGGGTGTTATCTCTTTTGTCGAAAATCAGCCGTTTTTGCTCGAACATTAAATGCCTCCAAATGGTATTTATTTCACTTCCCGAGCCCCTGGAAGCATGAAAATCACTTTAAACATGCTAATTTTAGCTCTAACACTGATGATCCACCTACAAATGTGAACTGACGTTCAAAAATAAAACATTTGAAAACGGACCATTTTCCACATTTCTGAAGCATGACGTAATGGGGGGGTGTTATCTCTTTTGTCGAAAATAAGCCGTTTTTGCTCGAACATTAAATGCCTCCAAATGGTATTTAATTAACTTCCCGAGCCCCTGGAAGCATGAAAATCACTTTAAACATGCTAATTTTAGCTCTAACACTGATAATCCACCTACAAATGTGAACTGACGTTCAAAAATAAAACATTTGAAAACGGACCATTTTCCACATTTCTGAAGCATGACGTAATGGGGGGGTGTTATCTCTTTTGTCGAAAATCAGCCGTTTTTGCTCGAACATTAAATGCCTCCAAATGGTATTTATTTCACTTCCCGAGCCCCTGGAAGCATGAAAATCACTTTAAACATGCTAATTTTAGCTCTAACACTGATGATCCACCTACAAATGTGAACTGACGTTCAAAAATAAAACATTTGAAAACGGACCATTTTCCACATTTCTGAAGCATGACGTAATGGGGGGGTGTTATCTCTTTTGTCGAAAATCAGCCGTTTTTGCTCGAACATTAAATGCCTCCAAATGGTATTTAATTACCTTCCCGGGGTGAAGAAACCCTTTTTGAGAACTCAGAGTGAGTAAATTGGCCATTTTCATGCACTTTTAACCATTCCATAAATCTTGTATTTTGGGCCCCTGGAAGCATGAAAATCACTTTAAACATGCTAATTTTAGCTCTAACACTGATGATCCACCTACAAATGTGAACTGACGTTCAAAAAAAAAACATTTGAAAACGGACCATTTTCCACATTTCTGAAGCATGACGTAATGGGGGGGTGTTATCTCTTTTGTCGAAAATTAGCCGTTTTTGCTCGAACATTAAATGCCTCCAAATGGTATTTATTTCACTTCCCGAGCCCCTGGAAGCATGAAAATCACTTTAAACATGCTAATTTTAGCTCTAACACTGATGATCCACCTACAAATGTGAACTGACGTTCAAAAATAAAACATTTGAAAACGGACCATTTTCCACATTTCTGAAGCATGACGTAATGGGGGGGTGTTATCTCTTTTGTCGAAAATCAGCCGTTTTTGCTCGAACATTAAATGCCTCCAAATGGTATTTAATTAACTTCCCGAGCCCCTGGAAGCATGAAAATCACTTTAAACATGCTAATTTTAGCTCTAACACTGATGATCCACCTACAAATGTGAACTGACGTTCAAAAATAAAACATTTGAAAACGGACCATTTTCCACATTTCTGAAGCATGACGTAATGGGGGGGTGTTATCTCTTTTGTCGAAAATCAGCCGTTTTTGCTCGAACATTAAATGCCTCCAAATGGTATTTAATTAACTTCCCGAGCCCCTGGAAGCATGAAAATCACTTTAAACATGCTAATTTTAGCTCTAACACTGATGATCCACCTACAAATGTGAACTGACGTTCAAAAATAAAACATTTGAAAACGGACCATTTTCCACATTTCTGAAGCATGACGTAATGGGGGGGTGTTATCTCTTTTGTCGAAAATCAGCCGTTTTTGCTCGAACATTAAATGCCTCCAAATGGTATTTAATTAACTTCCCGGGGTGAAGAAACCCTTTTTGAGAACTCAGAGTGAGTAAATTGGCCATTTTCATGCACTTTTAACCATTCCATAAATCTTGTATTTTGGGCCCCTGGAAGCATGAAAATCACTTTAAACATGCTAATTTTAGATCTAACACTGATGATCCACCTACAAATGTGAACTGACGTTCAAAAATAAAACATTTGAAAACGGACCATTTTCCACATTTCTGAAGCATGACGTAATGGGGGGGTGTTATCTCTTTTGTCGAAAATCAGCCGTTTTTGCTCGAACATTAAATGCCTCCAAATGGTATTTATTTCACTTCCCGAGCCCCTGGAAGCATGAAAATCACTTTAAACATGCTAATTTTAGCTCTAACACTGATGATCCACCTACAAATGTGAACTGACGTTCAAAAATAAAACATTTGAAAACGGACCATTTTCCACATTTCTGAAGCATGACGTAATGGGGGGGTGTTATCTCTTTTGTCGAAAATAAGCCGTTTTTGCTCGAACATTAAATGCCTCCAAATGGTATTTAATTAACTTCCCGAGCCCCTGGAAGCATGAAAATCACTTTAAACATGCTAATTTTAGCTCTAACACTGATAATCCACCTACAAATGTGAACTGACGTTCAAAAATAAAACATTTGAAAACGGACCATTTTCCACATTTCTGAAGCATGACGTAATGGGGGGGTGTTATCTCTTTTGTCGAAAATCAGCCGTTTTTGCTCGAACATTAAATGCCTCCAAATGGTATTTATTTCACTTCCCGAGCCCCTGGAAGCATGAAAATCACTTTAAACATGCTAATTTTAGCTCTAACACTGATGATCCACCTACAAATGTGAACTGACGTTCAAAAATAAAACATTTGAAAACGGACCATTTTCCACATTTCTGAAGCATGACGTAATGGGGGGGTGTTATCTCTTTTGTCGAAAATCAGCCGTTTTTGCTCGAACATTAAATGCCTCCAAATGGTATTTAATTACCTTCCCGGGGTGAAGAAACCCTTTTTGAGAACTCAGAGTGAGTAAATTGGCCATTTTCATGCACTTTTAACCATTCCATAAATCTTGTGTTTTGGGCCCCTGGAAGCATGAAAATCACTTTAAACATGCTAATTTTAGCTCTAACACTGATGATCCACCTACAAATGTGAACTGACGTTCAAAAATAAAACATTTGAAAACGGACCATTTTCCACATTTCTGAAGCATGACGTAATGGGGGGTGTTATCTCTTTTGTCGAAAATCAGCCGTTTTTGCTCGAACATTAAATGCCTCCAAATGGTATTTAATTAACTTCCCGGGGTGAAGAAACCCTTTTTGAGAACTCAGAGTGAGTAAATTGGCCATTTTCATGCACTTTTAACCATTCCATAAATCTTGTGTTTTGGGCCCCTGGAAGCATGAAAATCACTTTAAACATGCTAATTTTAGCTCTAACACTGATGATCCACCTACAAATGTGAACTGACGTTCAAAAATAAAACATTTGAAAACGGACCCTTTTCCACATTTCTGAAGCATGACGTAATGGGGGGGTGTTATCTCTTTTGTCGAAAATCAGCCGTTTTTGCTCGAACATTAAATGCCTCCAAATGGTATTTAATTAACTTCCCGAGCCCCTGGAAGCATGAAAATCACTTTAAACATGCTAATTTTAGCTCTAACACTGATGATCCACCTACAAATGTGAACTGACGTTCAAAAATAAAACATTTGAAAACGGACCATTTTCCACATTTCTGAAGCATGACGTAATGGGGGGGTGTTATCTCTTTTGTCGAAAATCAGCCGTTTTTGCTCGAACATTAAATGCCTCCAAATGGTATTTAATTAACTTCCCGGGGTGAAAAACCCTTTTTGAGAACTCAGAGTGAGTAAATTGGCCATTTTCATGCACTTTTAACCATTCCATAAATCTTGTGTTTTGGGCCCCTGGAAGCATGAAAATCACTTTAAACATGCTAATTTTAGCTCTAACACTGATGATCCACCTACAAATGTGAACTGACGTTCAAAAATAAAACATTTGAAAACGGACCATTTTCCACATTTCTGAAGCATGACGTAATGGGGGAGTGTTATCTCTTTTGTCGAAAATCAGCCGTTTTTGCTCGAACATTAAATGCCTCCAAATGGTATTTATTTCACTTCCCGAGCCCCTGGAAGCATGAAAATCACTTTAAACATGCTAATTTTAGCTCTAACACTGATGATCCACCTACAAATGTGAACTGACGTTAAAAAATAAAACATTTGAAAACGGACCATTTTCCACATTTCTGAAGCATGACGTAATGGGGGGGTGTTATCTCTTTTGTCGAAAATCAGCCGTTTTTGCTCGAACATTAAATGCCTCCAAATGGTATTTAATTACCTTCCCGGGGTGAAGAGACCCTTTTTGAGAACTCAGAGTGAGTAAATTGGCCATTTTCATGCACTTTTAACCATTCCATAAATCTTGTGTTTTGGGCCCCTGGAAGCATGAAAATCACTTTAAACATGCTAATTTTAGCTCTAACACTGATGATCCACCTACAAATGTTAACTGACGTTCAAAAATAAAACATTTGAAAACGGACCATTTTCCACATTTCTGAAGCATGACGTAATGGGGGGGTGTTATCTCTTTTGTCGAAAATCAGCCGTTTTTGCTCGAACATTAAATGCCTCCAAACGGTATTTAATTAACTTCCCGGGGTGAAGAAACCCTTTTTGAGAACTCAGAGTGAGTAAATTGGCCATTTTCATGCACTTTTAACCATTCCATAAATCTTGTGTTTTGGGCCCCTGGAAGCATGAAAATAACTTTAAACATGCTAATTTTAGCTCTAACACTGATGATCCACCTACAAATGTGAACTGACGTTCAAAAATAAAACATTTGAAAACGGACCATTTTCCACATTTCTGAAGCATGACGTAATGGGGGGGTGTTATCTCTTTTGTCGAAAATCAGCCGTTTTCGCTCGAACATTAAATGCCTCCAAATGGTATTTAATTAACTTCCCGAGCCCCTGGAAGCATGAAAATCACTTTAAACATGCTAATTTTAGCTCTAACACTGATGATCCACCTACAAATGTGAACTGACGTTCAAAAATAAAACATTTGAAAACGGACCATTTTCCACATTTCTGAAGCATGACGTAATGGGGGGTGTTATCTCTTTTGTCGAAAATCAGCCGTTTTTGCTCGAACATTAAGTGCCTCCAAATGGTATTTAATTAACTTCCCGAGCCCCTGGAAGCATGACAATCACTTTAAACATGCTAATTTTAGCTCTAACACTGATGATCCACCTACAAATGTGAACTGACGTTCAAAAATAAAACATTTGAAAACGGACCATTTTCCACATTTCTGAAGCATGACGTAATGGGGGGGTGTTATCTCTTTTGTCGAAAATCAGCCGTTTTTGCTCGAACATTAAATGCTTCCAAATGATATTTAATTAACTTCCCGAGCCCCTGGAAGCATGAAAATCACTTTAAACATGCTAATTTTAGCTCTAACACTGATGATCCACCTACAAATGTGAACTGACGTTCAAAAATAAAACATTTGAAAACGGACCATTTTCCACATTTCTGAAGCATGACGTAATGGGGGGGTGTTATCTCTTTTGTCGAAAATCAGCCGTTTTTGCTCGAACATTAAATGCCTCCAAATGGTATTTAATTAACTTCCCGGGGTGAAGAAACCCTTTTTGAGAACTCAGAGTGAGTAAATTGGCCATTTTCATGCACTTTTAACCATTCCATAAATCTTGTGTTTTGGGCCCCTGGAAGCATGAAAATCACTTTAAACATGCTAATTTTAGCTCTAACACTGATGATCCACCTACAAATGTGAACTGACGTTCAAAAATAAAACATTTGAAAACGGACCATTTTCCACATTTCTGAAGCATGACGTAATGGGGGGGTGTTATCTCTTTTGTCGAAAATCAGCCGTTTTTGCTCGAACATTAAATGCCTCCAAATGGTACTTAATTAACTTCCCGGGGTGAAGAAACCCTTTTTGAGAACTCAGAGTGAGTAAATTGGCCATTTTCATGCACTTTTAACCATTCCATAAATCTTGTGTTTAGGGCCCCTGGAAGCATGAAAATCACTTTAAACATGCTAATTTTAGCTCTAACACTGATGATCCACCTACAAATGTGAACTGACGTTCAAAAATAAAACATTTGAAAACGGACCATTTTCCACATTTCTGAAGCATGACGTAATGGGGGGTGTTATCTCTTTTGTCGAAAATCAGCCGTTTTTGCTCGAACATTAAATGCCTCCAAATGGTATTTAATTAACTTCCCGGGGTGAAGAAACCCTTTTTGAGAACTCAGAGTGAGTAAATTGGCCATTTTCATGCACTTTTAACCATTCCATAAATCTTGTGTTTTGGGCCCCTGGAAGCATGAAAATCACTTTAAACATGCTAATTTTAGCTCTAACACTGATGATCCACCTACAAATGTGAACTGACGTTCAAAAATTAAACATTTGAAAACGGACCATTTTCCACATTTCCGAAGCATGTCGTAATGGGGGGGTGTTATCTCTTTTGTCGAAAATCAGCCGTTTTTGCTCGAACATTAAATGCCTCCAAATGGTATTTATTTCACTTCCCGAGCCCCTGGAAGCATGAAAATCACTTTAAACATGCTAATTTTAGCTCTAACACTGATGATCCACCTACAAATGTGAACTGACGTTCAAAAATAAAACATTTGAAAACGGACCATTTTCCACATTTATGAAGCATGACGTAATGGGGGGGTGTTATCTCTTTTGTCGAAAATCAGCCGTTTTTGCTCGAACATTAAATGCCTCCAAATGGTATTTAATTAACTTCCCGGGGTGAAGAAACCCTTTTTGAGAACTCAGAGTGAGTAAATTGGCCATTTTCATGCACTTTTAACCATTCCATAAATCTTGTGTTTTGGGCCCCTGGAAGCATGAAAATCACTTTAAACATGCTAATTTTAGCTCTAACACTGATGATCCACCTACAAATGTGAACTGACGTTCAAAAATAAAACATTTGAAAACGGACCATTTTCCACATTTCTGAAGCAAGACGTAATGGGGGGGTGTTATCTCCTTTGTCGAAAATCAGCCGTTTTTGCTCGAACATTAAATGCCTCCAAATGGTATTTAATTAACTTCCCGAGCCCCTGGAAGCATGAAAATCACTTTAAACATGCTAATTTTAGCTCTAACACTGATGATCCACCTACAAATGTGAACTGACGTTCAAAAATAAAACATTTGAAAACGGACCATTTTCCACATTTCTGAAGCATGACGTAATGGGGGGGTTTTATCTCTTTTGTCGAAAATCAGCCGTTTTTGCTCGAACATTAAATGCCTCCAAATGGTATTTAAATAACTTCCCGGGGTGAAGAAACCCTTTTTGAGAACTCAGAGTGAGTAAATTGGCCATTTTCATGCACTTTTAACCATTCCATAAATCTTGTGTTTTGGGCCCCTGGAAGCATGAAAATCACTTTAAACATGCTATTTTTAGCTCTAACACTGATGATCCACCTACAAATGTGAACTGACGTTCAAAAATAAAACATTTGAAAACGGACCATTTTCCAGATTTCTGAAGCATGACGTAATGGGGGGTGTTATCTCTTTTGTTGAAAATCAGCCATTTTTGCTCGAACATTAAATGACTCCAAATGGTATTTAATTAACTTCCCGAGCCCCTGGAAGCATGAAAATCACTTTAAACATGCTAATTTTAGCTCTAACACTGATGATCCACCTACAAATGTGAACTGACGTTCAAAAATAAAACATTTGAAAATGGACCATTTTCCACATTTCTGAAGCATGACGTAATGGGGGGGTGTTATCTCTTTTGTCGAAAATCAGCCGTTTTTGCTCGAACATTAAATGCCTCCAAATGGTATTTAATTAACTTCCCGGGGTGAAGAAACCCTTTTTGAGAACTCAGAGTGAGTAAATTGGCCATTTTCATGCACTTTTAACCATTCCATAAATCTTGTGTTTTGGGCCCCTGGAAGCATGAAAATCACTTTAAACATGCTAATTTTAGCTCTAACACTGATGATCCACCTACAAATGTGAACTGACGTTCAAAAATAAAACATTTGAAAACGGACCATTTTCCACATTTCTGAAGCATGACGTAATGGGGGGGTGTTATCTCCTTTGTCGAAAATCAGCCGTTTTTGCTCGAACATTAAATGCCTCCAAATGGTATTTAATTAACTTCCCGAGCCCCTGGAAGCATGAAAATAAATTTAAACATGCTAATTTTAGCTCTAACACTGATGATCCACCTACAAATGTGAACTGACGTTCAAAAATAAAACATTTGAAAACGGACCATTTTCCACATTTCTGAAGCATGACGTAATGGGGGGGTTTTATCTCTTTTGTCGAAAATCAGCCGTTTTTGCTCGAACATTAAATGCCTCCAAATGGTATTTAAATAACTTCCCGGGGTGAAGAAACCCTTTTTGAGAACTCAGAGTGAGTAAATTGGCCATTTTCATGCACTTTTAACCATTCCATAAATCTTGTGTTTTGGGCCCCTGGAAGCATGAAAATCACTTTAAACATGCTAATTTTAGCTCTAACACTGATGATCCACCTACAAATGTGAACTGACGTTCAAAAATAAAACATTTGAAAACGGACCATTTTCCAGATTTCTGAAGCATGACGTAATGGGGGGGTGTTATCTCTTTTGTCGAAAATCAGCCGTTTTTGCTCGAACATTAAATGACTCCAAATGGTATTTAATTAACTTCCCGAGCCCCTGGAAGCATGAAAATCACTTTAAACATGCTAATTTTAGCTCTAACACTGATGATCCACCTACAAATGTGAACTGACGTTCAAAAATAAAACATTTGAAAATGGACCATTTTCCACATTTCTGAAGCATGACGTAATGGGGGGGTGTTATCTCTTTTGTCGAAAATCAGCCGTTTTTGCTCGAACATTAAATGCCTCCAAATGGTATTTAATTAACTTCCCGGGGTGAAGAAACCCTTTTTGAGAACTCAGAGTGAGTAAATTGGCCATTTTCATGCACTTTTAACCATTCCATAAATCTTGTGTTTTGGGCCCCTGGAAGCATGAAAATCACTTTAAACATGCTAATTTTAGCTCTAACACTGATGATCCACCTACAAATGTGAACTGACGTTCAAAAATAAAACATTTGAAAACGGACCATTTTCCACATTTCTGAAGCATGACGTAATGGGGGTGTGTTATCTCTTTTGTCGAAAATCAGCCGTTTTTGCTCAAACATTAAATGCCTCCAAATGGTATTTATTTCACTTCCCGAGCCCCTGGAAGCATGAAAATCACTTTAAACATGCTAATTTTAGCTCTAACACTGATGATCCACCTACAAATGTGAACTGACGTTCAAAAATAAAACATTTGAAAACGGACCATTTTCCACATTTCTGAAGCATGATGTAATGGGGGGTGTTATCTCTTTTGTCGAAAATCAGCCGTTTTTGCTCGAACATTAAATGCCTCCAAATGGTATTTAATTAACTTCCCGAGCCCCTGGAAGCATGAAAATCACTTTAAACATGCTAATTTTAGCTCTAACACTGATGATCCACCTACAAATGTGAACTGACGTTCAAAAATAAAACATTTGAAAACGGACCATTTTCCACATTTCTGAAGCATGACGTAATGGGGGGGTGTTGTCTCTTTTGTCGAAAATCAGCCGTTTTTGCTCGAACATTAAATGACTCCAAATGGTATTTAATTAACTTCCCGAGCCCCTGGAAGCATGAAAATCACTTTAAACATGCTAATTTTAGCTCTAACACTGATGATCCACCTACAAATGTGAAACGTTCAAAAATAAAACATTTGAAAATGGACCATTTTCCACATTTCTGAAGCATGACGTAATGGGGGGGTGTTATCTCTTTTGTCGAAAATCAGCCGTTTTTGCTCGAACATTAAATGCCTCCAAATGGTATTTAATTAACTTCCCGGGGTGAAGAAACCCTTTTTGAGAACTCAGAGTGAGTAAATTGGCCATTTTCATGCACTTTTAACCATTCCATAAATCTTGTGTTTTGGGCCCCTGGAAGCATGAAAATCACTTTAAACATGCTAATTTTAGCTCTAACACTGATGATCCACCTACAAATGTGAACTGACGTTCAAAAATAAAACATTTGAAAACGGACCATTTTCCACATTTCTGAAGCATGACGTAATGGGGGGGTGTTATCTCTTTTGTCGAAAATCAGCCGTTTTTGCTCGAACATTAAATGCCTCCAAATGGTATTTAATTAACTTCCAGAGCCCCTGGAAGCATGAAAATCACTTTAAACATGCTAATTTTAGCTCTAACACTGATGATCCACCTACAAATGTGAACTGACGTTCAAAAATAAAACATTTGAAAACGGACCATTTTCCACATTTCTGAAGCATGACGTAATGGGGGGGTGTTATCTCTTTTGTCGAAAATCAGCCGTTTTTGCTCGAACATTAAATGCCTCCAAATGGTATTTAATTAACTTCCCGGGGTGAAGAAACCCTTTTTGAGAACTCAGAGTGAGTAAATTGGCCATTTTCATGCACTTTTAACCATTCCATAAATCTTGTGTTTTGGGCCCCTGGAAGCATGAAAATCACTTTAAACATGCTAATTTTAGCTCTAACACTGATGATCCACCTACAAATGTGAACTGACGTTCAAAAATAAAACATTTGAAAACGGACCATTTTCCACATTTCTGAAGCATGACGTAATGGGGGGGTGTTATCTCTTTTGTCGAAAATCAGCCGTTTTTGCTCGAACATTAAATGACTCCAAATGGTATTTAATTAACTTCCCGAGCCCCTGGAAGCATGAAAATCACTTTAAACATGCTAATTTTAGCTCTAACACTGATGATCCACCTACAAATGTGAACTGACGTTCAAAAATAAAACATTTGAAAATGGACCATTTTCCACATTTCTGAAGCATGACGTAATGGGGGGGTGTTATCTCTTTTGTCGAAAATCAGCCGTTTTTGCTCGAACATTAAATGCCTCCAAATGGTATTTAATTAACTTCCCGGGGTGAAGAAACCCTTTTTGAGAACTCAGAGTGAGTAAATTGGCCATTTTCATGCACTTTTAACCATTCCATAAATCTTGTGTTTTGGGCCCCTGGAAGCATGAAAATCACTTTAAACATGCTAATTTTAGCTCTAACACTGATGATCCACCTACAAATGTGAACTGACGTTCAAAATCAAAACATTTGAAAACGGACCATTTTCCACATTTCTGAAGCATGACGTAATGGGGGTGTGTTATCTCTTTTGTCGAAAATCAGCCGTTTTTGCTCAAACATTAAATGCCTCCAAATGGTATTTATTTCACTTCCCGAGCCCCTGGAAGCATGAAAATCACTTTAAACATGCTAATTTTAGCTCTAACACTGATGATCCACCTACAAATGTGAACTGACGTTCAAAAATAAAACATTTGAAAACGGACCATTTTCCACATTTCTGAAGCATGATGTAATGGGGGGTGTTATCTCTTTTGTCGAAAATCAGCCGTTTTTGCTCGAACATTAAATGCCTCCAAATGGTATTTAATTAACTTCCCGAGCCCCTGGAAGCATGAAAATCACTTTAAACATGCTAATTTTAGCTCTAACACTGATGATCCACCTACAAATGTGAACTGATGTTCAAAAATAAAACATTTGAAAACGGACCATTTTCCACATTTCTGAAGCATGACGTAATGGGGGGGTGTTGTCTCTTTTGTCGAAAATCAGCCGTTTTTGCTCGAACATTAAATGACTCCAAATGGTATTTAATTAACTTCCCGAGCCCCTGGAAGCATGAAAATCACTTTAAACATGCTAATTTTAGCTCTAACACTGATGATCCACCTACAAATGTGAACTGACGTTCAAAAATAAAACATTTGAAAATGGACCATTTTCCACATTTCTGAAGCATGACGTAATGGGGGGGTGTTATCTCTTTTGTCGAAAATCAGCCGTTTTTGCTCGAACATTAAATGCCTCCAAATGGTATTTAATTAACTTCCCGGGGTGAAGAAACCCTTTTTGAGAACTCAGAGTGAGTAAATTGGCCATTTTCATGCACTTTTAACCATTCCATAAATCTTGTGTTTTGGGCCCCTGGAAGCATGAAAATCACTTTAAACATGCTAATTTTAGCTCTAACACTGATGATCCACCTACAAATGTGAACTGACGTTCAAAAATAAAACATTTGAAAACGGACCATTTTCCACATTTCTGAAGCATGACGTAATGGGGGTGTGTTATCTCTTTTGTCGAAAATCAGCCGTTTTTGCTCAAACATTAAATGCCTCCAAATGGTATTTATTTCACTTCCCGAGCCCCTGGAAGCATGAAAATCACTTTAAACATGCTAATTTTAGCTCTAACACTGATGATCCACCTACAAATGTGAACTGACGTTCAAAAATAAAACATTTGAAAACGGACCATTTTCCACATTTCTGAAGCATGATGTAATGGGGGGTGTTATCTCTTTTGTCGAAAATCAGCCGTTTTTGCTCGAACATTAAATGCCTCCAAATGGTATTTAATTAACTTCCCGAGCCCCTGGAAGCATGAAAATCACTTTAAACATGCTAATTTTAGCTCTAACACTGATGATCCACCTACAAATGTGAACTGACGTTCAAAAATAAAACATTTGAAAACGGACCATTTTCCACATTTCTGAAGCATGACGTAATGGGGGGGTGTTGTCTCTTTTGTCGAAAATCAGCCGTTTTTGCTCGAACATTAAATGACTCCAAATGGTATTTAATTAACTTCCCGAGCCCCTGGAAGCATGAAAATCACTTTAAACATGCTAATTTTAGCTCTAACACTGATGATCCACCTACAAATGTGAACTGACGTTCAAAAATAAAACATTTGAAAATGGACCATTTTCCACATTTCTGAAGCATGACGTAATGGGGGGGTGTTATCTCTTTTGTCGAAAATCAGCCGTTTTTGCTCGAACATTAAATGCCTCCAAATGGTATTTAATTAACTTCCCGGGGTGAAGAAACCCTTTTTGAGAACTCAGAGTGAGTAAATTGGCCATTTTCATGCACTTTTAACCATTCCATAAATCTTGTGTTTTGGGCCCCTGGAAGCATGAAAATCACTTTAAACATGCTAATTTTAGCTCTAACACTGATGATCCACCTACAAATGTGAACTGACGTTCAAAAATAAAACATTTGAAAACGGACCATTTTCCACATTTCTGAAGCATGACGTAATGGGGGGTGTTATCTCTTTTGTCGAAAATCAGCCGTTTTTGCTCGAACATTAAATGCCTCCAAATGGTATTTAATTAACTTCCCGGGGTGAAGAAACCCTTTTTGAGAACTCAGAGTGAGTAAATTGGCCATTTTCATGCACTTTTAACCATTCCATAAATCTTGTGTTTTGGGCCCCTGGAAGCATGAAAATCACTTTAAACATGCTAATTTTAGCTCTAACACTGATGATCCACCTACAAATGTGAACTGACGTTCAAAAATAAAACATTTGAAAACGGACCATTTTCCACATTTCTGAAGCATGACGTAATGGGGGGGTGTTATCTCTTTTGTCGAAAATCAGCCGTTTTTGCTCGAACATTAAATGCCTCCAAATGGTATTTAATTAACTTCCAGAGCCCCTGGAAGCATGAAAATCACTTTAAACATGCTAATTTTAGCTCTAACACTGATGATCCACCTACAAATGTGAACTGACGTTCAAAAATAAAACATTTGAAAACGGACCATTTTCCACATTTCTGAAGCATGACGTAATGGGGGGGTGTTATCTCTTTTGTCGAAAATCAGCCGTTTTTGCTCGAACATTAAATGCCTCCAAATGGTATTTAATTAACTTCCCGGGGTGAAGAAACCCTTTTTGAGAACTCAGAGTGAGTAAATTGGCCATTTTCATGCACTTTTAACCATTCCATAAATCTTGTGTTTTGGGCCCCTGGAAGCATGAAAATCACTTTAAACATGCTAATTTTAGCTCTAACACTGATGATCCACCTACAAATGTGAACTGACGTTCAAAAATAAAACATTTGAAAACGGACCATTTTCCACATTTCTGAAGCATGACGTAATGGGGGGGTGTTATCTCTTTTGTCGAAAATCAGCCGTTTTTGCTCGAACATTAAATGCCTCCAAATGGTATTTATTTCACTTCCCGAGCCCCTGGAAGCATGAAAATCACTTTAAACATGCTAATTTTAGCTCTAACACTGATGATCCACCTACAAATGTGAACTGACGTTCAAAAATAAAACATTTGAAAACGGACCATTTTCCACATTTCTGAAGCATGACGTAATGGGGGGGTGTTATCTCTTTTGTCGAAAATCAGCCGTTTTTGCTCGAACATTAAATGCCTCCAAATGGTATTTAATTACCTTCCCGGGGTGAAGAAACCCTTTTTGAGAACTCAGAGTGAGTAAATTGGCCATTTTCATGCACTTTTAACCATTCCATAAATCTTGTGTTTTGGGCCCCTGGAAGCATGAAAATCACTTTAAACATGCTAATTTTAGCTCTAACACTGATGATCCACCTACAAATGTGAACTGACGTTCAAAAATAAAACATTTGAAAACGGACCATTTTCCACATTTCTGAAGCATGACGTAATGGGGGGGTGTTATCTCTTTTGTCGAAAATCAGCCGTTTTTGCTCGAACATTAAATGCCTCCAAATGGTATTTAATTAACTTCCCGGGGTGAAGAAACCCTTTTTGAGAACTCAGAGTGAGTAAATTGGCCATTTTCATGCACTTTTAACCATTCCATAAATCTTGTGTTTTGGGCCCCTGGAAGCATGAAAATAACTTTAAACATGCTAATTTTAGCTCTAACACTGATGATCCACCTACAAATGTGAACTGACGTTCAAAAATAAAACATTTGAAAACGGACCATTTTCCACATTTCTGAAGCATGACGTAATGGGGGGGTGTTATCTCTTTTGTCGAAAATCAGCCGTTTTTGCTCGAACATTAAATGCCTCCAAATGGTATTTATTTCACTTCCCGAGCCCCTGGAAGCATGAAAATCACTTTAAACATGCTAATTTTAGCTCTAACACTGATGATCCACCTACAAATGTGAACTGACGTTCAAAAATAAAACATTTGAAAACGGACCATTTTCCACATTTCTGAAGCATGACGTAATGGGGGGGTGTTATCTCTTTTGTCAAAAATCAGCCGTTTTTGCTCGAACATTAAATGCCTCCAAATGGTATTTAATTAACTTCCCGAGCCCCTGGAAGCATGAAAATCACTTTAAACATGCTAATTTTAGCTCTAACACTGATGATCCACCTACAAATGTGAACTGACGTTCAAAAATAAAACATTTGAAAACGGACCATTTTCCATATTTCTGAAGCATGACGTAATGGGGGGGTGTTATCTCTTTTGTCGAAAATCAGCCGTTTTTGCTCGAACATTAAATGCCTCCAAATGGTATTTAATTAACTTCCCGGGGTGAAGAAACCCTTTTTGAGAACTCAGAGTGAGTAAATTGGCCATTTTCATGCACTTTTAACCATTCCATAAATCTTGTATTTTGGGCCCCTGGAAGCATGAAAATCACTTTAAACATGCTAATTTTAGCTCTAACACTGATGATCCACCTACAAATGTGAACTGACGTTCAAAAATAAAACATTTGAAAACGGACCATTTTCCACATTTCTGAAGCATGACGTAATGGGGGGGTGTTATCTCTTTTGTCGAAAATTAGCCGTTTTTGCTCGAACATTAAATGCCTCCAAATGGTATTTATTTCACTTCCCGAGCCCCTGGAAGCATGAAAATCACTTTAAACATGCTAATTTTAGCTCTAACACTGATGATCCACCTACAAATGTGAACTGACGTTCAAAAATAAAACATTTGAAAACGGACCATTTTCCACATTTCTGAAGCATAACGTAATGGGGGGGTGTTATCTCTTTTGTCGAAAATCAGCCGTTTTTGCTCGAACATTAAATGCCTCCAAATGGTATTTAATTAACTTCCCGAGCCCCTGGAAGCATGAAAATCACTTTAAACATGCTAATTTTAGCTCTAACACTGATGATCCACCTACAAATGTGAACTGACGTTCAAAAATAAAACATTTGAAAACGGACCATTTTCCACATTTCTGAAGCATGACGTAATGGGGGGGTGTTATCTCTTTTGTCGAAAATCAGCCGTTTTTGCTCGAACATTAAATGCCTCCAAATGGTATTTAATTAACTTCCCGAGCCCCTGGAAGCATGAAAATCACTTTAAACATGCTAATTTTACCTCTAACACTGATGATCCACCTACAAATGTGAACTGACGTTCAAAAATAAAACATTTGAAAACGGACCATTTTCCACATTTCTGAAGCATGACGTAATGGGGGGGTGTTATCTCTTTTGTCGAAAATCAGCCGTTTTTGCTCGAACATTAAATGCCTCCAAATGGTATTTAATTAACTTCCCGAGCCCCTGGAAGCATGACAATCACTTTAAACATGCTAATTTTAGCTCTAACACTGATGATCCACCTACAAATGTGAACTGACGTTCAAAAATAAAACATTTGAAAACGGACCATTTTCCACATTTCTGAAGCATGACGTAATGGGGGGGTGTTATCTCTTTTTTTGAAAATCAGCCGTTTTTGCTCGAACATTAAATGCCTCCAAATGGTATTTAATTAACTTCCCGAGCCCCTGGAAGCATGAAAATCACTTTAAACATGCTAATTTTAGCTCTAACACTGATGATCCACCTACAAATGTGAACTGACGTTCAAAAATAAAACATTTGAAAACGGACCATTTTCCACATTTCTGAAGCATGACGTAATGGGGGGTGTTATCTCTTTTGTCGAAAATCAGCCGTTTTTGCTCGAACATTAAATGCCTCCAAATGGTATTTAATTAACTTCCCGGGGTGAAGAAACCCTTTTTGAGAACTCAGAGTGAGTAAATTGGCCATTTTCATGCACTTTTAACCATTCCATAAATCTTGTGTTTTGGGCCCCTGGAAGCATGAAAATCACTTTAAACATGCTAATTTTAGCTCTAACACTGATGATCCACCTACAAATGTGAACTGACGTTCAAAAATAAAACATTTGAAAACGGACCATTTTCCACATTTCTGAAGCATGACGTAATGGGGGGGTGTTATCTCTTTTGTCGAAAATCAGCCGTTTTTGCTCGAACATTAAATGCCTCCAAATGGTATTTAATTAACTTCCAGAGCCCCTGGAAGCATGAAAATCACTTTAAACATGCTAATTTTAGCTCTAACACTGATGATCCACCTACAAATGTGAACTGACGTTCAAAAATAAAACATTTGAAAACGGACCATTTTCCACATTTCTGAAGCATGACGTAATGGGGGGGTGTTATCTCTTTTGTCGAAAATCAGCCGTTTTTGCTCGAACATTAAATGCCTCCAAATGGTATTTAATTAACTTCCCGGGGTGAAGAAACCCTTTTTGAGAACTCAGAGTGAGTAAATTGGCCATTTTCATGCACTTTTAACCATTCCATAAATCTTGTGTTTTGGGCCCCTGGAAGCATGAAAATAACTTTAAACATGCTAATTTTAGCTCTAACACTGATGATCCACCTACAAATGTGAACTGACGTTCAAAAATAAAACATTTGAAAACGGACCATTTTCCACATTTCTGAAGCATGACGTAATGGGGGGGTGTTATCTCTTTTGTCGAAAATCAGCCGTTTTTGCTCGAACATTAAATGCCTCCAAATGGTATTTATTTCACTTCCCGAGCCCCTGGAAGCATGAAAATCACTTTAAACATGCTAATTTTAGCTCTAACACTGATGATCCACCTACAAATGTGAACTGACGTTCAAAAATAAAACATTTGAAAACGGACCATTTTCCACATTTCTGAAGCATGACGTAATGGGGGGGTGTTATCTCTTTTGTCGAAAATCAGCCGTTTTTGCTCGAACATTAAATGCCTCCAAATGGTATTTAATTAACTTCCCGGGGTGAAGAAACCCTTTTTGAGAACTCAGAGTGAGTAAATTGGCCATTTTCATGCACTTTTAACCATTCCATAAATCTTGTGTTTTGGGCCCCTGGAAGCATGAAAATAACTTTAAACATGCTAATTTTAGCTCTAACACTGATGATCCACCTACAAATGTGAACTGACGTTCAAAAATAAAACATTTGAAAACGGACCATTTTCCACATTTCTGAAGCATGACGTAATGGGGGGGTGTTATCTCTTTTGTCGAAAATCAGCCGTTTTTGCTCGAACATTAAATGCCTCCAAATGGTATTTAATTAACTT
Source organism: Lissotriton vulgaris (assembly GCF_964263255.1). Lineage (NCBI taxonomy): Eukaryota > Metazoa > Chordata > Amphibia > Caudata > Salamandridae > Lissotriton > Lissotriton vulgaris. The sequence goes on along the minus strand of NW_028247817.1, from coordinate 149,859 downwards.
CCCGAGCCCCTGGAAGCATGAAAATCACTTTAAACATGCTAATTTTAGCTCTAACACTGATGATCCACCTACAAATGTGAACTGACGTTCAAAAATAAAACATTTGAAAACGGACCATTTTCCATATTTCTGAAGCATGACGTAATGGGGGGGTGTTATCTCTTTTGTCGAAAATCAGCCGTTTTTGCTCGAACATTAAATGCCTCCAAATGGTATTTAATTAACTTCCCGGGGTGAAGAAACCCTTTTTGAGAACTCAGAGTGAGTAAATTGGCCATTTTCATGCACTTTTAACCATTCCATAAATCTTGTATTTTGGGCCCCTGGAAGCATGAAAATCACTTTAAACATGCTAATTTTAGCTCTAACACTGATGATCCACCTACAAATGTGAACTGACGTTCAAAAAAAAAACATTTGAAAACGGACCATTTTCCACATTTCTGAAGCATGACGTAATGGGGGGGTGTTATCTCTTTTGTCGAAAATTAGCCGTTTTTGCTCGAACATTAAATGCCTCCAAATGGTATTTATTTCACTTCCCGAGCCCCTGGAAGCATGAAAATCACTTTAAACATGCTAATTTTAGCTCTAACACTGATGATCCACCTACAAATGTGAACTGACGTTCAAAAATAAAACATTTGAAAACGGACCATTTTCCACATTTCTGAAGCATGACGTAATGGGGGGGTGTTATCTCTTTTGTCGAAAATCAGCCGTTTTTGCTCGAACATTAAATGCCTCCAAATGGTATTTAATTAACTTCCCGAGCCCCTGGAAGCATGAAAATCACTTTAAACATGCTAATTTTAGCTCTAACACTGATGATCCACCTACAAATGTGAACTGACGTTCAAAAATAAAACATTTGAAAACGGACCATTTTCCACATTTCTGAAGCATGACGTAATGGGGGGGTGTTATCTCTTTTGTCGAAAATCAGCCGTTTTTGCTCGAACATTAAATGCCTCCAAATGGTATTTAATTAACTTCCCGAGCCCCTGGAAGCATGAAAATCACTTTAAACATGCTAATTTTAGCTCTAACACTGATGATCCACCTACAAATGTGAACTGACGTTCAAAAATAAAACATTTGAAAACGGACCATTTTCCACATTTCTGAAGCATGACGTAATGGGGGGGTGTTATCTCTTTTGTCGAAAATCAGCCGTTTTTGCTCGAACATTAAATGCCTCCAAATGGTATTTATTTCACTTCCCGAGCCCCTGGAAGCATGAAAATCACTTTAAACATGCTAATTTTAGCTCTAACACTGATGATCCACCTACAAATGTGAACTGACGTTCAAAAATAAAACATTTGAAAACGGACCATTTTCCACATTTCTGAAGCATGACGTAATGGGGGGGTGTTATCTCTTTTGTCGAAAATAAGCCGTTTTTGCTCGAACATTAAATGCCTCCAAATGGTATTTAATTAACTTCCCGAGCCCCTGGAAGCATGAAAATCACTTTAAACATGCTAATTTTAGCTCTAACACTGATAATCCACCTACAAATGTGAACTGACGTTCAAAAATAAAACATTTGAAAACGGACCATTTTCCACATTTCTGAAGCATGACGTAATGGGGGGGTGTTATCTCTTTTGTCGAAAATCAGCCGTTTTTGCTCGAACATTAAATGCCTCCAAATGGTATTTATTTCACTTCCCGAGCCCCTGGAAGCATGAAAATCACTTTAAACATGCTAATTTTAGCTCTAACACTGATGATCCACCTACAAATGTGAACTGACGTTCAAAAATAAAACATTTGAAAACGGACCATTTTCCACATTTCTGAAGCATGACGTAATGGGGGGGTGTTATCTCTTTTGTCGAAAATCAGCCGTTTTTGCTCGAACATTAAATGCCTCCAAATGGTATTTAATTACCTTCCCGGGGTGAAGAAACCCTTTTTGAGAACTCAGAGTGAGTAAATTGGCCATTTTCATGCACTTTTAACCATTCCATAAATCTTGTGTTTTGGGCCCCTGGAAGCATGAAAATCACTTTAAACATGCTAATTTTAGCTCTAACACTGATGATCCACCTACAAATGTGAACTGACGTTCAAAAATAAAACATTTGAAAACGGACCATTTTCCACATTTCTGAAGCATGACGTAATGGGGGGTGTTATCTCTTTTGTCGAAAATCAGCCGTTTTTGCTCGAACATTAAATGCCTCCAAATGGTATTTAATTAACTTCCCGGGGTGAAGAAACCCTTTTTGAGAACTCAGAGTGAGTAAATTGGCCATTTTCATGCACTTTTAACCATTCCATAAATCTTGTGTTTTGGGCCCCTGGAAGCATGAAAATCACTTTAAACATGCTAATTTTAGCTCTAACACTGATGATCCACCTACAAATGTGAACTGACGTTCAAAAATAAAACATTTGAAAACGGACCCTTTTCCACATTTCTGAAGCATGACGTAATGGGGGGGTGTTATCTCTTTTGTCGAAAATCAGCCGTTTTTGCTCGAACATTAAATGCCTCCAAATGGTATTTAATTAACTTCCCGAGCCCCTGGAAGCATGAAAATCACTTTAAACATGCTAATTTTAGCTCTAACACTGATGATCCACCTACAAATGTGAACTGACGTTAAAAAATAAAACATTTGAAAACGGACCATTTTCCACATTTCTGAAGCATGACGTAATGGGGGGGTGTTATCTCTTTTGTCGAAAATCAGCCGTTTTTGCTCGAACATTAAATGCCTCCAAATGGTATTTAATTACCTTCCCGGGGTGAAGAGACCCTTTTTGAGAACTCAGAGTGAGTAAATTGGCCATTTTCATGCACTTTTAACCATTCCATAAATCTTGTGTTTTGGGCCCCTGGAAGCATGAAAATCACTTTAAACATGCTAATTTTAGCTCTAACACTGATGATCCACCTACAAATGTTAACTGACGTTCAAAAATAAAACATTTGAAAACGGACCATTTTCCACATTTCTGAAGCATGACGTAATGGGGGGGTGTTATCTCTTTTGTCGAAAATCAGCCGTTTTTGCTCGAACATTAAATGCCTCCAAACGGTATTTAATTAACTTCCCGGGGTGAAGAAACCCTTTTTGAGAACTCAGAGTGAGTAAATTGGCCATTTTCATGCACTTTTAACCATTCCATAAATCTTGTGTTTTGGGCCCCTGGAAGCATGAAAATAACTTTAAACATGCTAATTTTAGCTCTAACACTGATGATCCACCTACAAATGTGAACTGACGTTCAAAAATAAAACATTTGAAAACGGACCATTTTCCACATTTCTGAAGCATGACGTAATGGGGGGGTGTTATCTCTTTTGTCGAAAATCAGCCGTTTTTGCTCGAACATTAAATGCCTCCAAATGGTATTTATTTCACTTCCCGAGCCCCTGGAAGCATGAAAATCACTTTAAACATGCTAATTTTAGCTCTAACACTGATGATCCACCTACAAATGTGAACTGACGTTCAAAAATAAAACATTTGAAAACGGACCATTTTCCACATTTCTGAAGCATGACGTAATGGGGGGGTGTTATCTCTTTTGTCGAAAATCAGCCGTTTTTGCTCGAACATTAAATGCCTCCAAATGGTATTTAATTAACTTCCCGAGCCCCTGGAAGCATGAAAATCACTTTAAACATGCTAATTTTAGCTCTAACACTGATGATCCACCTACAAATGTGAACTGACGTTCAAAAATAAAACATTTGAAAACGGACCATTTTCCACATTTCTGAAGCATGACGTAATGGGGGGGTGTTATCTCTTTTGTCGAAAATCAGCCGTTTTTGCTCGAACATTAAATGCCTCCAAATGGTATTTAATTAAACTTCCCGGGGTGAAGAAACCCTTTTTGAGAACTCAGAGTGAGTAAATTGGCCATTTTCATGCACTTTTAACCATTCCATAAATCTTGTATTTTGGGCCCCTGGAAGCATGAAAATCACTTTAAACATGCTAATTTTAGCTCTAACACTGATGATCCACCTACAAATGTGAACTGACGTTCAAAAATAAAACATTTGAAAACGGACCATTTTCCACATTTCTGAAGCATGACGTAATGGGGGGGTGTTATCTCTTTTGTCGAAAATTAGCCGTTTTTGCTCGAACATTAAATGCCTCCAAATGGTATTTATTTCACTTCCCGAGCCCCTGGAAGCATGAAAATCACTTTAAACATGCTAATTTTAGCTCTAACACTGATGATCCACCTACAAATGTGAACTGACGTTCAAAAATAAAACATTTGAAAATGGACCATTTTCCACATTTCTGAAGCATGACGTAATGGGGGGGTGTTATCTCTTTTGTCGAAAATCAGCCGTTTTTGCTCGAACATTAAATGCCTCCAAATGGTATTTAATTAACTTCCCGGGGTGAAGAAACCCTTTTTGAGAACTCAGAGTGAGTAAATTGGCCATTTTCATGCACTTTTAACCATTCCATAAATCTTGTGTTTTGGGCCCCTGGAAGCATGAAAATCACTTTAAACATGCTAATTTTAGCTCTAACACTGATGATCCACCTACAAATGTGAACTGACGTTCAAAAATAAAACATTTGAAAACGGACCATTTTCCACATTTCTGAAGCATGACGTAATGGGGGTGTGTTATCTCTTTTGTCGAAAATCAGCCGTTTTTGCTCAAACATTAAATGCCTCCAAATGGTATTTATTTCACTTCCCGAGCCCCTGGAAGCATGAAAATCACTTTAAACATGCTAATTTTAGCTCTAACACTGATGATCCACCTACAAATGTGAACTGACGTTCAAAAATAAAACATTTGAAAACGGACCATTTTCCACATTTCTGAAGCATGATGTAATGGGGGGTGTTATCTCTTTTGTCGAAAATCAGCCGTTTTTGCTCAAACATTAAATGCCTCCAAATGGTATTTAATTAACTTCCCGAGCCCCTGGAAGCATGAAAATCACTTTAAACATGCTAATTTTAGCTCTAACACTGATGATCCACCTACAAATGTGAACTGACGTTCAAAAATAAAACATTTGAAAACGGACCATTTTCCACATTTCTGAAGCATGACGTAATGGGGGGTGTTATCTCTTTTGTCGAAAATCAGCCGTTTTTGCTCGAACATTAAATGCCTCCAAATGGTATTTAATTAACTTCCCGGGGTGAAGAAACCCTTTTTGAGAACTCAGAGTGAGTAAATTGGCCATTTTCATGCACTTTTAACCATTCCATAAATCTTGTGTTTTGGGCCCCTGGAAGCATGAAAATCACTTTAAACATGCTAATTTTAGCTCTAACACTGATGATCCACCTACAAATGTGAACTGACGTTCAAAAATAAAACATTTGAAAACGGACCATTTTCCACATTTCTGAAGCATGACGTAATGGGGGGGTGTTATCTCTTTTGTCGAAAATCAGCCGTTTTTGCTCGAACATTAAATGCCTCCAAATGGTATTTAATTAACTTCCAGAGCCCCTGGAAGCATGAAAATCACTTTAAACATGCTAATTTTAGCTCTAACACTGATGATCCACCTACAAATGTGAACTGACGTTCAAAAATAAAACATTTGAAAACGGACCATTTTCCACATTTCTGAAGCATGACGTAATGGGGGGGTGTTATCTCTTTTGTCGAAAATCAGCCGTTTTTGCTCGAACATTAAATGCCTCCAAATGGTATTTAATTAACTTCCCGGGGTGAAGAAACCCTTTTTGAGAACTCAGAGTGAGTAAATTGGCCATTTTCATGCACTTTTAACCATTCCATAAATCTTGTGTTTTGGGCCCCTGGAAGCATGAAAATCACTTTAAACATGCTAATTTTAGCTCTAACACTGATGATCCACCTACAAATGTGAACTGACGTTCAAAAATAAAACATTTGAAAACGGACCATTTTCCACATTTCTGAAGCATGACGTAATGGGGGGGTGTTATCTCTTTTGTCGAAAATCAGCCGTTTTTGCTCGAACATTAAATGCCTCCAAATGGTATTTAATTAACTTCCCGGGGTGAAGAAACCCTTTTTGAGAACTCAGAGTGAGTAAATTGGCCATTTTCATGCACTTTTAACCATTCCATAAATCTTGTGTTTTGGGCCCCTGGAAGCATGAAAATAACTTTAAACATGCTAATTTTAGCTCTAACACTGATGATCCACCTACAAATGTGAACTGACGTTCAAAAATAAAACATTTGAAAACGGACCATTTTCCACATTTCTGAAGCATGACGTAATGGGGGGGTGTTATCTCTTTTGTCGAAAATCAGCCGTTTTTGCTCGAACATTAAATGCCTCCAAATGGTATTTATTTCACTTCCCGAGCCCCTGGAAGCATGAAAATCACTTTAAACATGCTAATTTTAGCTCTAACACTGATGATCCACCTACAAATGTGAACTGACGTTCAAAAATAAAACATTTGAAAACGGACCATTTTCCACATTTCTGAAGCATGACGTAATGGGGGGGTGTTATCTCTTTTGTCAAAAATCAGCCGTTTTTGCTCGAACATTAAATGCCTCCAAATGGTATTTAATTAACTTCCCGAGCCCCTGGAAGCATGAAAATCACTTTAAACATGCTAATTTTAGCTCTAACACTGATGATCCACCTACAAATGTGAACTGACGTTCAAAAATAAAACATTTGAAAACGGACCATTTTCCATATTTCTGAAGCATGACGTAATGGGGGGGTGTTATCTCTTTTGTCGAAAATCAGCCGTTTTTGCTCGAACATTAAATGCCTCCAAATGGTATTTAATTAACTTCCCGGGGTGAAGAAACCCTTTTTGAGAACTCAGAGTGAGTAAATTGGCCATTTTCATGCACTTTTAACCATTCCATAAATCTTGTATTTTGGGCCCCTGGAAGCATGAAAATCACTTTAAACATGCTAATTTTAGCTCTAACACTGATGATCCACCTACAAATGTGAACTGACGTTCAAAAATAAAACATTTGAAAACGGACCATTTTCCACATTTCTGAAGCATGACGTAATGGGGGGGTGTTATCTCTTTTGTCGAAAATTAGCCGTTTTTGCTCGAACATTAAATGCCTCCAAATGGTATTTATTTCACTTCCCGAGCCCCTGGAAGCATGAAAATCACTTTAAACATGCTAATTTTAGCTCTAACACTGATGATCCACCTACAAATGTGAACTGACGTTCAAAAATAAAACATTTGAAAACGGACCATTTTCCACATTTCTGAAGCATAACGTAATGGGGGGGTGTTATCTCTTTTGTCGAAAATCAGCCGTTTTTGCTCGAACATTAAATGCCTCCAAATGGTATTTAATTAACTTCCCGAGCCCCTGGAAGCATGAAAATCACTTTAAACATGCTAATTTTAGCTCTAACACTGATGATCCACCTACAAATGTGAACTGACGTTCAAAAATAAAACATTTGAAAACGGACCATTTTCCACATTTCTGAAGCATGACGTAATGGGGGGGTGTTATCTCTTTTGTCGAAAATCAGCCGTTTTTGCTCGAACATTAAATGCCTCCAAATGGTATTTAATTAACTTCCCGAGCCCCTGGAAGCATGAAAATCACTTTAAACATGCTAATTTTACCTCTAACACTGATGATCCACCTACAAATGTGAACTGACGTTCAAAAATAAAACATTTGAAAACGGACCATTTTCCACATTTCTGAAGCATGACGTAATGGGGGGGTGTTATCTCTTTTGTCGAAAATCAGCCGTTTTTGCTCGAACATTAAATGCCTCCAAATGGTATTTAATTAACTTCCCGAGCCCCTGGAAGCATGACAATCACTTTAAACATGCTAATTTTAGCTCTAACACTGATGATCCACCTACAAATGTGAACTGACGTTCAAAAATAAAACATTTGAAAACGGACCATTTTCCACATTTCTGAAGCATGACGTAATGGGGGGGTGTTATCTCTTTTTTTGAAAATCAGCCGTTTTTGCTCGAACATTAAATGCCTCCAAATGGTATTTAATTAACTTCCCGAGCCCCTGGAAGCATGAAAATCACTTTAAACATGCTAATTTTAGCTCTAACACTGATGATCCACCTACAAATGTGAACTGACGTTCAAAAATAAAACATTTGAAAACGGACCATTTTCCACATTTCTGAAGCATGACGTAATGGGGGGTGTTATCTCTTTTGTCGAAAATCAGCCGTTTTTGCTCGAACATTAAATGCCTCCAAATGGTATTTAATTAACTTCCCGGGGTGAAGAAACCCTTTTTGAGAACTCAGAGTGAGTAAATTGGCCATTTTCATGCACTTTTAAGCATTCCATAAATCTTGTGTTTTGGGCCCCTGGAAGCATGAAAATCACTTTAAACATGCTAATTTTAGCTCTAACACTGATGATCCACCTACAAATGTGAACTGACGTTCAAAAATAAAACATTTGAAAACGGACCATTTTCCACATTTCTGAAGCATGACGTAATGGGGGGGTGTTATCTCTTTTGTCGAAAATCAGCCGTTTTTGCTCGAACATTAAATGCCTCCAAATGGTATTTAATTAACTTCCAGAGCCCCTGGAAGCATGAAAATCACTTTAAACATGCTAATTTTAGCTCTAACACTGATGATCCACCTACAAATGTGAACTGACGTTCAAAAATAAAACATTTGAAAACGGACCATTTTCCACATTTCTGAAGCATGACGTAATGGGGGGGTGTTATCTCTTTTGTCGAAAATCAGCCGTTTTTGCTCGAACATTAAATGCCTCCAAATGGTATTTAATTAACTTCCCGGGGTGAAGAAACCCTTTTTGAGAACTCAGAGTGAGTAAATTGGCCATTTTCATGCACTTTTAACCATTCCATAAATCTTGTGTTTTGGGCCCCTGGAAGCATGAAAATAACTTTAAACATGCTAATTTTAGCTCTAACACTGATGATCCACCTACAAATGTGAACTGACGTTCAAAAATAAAACATTTGAAAACGGACCATTTTCCACATTTCTGAAGCATGACGTAATGGGGGGGTGTTATCTCTTTTGTCGAAAATCAGCCGTTTTTGCTCGAACATTAAATGCCTCCAAATGGTATTTATTTCACTTCCCGAGCCCCTGGAAGCATGAAAATCACTTTAAACATGCTAATTTTAGCTCTAACACTGATGATCCACCTACAAATGTGAACTGACGTTCAAAAATAAAACATTTGAAAACGGACCATTTTCCACATTTCTGAAGCATGACGTAATGGGGGGGTGTTATCTCTTTTGTCGAAAATCAGCCGTTTTTGCTCGAACATTAAATGCCTCCAAATGGTATTTAATTAACTTCCCGGGGTGAAGAAACCCTTTTTGAGAACTCAGAGTGAGTAAATTGGCCATTTTCATGCACTTTTAACCATTCCATAAATCTTGTGTTTTGGGCCCCTGGAAGCATGAAAATAACTTTAAACATGCTAATTTTAGCTCTAACACTGATGATCCACCTACAAATGTGAACTGACGTTCAAAAATAAAACATTTGAAAACGGACCATTTTCCACATTTCTGAAGCATGACGTAATGGGGGGGTGTTATCTCTTTTGTCGAAAATCAGCCGTTTTTGCTCGAACATTAAATGCCTCCAAATGGTATTTAATTAACTTCCCGAGCCCCTGGAAGCATGAAAATCACTTTAAACATGCTAATTTTAGCTCTAACACTGATGATCCACCTACAAATGTGAACTGACGTTCAAAAATAAAACATTTGAAAACGGACCATTTTCCATATTTCTGAAGCATGACGTAATGGGGGGGTGTTATCTCTTTTGTCGAAAATCAGCCGTTTTTGCTCGAACATTAAATGCCTCCAAATGGTATTTAATTAACTTCCCGGGGTGAAGAAACCCTTTTTGAGAACTCAGAGTGAGTAAATTGGCCATTTTCATGCACTTTTAACCATTCCATAAATCTTGTATTTTGGGCCCCTGGAAGCATGAAAATCACTTTAAACATGCTAATTTTAGCTCTAACACTGATGATCCACCTACAAATGTGAACTGACGTTCAAAAAAAAAACATTTGAAAACGGACCATTTTCCACATTTCTGAAGCATGACGTAATGGGGGGGTGTTATCTCTTTTGTCGAAAATTAGCCGTTTTTGCTCGAACATTAAATGCCTCCAAATGGTATTTATTTCACTTCCCGAGCCCCTGGAAGCATGAAAATCACTTTAAACATGCTAATTTTAGCTCTAACACTGATGATCCACCTACAAATGTGAACTGACGTTCAAAAATAAAACATTTGAAAACGGACCATTTTCCACATTTCTGAAGCATGACGTAATGGGGGGGTGTTATCTCTTTTGTCGAAAATCAGCCGTTTTTGCTCGAACATTAAATGCCTCCAAATGGTATTTAATTAACTTCCCGAGCCCCTGGAAGCATGAAAATCACTTTAAACATGCTAATTTTAGCTCTAACACTGATGATCCACCTACAAATGTGAACTGACGTTCAAAAATAAAACATTTGAAAACGGACCATTTTCCACATTTCTGAAGCATGACGTAATGGGGGGGTGTTATCTCTTTTGTCGAAAATCAGCCGTTTTTGCTCGAACATTAAATGCCTCCAAATGGTATTTAATTAACTTCCCGAGCCCCTGGAAGCATGAAAATCACTTTAAACATGCTAATTTTAGCTCTAACACTGATGATCCACCTACAAATGTGAACTGACGTTCAAAAATAAAACATTTGAAAACGGACCATTTTCCACATTTCTGAAGCATGACGTAATGGGGGGGTGTTATCTCTTTTGTCGAAAATCAGCCGTTTTTGCTCGAACATTAAATGCCTCCAAATGGTATTTAATTAACTTCCCGGGGTGAAGAAACCCTTTTTGAGAACTCAGAGTGAGTAAATTGGCCATTTTCATGCACTTTTAACCATTCCATAAATCTTGTATTTTGGGCCCCTGGAAGCATGAAAATCACTTTAAACATGCTAATTTTAGATCTAACACTGATGATCCACCTACAAATGTGAACTGACGTTCAAAAATAAAACATTTGAAAACGGACCATTTTCCACATTTCTGAAGCATGACGTAATGGGGGGGTGTTATCTCTTTTGTCGAAAATCAGCCGTTTTTGCTCGAACATTAAATGCCTCCAAATGGTATTTATTTCACTTCCCGAGCCCCTGGAAGCATGAAAATCACTTTAAACATGCTAATTTTAGCTCTAACACTGATGATCCACCTACAAATGTGAACTGACGTTCAAAAATAAAACATTTGAAAACGGACCATTTTCCACATTTCTGAAGCATGACGTAATGGGGGGGTGTTATCTCTTTTGTCGAAAATCAGCCGTTTTTGCTCGAACATTAAATGCCTCCAAATGGTATTTAATTAACTTCCCGAGCCCCTGGAAGCATGAAAATCACTTTAAACATGCTAATTTTAGCTCTAACACTGATAATCCACCTACAAATGTGAACTGACGTTCAAAAATAAAACATTTGAAAACGGACCATTTTCCACATTTCTGAAGCATGACGTAATGGGGGGGTGTTATCTCTTTTGTCGAAAATCAGCCGTTTTTGCTCGAACATTAAATGCCTCCAAATGGTATTTATTTCACTTCCCGAGCCCCTGGAAGCATGAAAATCACTTTAAACATGCTAATTTTAGCTCTAACACTGATGATCCACCTACAAATGTGAACTGACGTTCAAAAATAAAACATTTGAAAACGGACCATTTTCCACATTTCTGAAGCATGACGTAATGGGGGGGTGTTATCTCTTTTGTCGAAAATCAGCCGTTTTTGCTCGAACATTAAATGCCTCCAAATGGTATTTAATTACCTTCCCGGGGTGAAGAAACCCTTTTTGAGAACTCAGAGTGAGTAAATTGGCCATTTTCATGCACTTTTAACCATTCCATAAATCTTGTGTTTTGGGCCCCTGGAAGCATGAAAATCACTTTAAACATGCTAATTTTAGCTCTAACACTGATGATCCACCTACAAATGTGAACTGACGTTCAAAAATAAAACATTTGAAAACGGACCATTTTCCACATTTCTGAAGCATGACGTAATGGGGGGTGTTATCTCTTTTGTCGAAAATCAGCCGTTTTTGCTCGAACATTAAATGCCTCCAAATGGTATTTAATTAACTTCCCGGGGTGAAGAAACCCTTTTTGAGAACTCAGAGTGAGTAAATTGGCCATTTTCATGCACTTTTAACCATTCCATAAATCTTGTGTTTTGGGCCCCTGGAAGCATGAAAATCACTTTAAACATGCTAATTTTAGCTCTAACACTGATGATCCACCTACAAATGTGAACTGACGTTCAAAAATAAAACATTTGAAAACGGACCCTTTTCCACATTTCTGAAGCATGACGTAATGGGGGGGTGTTATCTCTTTTGTCGAAAATCAGCCGTTTTTGCTCGAACATTAAATGCCTCCAAATGGTATTTAATTAACTTCCCGAGCCCCTGGAAGCATGAAAATCACTTTAAACATGCTAATTTTAGCTCTAACACTGATGATCCACCTACAAATGTGAACTGACGTTCAAAAATAAAACATTTGAAAACGGACCATTTTCCACATTTCTGAAGCATGACGTAATGGGGGGGTGTTATCTCTTTTGTCGAAAATCAGCCGTTTTTGCTCGAACATTAAATGCCTCCAAATGGTATTTAATTAACTTCCCGGGGTGAAAAACCCTTTTTGAGAACTCAGAGTGAGTAAATTGGCCATTTTCATGCACTTTTAACCATTCCATAAATCTTGTGTTTTGGGCCCCTGGAAGCATGAAAATCACTTTAAACATGCTAATTTTAGCTCTAACACTGATGATCCACCTACAAATGTGAACTGACGTTCAAAAATAAAACATTTGAAAACGGACCATTTTCCACATTTCTGAAGCATGACGTAATGGGGGAGTGTTATCTCTTTTGTCGAAAATCAGCCGTTTTTGCTCGAACATTAAATGCCTCCAAATGGTATTTATTTCACTTCCCGAGCCCCTGGAAGCATGAAAATCACTTTAAACATGCTAATTGTAGCTCTAACACTGATGATCCACCTACAAATGTGAACTGACGTTAAAAAATAAAACATTTGAAAACGGACCATTTTCCACATTTCTGAAGCATGACGTAATGGGGGGGTGTTATCTCTTTTGTCGAAAATCAGCCGTTTTTGCTCGAACATTAAATGCCTCCAAATGGTATTTAATTACCTTCCCGGGGTGAAGAAACCCTTTTTGAGAACTCAGAGTGAGTAAATTGGCCATTTTCATGCACTTTTAACCATTCCATAAATCTTGTGTTTTGGGCCCCTGGAAGCATGAAAATCACTTTAAACATGCTAATTTTAGCTCTAACACTGATGATCCACCTACAAATGTTAACTGACGTTCAAAAATAAAACATTTGAAAACGGACCATTTTCCACATTTCTGAAGCATGACGTAATGGGGGGGTGTTATCTCTTTTGTCGAAAATCAGCCGTTTTTGCTCGAACATTAAATGCCTCCAAACGGTATTTAATTAACTTCCCGGGGTGAAGAAACCCTTTTTGAGAACTCAGAGTGAGTAAATTGGCCATTTTCATGCACTTTTAACCATTCCATAAATCTTGTGTTTTGGGCCCCTGGAAGCATGAAAATAACTTTAAACAGGCTAATTTTAGCTCTAACACTGATGATCCACCTACAAATGTGAACTGACGTTCAAAAATAAAACATTTGAAAACGGACCATTTTCCACATTTCTGAAGCATGACGTAATGGGGGGGTGTTATCTCTTTTGTCGAAAATCAGCCGTTTTTGCTCGAACATTAAATGCCTCCAAATGGTATTTATTTCACTTCCCGAGCCCCTGGAAGCATGAAAATCACTTTAAACATGCTAATTTTAGCTCTAACACTGATGATCCACCTACAAATGTGAACTGACGTTCAAAAATAAAACATTTGAAAACGGACCATTTTCCACATTTCTGAAGCATGACGTAATGGGGGGGTGTTATCTCTTTTGTCGAAAATCAGCCGTTTTTGCTCGAACATTAAATGCCTCCAAATGGTATTTAATTAACTTCCCGAGCCCCTGGAAGCATGAAAATCACTTTAAACATGCTAATTTTAGCTCTAACACTGATGATCCACCTACAAATGTGAACTGACGTTCAAAAATAAAACATTTGAAAACGGACCATTTTCCACATTTCTGAAGCATGACGTAATGGGGGGGTGTTATCTCTTTTGTCGAAAATCAGCCGTTTTTGCTCGAACATTAAATGCCTCCAAATGGTATTTAATTAAACTTCCCGGGGTGAAGAAACCCTTTTTGAGAACTCAGAGTGAGTAAATTGGCCATTTTCATGCACTTTTAACCATTCCATAAATCTTGTATTTTGGGCCCCTGGAAGCATGAAAATCACTTTAAACATGCTAATTTTAGCTCTAACACTGATGATCCACCTACAAATGTGAACTGACGTTCAAAAATAAAACATTTGAAAACGGACCATTTTCCACATTTCTGAAGCATGACGTAATGGGGGTGTGTTATCTCTTTTGTCGAAAATCAGCCGTTTTTGCTCAAACATTAAATGCCTCCAAATGGTATTTATTTCACTTCCCGAGCCCCTGGAAGCATGAAAATCACTTTAAACATGCTAATTTTAGCTCTAACACTGATGATCCACCTACAAATGTGAACTGACGTTCAAAAATAAAACATTTGAAAACGGACCATTTTCCACATTTCTGAAGCATGATGTAATGGGGGGTGTTATCTCTTTTGTCGAAAATCAGCCGTTTTTGCTCAAACATTAAATGCCTCCAAATGGTATTTAATTAACTTCCCGAGCCCCTGGAAGCATGAAAATCACTTTAAACATGCTAATTTTAGCTCTAACACTGATGATCCACCTACAAATGTGAACTGACGTTCAAAAATAAAACATTTGAAAACGGACCATTTTCCACATTTCTGAAGCATGACGTAATGGGGGGGTGTTGTCTCTTTTGTCGAAAATCAGCCGTTTTTGCTCGAACATTAAATGACTCCAAATGGTATTTAATTAACTTCCCGAGCCCCTGGAAGCATGAAAATCACTTTAAACATGCTAATTTTAGCTCTAACACTGATGATCCACCTACAAATGTGAACTGACGTTCAAAAATAAAACATTTGAAAATGGACCATTTTCCACATTTCTGAAGCATGACGTAATGGGGGGGTGTTATCTCTTTTGTCGAAAATCAGCCGTTTTTGCTCGAACATTAAATGCCTCCAAATGGTATTTAATTAACTTCCCGGGGTGAAGAAACCCTTTTTGAGAACTCAGAGTGAGTAAATTGGCCATTTTCATGCACTTTTAACCATTCCATAAATCTTGTGTTTTGGGCCCCTGGAAGCATGAAAATCACTTTAAACATGCTAATTTTAGCTCTAACACTGATGATCCACCTACAAATGTGAACTGACGTTCAAAAATAAAACATTTGAAAACGGACCATTTTCCACATTTCTGAAGCATGACGTAATGGGGGGGTGTTATCTCTTTTGTCGAAAATCAGCCGTTTTTGCTCGAACATTAAATGCCTCCAAATGGTATTTATTTCACTTCCAGAGCCCCTGGAAGCATGAAAATCACTTTAAACATGCTAATTTTAGCTCTAACACTGATGATCCACCTACAAATGTGAACTGACGTTCAAAAATAAAACATTTGAAAATGGACCATTTTCCACATTTCTGAAGCATGACGTAATGGGGGGGTGTTATCTCTTTTGTCGAAAATCAGCCGTTTTTGCTCGAACATTAAATGCCTCCAAATGGTATTTAATTACCTTCCCGGGGTGAAGAAACCCTTTTTGAGAACTCAGAGTGAGTAAATTGGCCATTTTCATGCACTTTTAACCATTCCATAAATCTTGTGTTTTGGGCCCCTGGAAGCATGAAAATCACTTTAAACATGCTAATTTTAGCTCTAACACTGATGATCCACCTACAAATGTGAACTGACGTTCAAAAATAAAACATTTGAAAACGGACCATTTTCCACATTTCTGAAGCATGACGTAATGGGGGGTGTTATCTCTTTTGTCGAAAATCAGCCGTTTTTGCTCGAACATTAAATGCCTCCAAATGGTATTTAATTAACTTCCCGGGGTGAAGAAACCCTTTTTGAGAACTCAGAGTGAGTAAATTGGCCATTTTCATGCACTTTTAACCATTCCATAAATCTTGTGTTTTGGGCCCCTGGAAGCATGAAAATCACTTTAAACATGCTAATTTTAGCTCTAACACTGATGATCCACCTACAAATGTGAACTGACGTTCAAAAATAAAACATTTGAAAACGGACCATTTTCCACATTTCTGAAGCATGACGTAATGGGGGGGTGTTATCTCTTTTGTCGAAAATCAGCCGTTTTTGCTCGAACATTAAATGCCTCCAAATGGTATTTAATTAACTTCCAGAGCCCCTGGAAGCATGAAAATCACTTTAAACATGCTAATTTTAGCTCTAACACTGATGATCCACCTACAAATGTGAACTGACGTTCAAAAATAAAACATTTGAAAACGGACCATTTTCCACATTTCTGAAGCATGACGTAATGGGGGGGTGTTATCTCTTTTGTCGAAAATCAGCCGTTTTTGCTCGAACATTAAATGCCTCCAAATGGTATTTAATTAACTTCCCGGGGTGAAGAAACCCTTTTTGAGAACTCAGAGTGAGTAAATTGGCCATTTTCATGCACTTTTAACCATTCCATAAATCTTGTGTTTTGGGCCCCTGGAAGCATGAAAATCACTTTAAACATGCTAATTTTAGCTCTAACACTGATGATCCACCTACAAATGTGAACTGACGTTCAAAAATAAAACATTTGAAAACGGACCATTTTCCACATTTCTGAAGCATGACGTAATGGGGGGGTGTTATCTCTTTTGTCGAAAATCAGCCGTTTTTGCTCGAACATTAAATGCCTCCAAATGGTATTTATTTCACTTCCCGAGCCCCTGGAAGCATGAAAATCACTTTAAACATGCTAATTTTAGCTCTAACACTGATGATCCACCTACAAATGTGAACTGACGTTCAAAAATAAAACATTTGAAAACGGACCATTTTCCACATTTCTGAAGCATGACGTAATGGGGGGGTGTTATCTCTTTTGTCGAAAATCAGCCGTTTTTGCTCGAACATTAAATGCCTCCAAATGGTATTTAATTACCTTCCCGGGGTGAAGAAACCCTTTTTGAGAACTCAGAGTGAGTAAATTGGCCATTTTCATGCACTTTTAACCATTCCATAAATCTTGTGTTTTGGGCCCCTGGAAGCATGAAAATCACTTTAAACATGCTAATTTTAGCTCTAACACTGATGATCCACCTACAAATGTGAACTGACGTTCAAAAATAAAACATTTGAAAACGGACCATTTTCCACATTTCTGAAGCATGACGTAATGGGGGGGTGTTATCTCTTTTGTCGAAAATCAGCCGTTTTTGCTCGAACATTAAATGCCTCCAAATGGTATTTAATTAACTTCCCGGGGTGAAGAAACCCTTTTTGAGAACTCAGAGTGAGTAAATTGGCCATTTTCATGCACTTTTAACCATTCCATAAATCTTGTGTTTTGGGCCCCTGGAAGCATGAAAATAACTTTAAACATGCTAATTTTAGCTCTAACACTGATGATCCACCTACAAATGTGAACTGACGTTCAAAAATAAAACATTTGAAAACGGACCATTTTCCACATTTCTGAAGCATGACGTAATGGGGGGGTGTTATCTCTTTTGTCGAAAATCAGCCGTTTTTGCTCGAACATTAAATGCCTCCAAATGGTATTTATTTCACTTCCCGAGCCCCTGGAAGCATGAAAATCACTTTAAACATGCTAATTTTAGCTCTAACACTGATGATCCACCTACAAATGTGAACTGACGTTCAAAAATAAAACATTTGAAAACGGACCATTTTCCACATTTCTGAAGCATGACGTAATGGGGGGGTGTTATCTCTTTTGTCAAAAATCAGCCGTTTTTGCTCGAACATTAAATGCCTCCAAATGGTATTTAATTAACTTCCCGAGCCCCTGGAAGCATGAAAATCTCTTTAAACATGCTAATTTTAGCTCTAACACTGATGATCCACCTACAAATGTGAACTGACGTTCAAAAATAAAACATTTGAAAACGGACCATTTTCCATATTTCTGAAGCATGACGTAATGGGGGGGTGTTATCTCTTTTGTCGAAAATCAGCCGTTTTTGCTCGAACATTAAATGCCTCCAAATGGTATTTAATTAACTTCCCGGGGTGAAGAAACCCTTTTTGAGAACTCAGAGTGAGTAAATTGGCCATTTTCATGCACTTTTAACCATTCCATAAATCTTGTATTTTGGGCCCCTGGAAGCATGAAAATCACTTTAAACATGCTAATTTTAGCTCTAACACTGATGATCCACCTACAAATGTGAACTGACGTTCAAAAATAAAACATTTGAAAACGGACCATTTTCCACATTTCTGAAGCATGACGTAATGGGGGGGTGTTATCTCTTTTGTCGAAAATCAGCCGTTTTTGCTCGAACATTAAATGCCTCCAAATGGTATTTAATTAACTTCCCGAGCCCCTGGAAGCATGAAAATCACTTTAAACATGCTAATTTTAGCTCTAACACTGATGATCCACCTACAAATGTGAACTGACGTTCAAAAATAAAACATTTGAAAACGGACCATTTTCCACATTTCTGAAGCATGACGTAATGGGGGGGTGTTATCTCTTTTGTCGAAAATCAGCCGTTTTTGCTCGAACATTAAATGCCTCCAAATGGTATTTAATTAACTTCCCGGGGTGAAGAAACCCTTTTTGAGAACTCAGAGTGAGTAAATTGGCCATTTTCATGCACTTTTAACCATTCCATAAATCTTGTATTTTGGGCCCCTGGAAGCATGAAAATCACTTTAAACATGCTAATTTTAGCTCTAACACTGATGATCCACCTACAAATGTGAACTGACGTTCAAAAATAAAACATTTGAAAACGGACCATTTTCCACATTTCTGAAGCATGACGTAATGGGGGGGTGTTATCTCTTTTGTCGAAAATTAGCCGTTTTTGCTCGAACATTAAATGCCTCCAAATGGTATTTATTTCACTTCCCGAGCCCCTGGAAGCATGAAAATCACTTTAAACATGCTAATTTTAGCTCTAACACTGATGATCCACCTACAAATGTGAACTGACGTTCAAAAATAAAACATTTGAAAACGGACCATTTTCCACATTTCTGAAGCATGACGTAATGGGGGGGTGTTATCTCTTTTGTCGAAAATCAGCCGTTTTTGCTCGAACATTAAATGCCTCCAAATGGTATTTAATTAACTTCCCGAGCCCCTGGAAGCATGAAAATCACTTTAAACATGCTAATTTTAGCTCTAACACTGATGATCCACCTACAAATGTGAACTGACGTTCAAAAATAAAACATTTGAAAACGGACCATTTTCCACATTTCTGAAGCATGACGTAATGGGGGGGTGTTATCTCTTTTGTCGAAAATCAGCCGTTTTTGCTCGAACATTAAATGCCTCCAAATGGTATTTAATTAACTTCCCGAGCCCCTGGAAGCATGAAAATCACTTTAAACATGCTAATTTTACCTCTAACACTGATGATCCACCTACAAATGTGAACTGACGTTCAAAAATAAAACATTTGAAAACGGACCATTTTCCACATTTCTGAAGCATGACGTAATGGGGGGGTGTTATCTCTTTTGTCGAAAATCAGCCGTTTTTGCTCGAACATTAAATGCCTCCAAATGGTATTTAATTAACTTCCCGAGCCCCTGGAAGCATGACAATCACTTTAAACATGCTAATTTTAGCTCTAACACTGATGATCCACCTACAAATGTGAACTGACGTTCAAAAATAAAACATTTGAAAACGGACCATTTTCCACATTTCTGAAGCATGACGTAATGGGGGGGTGTTATCTCTTTTTTTGAAAATCAGCCGTTTTTGCTCGAACATTAAATGCCTCCAAATGGTATTTAATTAACTTCCCGAGCCCCTGGAAGCATGAAAATCACTTTAAACATGCTAATTTTAGCTCTAACACTGATGATCCACCTACAAATGTGAACTGACGTTCAAAAATAAAACATTTGAAAACGGACCATTTTCCACATTTCTGAAGCATGACGTAATGGGGGGGTGTTATCTCTTTTGTCGAAAATCAGCCGTTTTTGCTCGAACATTAAATGCCTCCAAATGGTATTTAATTAACTTCCCGGGGTGAAGAAACCCTTTTTGAGAACTCAGAGTGAGTAAATTGGCCATTTTCATGCACTTTTAACCATTCCATAAATCTTGTATTTTGGGCCCCTGGAAGCATGAAAATCACTTTAAACATGCTAATTTTAGATCTAACACTGATGATCCACCTACAAATGTGAACTGACGTTCAAAAATAAAACATTTGAAAACGGACCATTTTCCACATTTCTGAAGCATGACGTAATGGGGGGGTGTTATCTCTTTTGTCGAAAATCAGCCGTTTTTGCTCGAACATTAAATGCCTCCAAATGGTATTTATTTCACTTCCCGAGCCCCTGGAAGCATGAAAATCACTTTAAACATGCTAATTTTAGCTCTAACACTGATGATCCACCTACAAATGTGAACTGACGTTCAAAAATAAAACATTTGAAAACGGACCATTTTCCACATTTCTGAAGCATGACGTAATGGGGGGGTGTTATCTCTTTTGTCGAAAATCAGCCGTTTTTGCTCGAACATTAAATGCCTCCAAATGGTATTTAATTAACTTCCCGAGCCCCTGGAAGCATGAAAATCACTTTAAACATGCTAATTTTAGCTCTAACACTGATAATCCACCTACAAATGTGAACTGACGTTCAAAAATAAAACATTTGAAAACGGACCATTTTCCACATTTCTGAAGCATGACGTAATGGGGGGGTGTTATCTCTTTTGTCGAAAATCAGCCGTTTTTGCTCGAACATTAAATGCCTCCAAATGGTATTTAGTTCACTTCCCGAGCCCCTGGAAGCATGAAAATCACTTTAAACATGCTAATTTTAGCTCTAACACTGATGATCCACCTACAAATGTGAACTGACGTTCAAAAATAAAACATTTGAAAACGGACCATTTTCCACATTTCTGAAGCATGACGTAATGGGGGGGTGTTATCTCTTTTGTCGAAAATCAGCCGTTTTTGCTCGAACATTAAATGCCTCCAAATGGTATTTAATTACCTTCCCGGGGTGAAGAAACCCTTTTTGAGAACTCAGAGTGAGTAAATTGGCCATTTTCATGCACTTTTAACCATTCCATAAATCTTGTGTTTTGGGCCCCTGGAAGCATGAAAATCACTTTAAACATGCTAATTTTAGCTCTAACACTGATGATCCACCTACAAATGTGAACTGACGTTCAAAAATAAAACATTTGAAAACGGACCATTTTCCACATTTCTGAAGCATGACGTAATGGGGGGTGTTATCTCTTTTGTCGAAAATCAGCCGTTTTTGCTCGAACATTAAATGCCTCCAAATGGTATTTAATTAACTTCCCGGGGTGAAGAAACCCTTTTTGAGAACTCAGAGTGAGTAAATTGGCCATTTTCATGCACTTTTAACCATTCCATAAATCTTGTGTTTTGGGCCCCTGGAAGCATGAAAATCACTTTAAACATGCTAATTTTAGCTCTAACACTGATGATCCACCTACAAATGTGAACTGACGTTCAAAAATAAAACATTTGAAAACGGACCCTTTTCCACATTTCTGAAGCATGACGTAATGGGGGGGTGTTATCTCTTTTGTCGAAAATCAGCCGTTTTTGCTCGAACATTAAATGCCTCCAAATGGTATTTAATTAACTTCCCGAGCCCCTGGAAGCATGAAAATCACTTTAAACATGCTAATTTTAGCTCTAACACTGATGATCCACCTACAAATGTGAACTGACGTTCAAAAATAAAACATTTGAAAACGGACCATTTTCCACATTTCTGAAGCATGACGTAATGGGGGGGTGTTATCTCTTTTGTCGAAAATCAGCCGTTTTTGCTCGAACATTAAATGCCTCCAAATGGTATTTAATTAACTTCCCGGGGTGAAGAAACCCTTTTTGAGAACTCAGAGTGAGTAAATTGGCCATTTTCATGCACTTTTAACCATTCCATAAATCTTGTGTTTTGGGCCCCTGGAAGCATGAAAATCACTTTAAACATGCTAATTTTAGCTCTAACACTGATGATCCACCTACAAATGTGAACTGACGTTCAAAAATAAAACATTTGAAAACGGACCATTTTCCACATTTCTGAAGCATGACGTAATGGGGGGGTGTTATCTCTTTTGTCGAAAATCAGCCGTTTTTGCTCGAACATTAAATGCCTCCAAATGGTATTTATTTCACTTCCCGAGCCCCTGGAAGCATGAAAATCACTTTAAACATGCTAATTTTAGCTCTAACACTGATGATCCACCTACAAATGTGAACTGACGTTCAAAAATAAAACATTTGAAAACGGACCATTTTCCACATTTCTGAAGCATGACGTAATGGGGGGGTGTTATCTCTTTTGTCGAAAATCAGCCGTTTTTGCTCGAACATTAAATGCCTCCAAATGGTATTTAATTACCTTCCCGGGGTGAAGAAACCCTTTTTGAGAACTCAGAGTGAGTAAATTGGCCATTTTCATGCACTTTTAACCATTCCATAAATCTTGTGTTTTGGGCCCCTGGAAGCATGAAAATCACTTTAAACATGCTAATTTTAGCTCTAACACTGATGATCCACCTACAAATGTTAACTGACGTTCAAAAATAAAACATTTGAAAACGGACCATTTTCCACATTTCTGAAGCATGACGTAATGGGGGGGTGTTATCTCTTTTGTCGAAAATCAGCCGTTTTTGCTCGAACATTAAATGCCTCCAAACGGTATTTAATTAACTTCCCGGGGTGAAGAAACCCTTTTTGAGAACTCAGAGTGAGTAAATTGGCCATTTTCATGCACTTTTAACCATTCCATAAATCTTGTGTTTTGGGCCCCTGGAAGCATGAAAATAACTTTAAACATGCTAATTTTAGCTCTAACACTGATGATCCACCTACAAATGTGAACTGACGTTCAAAAATAAAACATTTGAAAACGGACCATTTTCCACATTTCTGAAGCATGACGTAATGGGGGGGTGTTATCTCTTTTGTCGAAAATCAGCCGTTTTTGCTCGAACATTAAATGCCTCCAAATGGTATTTATTTCACTTCCCGAGCCCCTGGAAGCATGAAAATCACTTTAAACATGCTAATTTTAGCTCTAACACTGATGATCCACCTACAAATGTGAACTGACGTTCAAAAATAAAACATTTGAAAACGGACCATTTTCCACATTTCTGAAGCATGACGTAATGGGGGGGTGTTATCTCTTTTGTCGAAAATCAGCCGTTTTTGCTCGAACATTAAATGCCTCCAAATGGTATTTAATTAACTTCCCGAGCCCCTGGAAGCATGAAAATCACTTTAAACATGCTAATTTTAGCTCTAACACTGATGATCCACCTACAAATGTGAACTGACGTTCAAAAATAAAACATTTGAAAACGGACCATTTTCCACATTTCTGAAGCATGACGTAATGGGGGGGTGTTATCTCTTTTGTCGAAAATCAGCCGTTTTTGCTCGAACATTAAATGCCTCCAAATGGTATTTAATTAACTTCCCGGGGTGAAGAAACCCTTTTTGAGAACTCAGAGTGAGTAAATTGGCCATTTTCATGCACTTTTAACCATTCCATAAATCTTGTATTTTGGGCCCCTGGAAGCATGAAAATCACTTTAAACATGCTAATTTTAGCTCTAACACTGATGATCCACCTACAAATGTGAACTGACGTTCAAAAATAAAACATTTGAAAACGGACCATTTTCCACATTTCTGAAGCATGACGTAATGGGGGGGTGTTATCTCTTTTGTCGAAAATTAGCCGTTTTTGCTCGAACATTAAATGCCTCCAAATGGTATTTATTTCACTTCCCAAGCCCCTGGAAGCATGAAAATCACTTTAAACATGCTAATTTTAGCTCTAACACTGATGATCCACCTACAAATGTGAACTGATGTTCAAAAATAAAACATTTGAAAACGGACCATTTTCCACATTTCTGAAGCATGACGTAATGGGGGGGTGTTATCTCTTTTGTCGAAAATCAGCCGTTTTTGCTCGAACATTAAATGCCTCCGAATGGTATTTAATTAACTTCCCGAGCCCCTGGAAGCATGAAAATCACTTTAAACATGCTAATTTTACCTCTAACACTGATGATCCACCTACAAATGTGAACTGACGTTCAAAAATAAAACATTTGAAAACGGACCATTTTCCACATTTCTGAAGCATGACGTAATGGGGGGGTGTTATCTCTTTTGTCGAAAATCAGCCGTTTTTGCTCGAACATTAAATGCCTCCAAATGGTATTTAATTAACTTCCCGAGCCCCTGGAAGCATGACAATCACTTTAAACATGCTAATTTTAGCTCTAACACTGATGATCCACCTACAAATGTGAACTGACGTTCAAAAATAAAACATTTGAAAACGGACCATTTTCCACATTTCTGAAGCATGACGTAATGGGGGGGTGTTATCTCTTTTTTTGAAAATCAGCCGTTTTTGCTCGAACATTAAATGCCTCCAAATGGTATTTAATTAACTTCCCGCGCCCCTGGAAGCATGAAAATCACTTTAAACATGCTAATTTTAGCTCTAACACTGATGATCCACCTACAAATGTGAACTGACGTTCAAAAATAAAACATTTGAAAACGGACCATTTTCCACATTTCTGAAGCATGACGTAATGGGGGGGTGTTATCTCTTTTGTCGAAAATCAGCCGTTTTTGCTCGAACATTAAATGCCTCCAAATGGTATTTAATTAACTTCCCGGGGTGAAGAAACCCTTTTTGAGAACTCAGAGTGAGTAAATTGGCCATTTTCATGCACTTTTAACCATTCCATAAATCTTGTATTTTGGGCCCCTGGAAGCATGAAAATCACTTTAAACATGCTAATTTTAGCTCTAACACTGATGATCCACCTACAAATGTGAACTGACGTTCAAAAATAAAACATTTGAAAACGGACCATTTTCCACATTTCTGAAGCATGACGTAATGGGGGGGTGTTATCTCTTTTGTCGAAAATCAGCCGTTTTTGCTCGAACATTAAATGCCTCCAAATGGTATTTATTTCACTTCCCGAGCCCCTGGAAGCATGAAAATCACTTTAAACATGCTAATTTTAGCTCTAACACTGATGATCCACCTACAAATGTGAACTGACGTTCAAAAATAAAACATTTGAAAACGGACCATTTTCCACATTTCTGAAGCATGACGTAATGGGGGGGTGTTATCTCTTTTGTCGAAAATCAGCCGTTTTTGCTCGAACATTAAATGCCTCCAAATGGTATTTAATTAACTTCCCGAGCCCCTGGAAGCATGAAAATCACTTTAAACATGCTAATTTTAGCTCTAACACTGATAATCCACCTACAAATGTGAACTGACGTTCAAAAATAAAACATTTGAAAACGGACCATTTTCCACATTTCTGAAGCATGACGTAATGGGGGGGTGTTATCTCTTTTGTCGAAAATCAGCCGTTTTCGCTCGAACATTAAATGCCTCCAAATGGTATTTAATTAACTTCCCGAGCCCCTGGAAGCATGAAAATCACTTTAAACATGCTAATTTTAGCTCTAACACTGATGATCCACCTACAAATGTGAACTGACGTTCAAAAATAAAACATTTGAAAACGGACCATTTTCCACATTTCTGAAGCATGACGTAATGGGGGGTGTTATCTCTTTTGTCGAAAATCAGCCGTTTTTGCTCGAACATTAAGTGCCTCCAAATGGTATTTAATTAACTTCCCGAGCCCCTGGAAGCATGACAATCACTTTAAACATGCTAATTTTAGCTCTAACACTGATGATCCACCTACAAATGTGAACTGACGTTCAAAAATAAAACATTTGAAAACGGACCATTTTCCACATTTCTGAAGCATGACGTAATGGGGGGGTGTTATCTCTTTTGTCGAAAATCAGCCGTTTTTGCTCGAACATTAAATGCTTCCAAATGATATTTAATTAACTTCCCGAGCCCCTGGAAGCATGAAAATCAGTTTAAACATGCTAACTTTAGCTCTAACACTGATGATCCACCTACAAATGTGAACTGACGTTCAAAAATAAAACATTTGAAAACGGACCATTTTCCACATTTCTGAAGCATGACGTAATGGGGGGGTGTTATCTCTTTTGTCGAAAATCAGCCGTTTTTGCTCGAACATTAAATGCCTCCAAATGGTATTTAATTAACTTCCCGGGGTGAAGAAACCCTTTTTGAGAACTCAGAGTGAGTAAATTGGCCATTTTCATGCACTTTTAACCATTCCATAAATCTTGTGTTTTGGGCCCCTGGAAGCATGAAAATCACTTTAAACATGCTAATTTTAGCTCGAACACTGATGATCCACCTACAAATGTGAACTGACGTTCAAAAATAAAACATTTGAAAACGGACCATTTTCCACATTTCTGAAGCATGACGTAATGGGGGGGTGTTATCTCTTTTGTCGAAAATCAGCCGTTTTTGCTCGAACATTAAATGCCTCCAAATGGTACTTAATTAACTTCCCGGGGTGAAGAAACCCTTTTTGAGAACTCAGAGTGAGTAAATTGGCCATTTTCATGCACTTTTAACCATTCCATAAATCTTGTGTTTAGGGCCCCTGGAAGCATGAAAATCACTTTAAACATGCTAATTTTAGCTCTACCACTGATGATCCACCTACAAATGTGAACTGACGTTCAAAAATAAAACATTTGAAAACGGACCATTTTCCACATTTCTGAAGCATGACGTAATGGGGGGTGTTATCTCTTTTGTCGAAAATCAGCTGTTTTTGCTCGAACATTAAATGCCTCCAAATGGTATTTAATTAACTTCCCGGGGTGAAGAAACCCTTTTTGAGAACTCAGAGTGAGTAAATTGGCCATTTTCATGCACTTTTAACCATTCCATAAATCTTGTGTTTTGGGCCCCTGGAAGCATGAAAATCACTTTAAACATGCTAATTTTAGCTCTAACACTGATGATCCACCTACAAATGTGAACTGACGTTCAAAAATTAAACATTTGAAAACGGACCATTTTCCACATTTCCGAAGCATGTCGTAATGGGGGGGTGTTATCTCTTTTGTCGAAAATCAGCCGTTTTTGCTCGAACATTAAATGCCTCCAAATGGTATTTATTTCACTTCCCGAGCCCCTGGAAGCATGAAAATCACTTTAAACATGCTAATTTTAGCTCTAACACTGATGATCCACCTACAAATGTGAACTGACGTTCAAAAATAAAACATTTGAAAACGGACCATTTTCCACATTTATGAAGCATGACGTAATGGGGGGGTGTTATCTCTTTTGTCGAAAATCAGCCGTTTTTGCTCGAACATTAAATGCCTCCAAATGGTATTTAATTAACTTCCCGGGGTGAAGAAACCCTTTTTGAGAACTCAGAGTGAGTAAATTGGCCATTTTCATGCACTTTTAACCATTCCATAAATCTTGTGTTTTGGGCCCCTGGAAGCATGAAAATCACTTTAAACATGCTAATTTTAGCTCTAACACTGATGATCCACCTACAAATGTGAACTGACGTTCAAAAATAAAACATTTGAAAACGGACCATTTTCCACATTTCTGA
This sequence comes from Lissotriton vulgaris, assembly GCF_964263255.1. Lineage (NCBI taxonomy): Eukaryota > Metazoa > Chordata > Amphibia > Caudata > Salamandridae > Lissotriton > Lissotriton vulgaris. The sequence continues at coordinate 122,019 of NW_028247817.1, read as the reverse complement.
AGCATGACGTAATGGGGGGGTGTTATCTCCTTTGTCGAAAATCAGCCGTTTTTGCTCGAACATTAAATGCCTCCAAATGGTATTTAATTAACTTCCCGAGCCCCTGGAAGCATGAAAATCACTTTAAACATGCTAATTTTAGCTCTAACACTGATGATCCACCTACAAATGTGAACTGACGTTCAAAAATAAAACATTTGAAAACGGACCATTTTCCACATTTCTGAAGCATGACGTAATGGGGGGGTTTTATCTCTTTTGTCGAAAATCAGCCGTTTTTGCTCGAACATTAAATGCCTCCAAATGGTATTTAAATAACTTCCCGGGGTGAAGAAACCCTTTTTGAGAACTCAGAGTGAGTAAATTGGCCATTTTCATGCACTTTTAACCATTCCATAAATCTTGTGTTTTGGGCCCCTGGAAGCATGAAAATCACTTTAAACATGCTATTTTTAGCTCTAACACTGATGATCCACCTACAAATGTGAACTGACGTTCAAAAATAAAACATTTGAAAACGGACCATTTTCCAGATTTCTGAAGCATGACGTAATGGGGGGTGTTATCTCTTTTGTTGAAAATCAGCCGTTTTTGCTCGAACATTAAATGACTCCAAATGGTATTTAATTAACTTCCCGAGCCCCTGGAAGCATGAAAATCACTTTAAACATGCTAATTTTAGCTCTAACACTGATGATCCACCTACAAATGTGAACTGACGTTCAAAATTAAAACATTTGAAAATGGACCATTTTCCACATTTCTGAAGCATGACGTAATGGGGGGGTGTTATCTCTTTTGTCGAAAATCAGCCGTTTTTGCTCGAACATTAAATGCCTCCAAATGGTATTTAATTAACTTCCCGGGGTGAAGAAACCCTTTTTGAGAACTCAGAGTGAGTAAATTGGCCATTTTCATGCACTTTTAACCATTCCATAAATCTTGTGTTTTGGGCCCCTGGAAGCATGAAAATCACTTTAAACATGCTAATTTTAGCTCTAACACTGATGATCCACCTACAAATGTGAACTGACGTTCAAAAATAAAACATTTGAAAACGGACCATTTTCCACATTTCTGAAGCATGACGTAATGGGGGGGTGTTATCTCCTTTGTCGAAAATCAGCCGTTTTTGCTCGAACATTAAATGCCTCCAAATGGTATTTAATTAACTTCCCGAGCCCCTGGAAGCATGAAAATCACTTTAAACATGCTAATTTTAGCTCTAACACTGATGATCCACCTACAAATGTGAACTGACGTTCAAAAATAAAACATTTGAAAACGGACCATTTTCCACATTTCTGAAGCATGACGTAATGGGGGGGTGTTATCTCTTTTGTCGAAAATCAGCCGTTTTTGCTCGAACATTAAATGCCTCCAAATGGTATTTAATTAACTTCCCGGGGTGAAGAAACCCTTTTTGAGAACTCAGAGTGAGTAAATTGGCCATTTTCATGCACTTTTAACCATTCCATAAATCTTGTGTTTTGGGCCCCTGGAAGCATGAAAATCACTTTAAACATGCTAATTTTAGCTCTAACACTGATGATCCACCTACAAATGTGAACTGACGTTCAAAAATAAAACATTTGAAAACGGACCATTTTCCACATTTCTGAAGCATGACGTAATGGGGGGGTGTTATCTCTTTTGTCGAAAATCAGCCGTTTTTGCTCGAACATTAAATGCCTCCAAATGGTATTTATTTCACTTCCCGAGCCCCTGGAAGCATGAAAATCACTTTAAACATGCTAATTTTAGCTCTAACACTGATGATCCACCTACAAATGTGAACTGACGTTCAAAAATAAAACATTTGAAAACGGACCATTTTCCACATTTCTGAAGCATGACGTAATGGGGGGGTGTTATCTCTTTTGTCGAAAATCAGCCGTTTTTGCTCGAACATTAAATGCCTCCAAATGGTATTTAATTACCTTCCCGGGGTGAAGAAACCCTTTTTGAGAACTCAGAGTGAGTAAATTGACCATTTTCATGCACTTTTAACCATTCCATAAATCTTGTGTTTTGGGCCCCTGGAAGCATGAAAATCACTTTAAACATGCTAATTTTAGCTCTAACACTGATGATCCACCTACAAATGTTAACTGACGTTCAAAAATAAAACATTTGAAAACGGACCATTTTCCACATTTCTGAAGCATGACGTAATGGGGGGGTGTTATCTCTTTTGTCGAAAATCAGCCGTTTTTGCTCGAACATTAAATGCCTCCAAACGGTATTTAATTAACTTCCCGGGGTGAAGAAACCCTTTTTGAGAACTCAGAGTGAGTAAATTGGCCATTTTCATGCACTTTTAACCATTCCATAAATCTTGTGTTTTGGGCCCCTGGAAGCATGAAAATAACTTTAAACATGCTAATTTTAGCTCTAACACTGATGATCCACCTACAAATGTGAACTGACGTTCAAAAATAAAACATTTGAAAACGGACCATTTTCCACATTTCTGAAGCATGACGTAATGGGGGGGTGTTATCTCTTTTGTCGAAAATCAGCCGTTTTTGCTCGAACATTAAATGCCTCCAAATGGTATTTATTTCACTTCCCGAGCCCCTGGAAGCATGAAAATCACTTTAAACATGCTAATTTTAGCTCTAACACTGATGATCCACCTACAAATGTGAACTGACGTTCAAAAATAAAACATTTGAAAACGGACCATTTTCCACATTTCTGAAGCATGACGTAATGGGGGGGTGTTATCTCTTTTGTCGAAAATCAGCCGTTTTTGCTCGAACATTAAATGCCTCCAAATGGTATTTAATTAACTTCCCGAGCCCCTGGAAGCATGAAAATCACTTTAAACATGCTAATTTTAGCTCTAACACTGATGATCCACCTACAAATGTGAACTGACGTTCAAAAATAAAACATTTGAAAACGGACCATTTTCCACATTTCTGAAGCATGACGTAATGGGGGGGTGTTATCTCTTTTGTCGAAAATCAGCCGTTTTTGCTCGAACATTAAATGCCTCCAAATGGTATTTAATTAACTTCCCGGGGTGAAGAAACCCTTTTTGAGAACTCAGAGTGAGTAAATTGGCCATTTTCATGCACTTTTAACCATTCCATAAATCTTGTATTTTGGGCCCCTGGAAGCATGAAAATCACTTTAAACATGCTAATTTTAGCTCTAACACTGATGATCCACCTACAAATGTGAACTGACGTTCAAAAATAAAACATTTGAAAACGGACCATTTTCCACATTTCTGAAGCATGACGTAATGGGGGGGTGTTATCTCTTTTGTCGAAAATTAGCCGTTTTTGCTCGAACATTAAATGCCTCCAAATGGTATTTATTTCACTTCCCAAGCCCCTGGAAGCATGAAAATCACTTTAAACATGCTAATTTTAGCTCTAACACTGATGATCCACCTACAAATGTGAACTGACGTTCAAAAATAAAATATTTGAAAACGGACCATTTTCCACATTTCTGAAGCATGACGTAATGGGGGGGTGTTATCTCTTTTGTCGAAAATCAGCCGTTTTTGCTCGAACATTAAATGCCTCCAAATGGTATTTAATTAACTTCCCGAGCCCCTGGAAGCATGAAAATCACTTTAAACATGCTAATTTTAGCTCTAACACTGATGATCCACCTACAAATGTGAACTGATGTTCAAAAATAAAACATTTGAAAACGGACCATTTTCCACATTTCTGAAGCATGACGTAATGGGGGGGTGTTATCTCTTTTGTCGAAAATCAGCCGTTTTTGCTCGAACATTAAATGCCTCCGAATGGTATTTAATTAACTTCCCGAGCCCCTGGAAGCATGAAAATCACTTTAAACATGCTAATTTTACCTCTAACACTGATGATCCACCTACAAATGTGAACTGACGTTCAAAAATAAAACATTTGAAAACGGACCATTTTCCACATTTCTGAAGCATGACGTAATGGGGGGGTGTTATCTCTTTTGTCGAAAATCAGCCGTTTTTGCTCGAACATTAAATGCCTCCAAATGGTATTTAATTAACTTCCCGAGCCCCTGGAAGCATGACAATCACTTTAAACATGCTAATTTTAGCTCTAACACTGATGATCCACCTACAAATGTGAACTGACGTTCAAAAATAAAACATTTGAAAACGGACCATTTTCCACATTTCTGAAGCATGACGTAATGGGGGGGTGTTATCTCTTTTTTTGAAAATCAGCCGTTTTTGCTCGAACATTAAATGCCTCCAAATGGTATTTAATTAACTTCCCGCGCCCCTGGAAGCATGAAAATCACTTTAAACATGCTAATTTTAGCTCTAACACTGATGATCCACCTACAAATGTGAACTGACGTTCAAAAATAAAACATTTGAAAACGGACCATTTTCCACATTTCTGAAGCATGACGTAATGGGGGGGTGTTATCTCTTTTGTCGAAAATCAGCCGTTTTTGCTCGAACATTAAATGCCTCCAAATGGTATTTAATTAACTTCCCGGGGTGAAGAAACCCTTTTTGAGAACTCAGAGTGAGTAAATTGGCCATTTTCATGCACTTTTAACCATTCCATAAATCTTGTATTTTGGGCCCCTGGAAGCATGAAAATCACTTTAAACATGCTAATTTTAGCTCTAACACTGATGATCCACCTACAAATGTGAACTGACGTTCAAAAATAAAACATTTGAAAACGGACCATTTTCCACATTTCTGAAGCATGACGTAATGGGGGGGTGTTATCTCTTTTGTCGAAAATCAGCCGTTTTTGCTCGAACATTAAATGCCTCCAAATGGTATTTATTTCACTTCCCGAGCCCCTGGAAGCATGAAAATCACTTTAAACATGCTAATTTTAGCTCTAACACTGATGATCCACCTACAAATGTGAACTGACGTTCAAAAATAAAACATTTGAAAACGGACCATTTTCCACATTTCTGAAGCATGACGTAATTGGGGGGTGTTATCTCTTTTGTCGAAAATCAGCCGTTTTTGCTCGAACATTAAATGCCTCCAAATGGTATTTAATTAACTTCCCGAGCCCCTGGAAGCATGAAAATCACTTTAAACATGCTAATTTTAGCTCTAACACTGATAATCCACCTACAAATGTGAACTGACGTTCAAAAATAAAACATTTGAAAACGGACCATTTTCCACATTTCTGAAGCATGACGTAATGGGGGGGTGTTATCTCTTTTGTCGAAAATCAGCCGTTTTCGCTCGAACATTAAATGCCTCCAAATGGTATTTAATTAACTTCCCGAGCCCCTGGAAGCATGAAAATCACTTTAAACATGCTAATTTTAGCTCTAACACTGATGATCCACCTACAAATGTGAACTGACGTTCAAAAATAAAACATTTGAAAACGGACCATTTTCCACATTTCTGAAGCATGACGTAATGGGGGGTGTTATCTCTTTTGTCGAAAATCAGCCGTTTTTGCTCGAACATTAAGTGCCTCCAAATGGTATTTAATTAACTTCCCGAGCCCCTGGAAGCATGACAATCACTTTAAACATGCTAATTTTAGCTCTAACACTGATGATCCACCTACAAATGTGAACTGACGTTCAAAAATAAAACATTTGAAAACGGACCATTTTCCACATTTCTGAAGCATGACGTAATGGGGGGGTGTTATCTCTTTTGTCGAAAATCAGCCGTTTTTGCTCGAACATTAAATGCTTCCAAATGATATTTAATTAACTTCCCGAGCCCCTGGAAGCATGAAAATCAGTTTAAACATGCTAATTTTAGCTCTAACACTGATGATCCACCTACAAATGTGAACTGACGTTCAAAAATAAAACATTTGAAAACGGACCATTTTCCACATTTCTGAAGCATGACGTAATGGGGGGGTGTTATCTCTTTTGTCGAAAATCAGCCGTTTTTGCTCGAACATTAAATGCCTCCAAATGGTATTTAATTAACTTCCCGGGGTGAAGAAACCCTTTTTGAGAACTCAGAGTGAGTAAATTGGCCATTTTCATGCACTTTTAACCATTCCATAAATCTTGTGTTTTGGGCCCCTGGAAGCATGAAAATCACTTTAAACATGCTAATTTTAGCTCTAACACTGATGATCCACCTACAAATGTGAACTGACGTTCAAAAATAAAACATTTGAAAACGGACCATTTTCCACATTTCTGAAGCATGACGTAATGGGGGGGTGTTATCTCTTTTGTCGAAAATCAGCCGTTTTTGCTCGAACATTAAATGCCTCCAAATGGTACTTAATTAACTTCCCGGGGTGAAGAAACCCTTTTTGAGAACTCAGAGTGAGTAAATTGGCCATTTTCATGCACTTTTAACCATTCCATAAATCTTGTGTTTAGGGCCCCTGGAAGCATGAAAATCACTTTAAACATGCTAATTTTAGCTCTACCACTGATGATCCACCTACAAATGTGAACTGACGTTCAAAAATAAAACATTTGAAAACGGACCATTTTCCACATTTCTGAAGCATGACGTAATGGGGGGTGTTATCTCTTTTGTCGAAAATCAGCTGTTTTTGCTCGAACATTAAATGCCTCCAAATGGTATTTAATTAACTTCCCGGGGTGAAGAAACCCTTTTTGAGAACTCAGAGTGAGTAAATTGGCCATTTTCATGCACTTTTAACCATTCCATAAATCTTGTGTTTTGGGCCCCTGGAAGCATGAAAATCACTTTAAACATGCTAATTTTAGCTCTAACACTGATGATCCACCTACAAATGTGAACTGACGTTCAAAAATTAAACATTTGAAAACGGACCATTTTCCACATTTCCGAAGCATGTCGTAATGGGGGGGTGTTATCTCTTTTGTCGAAAATCAGCCGTTTTTGCTCGAACATTAAATGCCTCCAAATGGTATTTATTTCACTTCCCGAGCCCCTGGAAGCATGAAAATCACTTTAAACATGCTAATTTTAGCTCTAACACTGATGATCCACCTACAAATGTGAACTGACGTTCAAAAATAAAACATTTGAAAACGGACCATTTTCCACATTTATGAAGCATGACGTAATGGGGGGGTGTTATCTCTTTTGTCGAAAATCAGCCGTTTTTGCTCGAACATTAAATGCCTCCAAATGGTATTTAATTAACTTCCCGGGGTGAAGAAACCCTTTTTGAGAACTCAGAGTGAGTAAATTGGCCATTTTCATGCACTTTTAACCATTCCATAAATCTTGTGTTTTGGGCCCCTGGAAGCATGAAAATCACTTTAAACATGCTAATTTTAGCTCTAACACTGATGATCCACCTACAAATGTGAACTGACGTTCAAAAATAAAACATTTGAAAACGGACCATTTTCCACATTTCTGAAGCATGACGTAATGGGGGGGTGTTATCTCCTTTGTCGAAAATCAGCCGTTTTTGCTCGAACATTAAATGCCTCCAAATGGTATTTAATTAACTTCCCGAGCCCCTGGAAGCATGAAAATCACTTTAAACATGCTAATTTTAGCTCTAACACTGATGATCCACCTACAAATGTGAACTGACGTTCAAAAATAAAACATTTGAAAACGGACCATTTTCCACATTTCTGAAGCATGACGTAATGGGGGGGTTTTATCTCTTTTGTCGAAAATCAGCCGTTTTTGCTCGAACATTAAATGCCTCCAAATGGTATTTAAATAACTTCCCGGGGTGAAGAAACCCTTTTTGAGAACTCAGAGTGAGTAAATTGGCCATTTTCATGCACTTTTAACCATTCCATAAATCTTGTGTTTTGGGCCCCTGGAAGCATGAAAATCACTTTAAACATGCTATTTTTAGCTCTAACACTGATGATCCACCTACAAATGTGAACTGACGTTCAAAAATAAAACATTTGAAAACGGACCATTTTCCAGATTTCTGAAGCATGACGTAATGGGGGGTGTTATCTCTTTTGTTGAAAATCAGCCGTTTTTGCTCGAACATTAAATGACTCCAAATGGTATTTAATTAACTTCCCGAGCCCCTGGAAGCATGAAAATCACTTTAAACATGCTAATTTTAGCTCTAACACTGATGATCCACCTACAAATGTGAACTGACGTTCAAAATTAAAACATTTGAAAATGGACCATTTTCCACATTTCTGAAGCATGACGTAATGGGGGGGTGTTATCTCTTTTGTCGAAAATCAGCCGTTTTTGCTCGAACATTAAATGCCTCCAAATGGTATTTAATTAACTTCCCGGGGTGAAGAAACCCTTTTTGAGAACTCAGAGTGAGTAAATTGGCCATTTTCATGCACTTTTAACCATTCCATAAATCTTGTGTTTTGGGCCCCTGGAAGCATGAAAATCACTTTAAACATGCTAATTTTAGCTCTAACACTGATGATCCACCTACAAATGTGAACTGACGTTCAAAAATAAAACATTTGAAAACGGACCATTTTCCACATTTCTGAAGCATGACGTAATGGGGGGGTGTTATCTCCTTTGTCGAAAATCAGCCGTTTTTGCTCGAACATTAAATGCCTCCAAATGGTATTTAATTAACTTCCCGAGCCCCTGGAAGCATGAAAATCACTTTAAACATGCTAATTTTAGCTCTAACACTGATGATCCACCTACAAATGTGAACTGACGTTCAAAAATAAAACATTTGAAAACGGACCATTTTCCACATTTCTGAAGCATGACGTAATGGGGGGGTTTTATCTCTTTTGTCGAAAATCAGCCGTTTTTGCTCGAACATTAAATGCCTCCAAATGGTATTTAAATAACTTCCCGGGGTGAAGAAACCCTTTTTGAGAACTCAGAGTGAGTAAATTGGCCATTTTCATGCACTTTTAACCATTCCATAAATCTTGTGTTTTGGGCCCCTGGAAGCATGAAAATCACTTTAAACATGCTAATTTTAGCTCTAACACTGATGATCCACCTACAAATGTGAACTGACGTTCAAAAATAAAACATTTGAAAATGGACCATTTTCCACATTTCTGAAGCATGACGTAATGGGGGGGTGTTATCTCTTTTGTCGAAAATCAGCCGTTTTTGCTCGAACATTAAATGCCTCCAAATGGTATTTAATTAACTTCCCGGGGTGAAGAAACCCTTTTTGAGAACTCAGAGTGAGTAAATTGGCCATTTTCATGCACTTTTAACCATTCCATAAATCTTGTGTTTTGGGCCCCTGGAAGCATGAAAATCACTTTAAACATGCTAATTTTAGCTCTAACACTGATGATCCACCTACAAATGTGAACTGACGTTCAAAAATAAAACATTTGAAAACGGACCATTTTCCACATTTCTGAAGCATGACGTAATGGGGGTGTGTTATCTCTTTTGTCGAAAATCAGCCGTTTTTGCTCAAACATTAAATGCCTCCAAATGGTATTTATTTCACTTCCCGAGCCCCTGGAAGCATGAAAATCACTTTAAACATGCTAATTTTAGCTCTAACACTGATGATCCACCTACAAATGTGAACTGACGTTCAAAAATAAAACATTTGAAAACGGACCATTTTCCACATTTCTGAAGCATGATGTAATGGGGGGTGTTATCTCTTTTGTCGAAAATCAGCCGTTTTTGCTCGAACATTAAATGCCTCCAAATGGTATTTAATTAACTTCCCGAGCCCCTGGAAGCATGAAAATCACTTTAAACATGCTAATTTTAGCTCTAACACTGATGATCCACCTACAAATGTGAACTGACGTTCAAAAATAAAACATTTGAAAACGGACCATTTTCCACATTTCTGAAGCATGACGTAATGGGGGGGTGTTGTCTCTTTTGTCGAAAATCAGCCGTTTTTGCTCGAACATTAAATGACTCCAAATGGTATTTAATTAACTTCCCGAGCCCCTGGAAGCATGAAAATCACTTTAAACATGCTAATTTTAGCTCTAACACTGATGATCCACCTACAAATGTGAACTGACGTTCAAAAATAAAACATTTGAAAATGGACCATTTTCCACATTTCTGAAGCATGACGTAATGGGGGGGTGTTATCTCTTTTGTCGAAAATCAGCCGTTTTTGCTCGAACATTAAATGCCTCCAAATGGTATTTAATTAACTTCCCGGGGTGAAGAAACCCTTTTTGAGAACTCAGAGTGAGTAAATTGGCCATTTTCATGCACTTTTAACCATTCCATAAATCTTGTGTTTTGGGCCCCTGGAAGCATGAAAATCACTTTAAACATGCTAATTTTAGCTCTAACACTGATGATCCACCTACAAATGTGAACTGACGTTCAAAAATAAAACATTTGAAAACGGACCATTTTCCACATTTCTGAAGCATGACGTAATGGGGGGGTGTTATCTCTTTTGTCGAAAATCAGCCGTTTTTGCTCGAACATTAAATGCCTCCAAATGGTATTTATTTCACTTCCCGAGCCCCTGGAAGCATGAAAATCACTTTAAACATGCTAATTTTAGCTCTAACACTGATGATCCACCTACAAATGTGAACTGACGTTCAAAAATAAAACATTTGAAAACGGACCATTTTCCACATTTCTGAAGCATGACGTAATGGGGGGGTGTTATCTCTTTTGTCGAAAATCAGCCGTTTTTGCTCGAACATTAAATGCCTCCAAATGGTATTTAATTACCTTCCCGGGGTAAAGAAACCCTTTTTGAGAACTCAGAGTGAGTAAATTGGCCATTTTCATGCACTTTTAACCATTCCATAAATCTTGTGTTTTGGGCCCCTGGAAGCATGAAAATCACTTTAAACATGCTAATTTTAGCTCTAACACTGATGATCCACCTACAAATGTGAACTGACGTTCAAAAATAAAACATTTGAAAACGGACCATTTTCCACATTTCTGAAGCATGACGTAATGGGGGGTGTTATCTCTTTTGTCGAAAATCAGCCGTTTTTGCTCGAACATTAAATGCCTCCAAATGGTATTTAATTAACTTCCCGGGGTGAAGAAACCCTTTTTGAGAACTCAGAGTGAGTAAATTGGCCATTTTCATGCACTTTTAACCATTCCATAAATCTTGTGTTTTGGGCCCCTGGAAGCATGAAAATCACTTTAAACATGCTAATTTTAGCTCTAACACTGATGATCCACCTACAAATGTGAACTGACGTTCAAAAATAAAACATTTGAAAACGGACCATTTTCCACATTTCTGAAGCATGACGTAATGGGGGGGTGTTATCTCTTTTGTCGAAAATCAGCCGTTTTTGCTCGAACATTAAATGCCTCCAAATGGTATTTAATTAACTTCCAGAGCCCCTGGAAGCATGAAAATCACTTTAAACATGCTAATTTTAGCTCTAACACTGATGATCCACCTACAAATGTGAACTGACGTTCAAAAATAAAACATTTGAAAACGGACCATTTTCCACATTTCTGAAGCATGACGTAATGGGGGGGTGTTATCTCTTTTGTCGAAAATCAGCCGTTTTTGCTCGAACATTAAATGCCTCCAAATGGTATTTAATTAACTTCCCGGGGTGAAGAAACCCTTTTTGAGAACTCAGAGTGAGTAAATTGGCCATTTTCATGCACTTTTAACCATTCCATAAATCTTGTGTTTTGGGCCCCTGGAAGCATGAAAATCACTTTAAACATGCTAATTTTAGCTCTAACAGTGATGATCCACCTACAAATGTGAACTGACGTTCAAAAATAAAACATTTGAAAACGGACCATTTTCCACATTTCTGAAGCATGACGTAATGGGGGGGTGTTATCTCTTTTGTCGAAAATCAGCCGTTTTTGCTCGAACATTAAATGCCTCCAAATGGTATTTATTTCAATTCCCGAGCCCCTGGAAGCATGAAAATCACTTTAAACATGCTAATTTTAGCTCTAACACTGATGATCCACCTACAAATGTGAACTGACGTTCAAAAATAAAACATTTGAAAACGGACCATTTTCCACATTTCTGAAGCATGACGTAATGGGGGGGTGTTATCTCTTTTGTCGAAAATCAGCCGTTTTTGCTCGAACATTAAATGCCTCCAAATGGTATTTAATTACCTTCCCGGGGTGAAGAAACCCTTTTTGAGAATTCAGAGTGAGTAAATTGGCCATTTTCATGCACTTTTAACCATTCCATAAATCTTGTGTTTTGGGCCCCTGGAAGCATGAAAATCACTTTAAACTTGCTAATTTTAGCTCTAACACTGATGATCCACCTACAAATGTGAACTGACGTTCAAAATTAAAACATTTGAAAACGGACCATTTTCCACATTTCTGAAGCATGACGTAATGGGGGGGTGTTATCTCTTTTGTCGAAAATCAGCCGTTTTTGCTCGAACATTAAATGCCTCCAAATGGTATTTAATTAACTTCCCGGGGTGAAGAAACCCTTTTTGAGAACTCAGAGTGAGTAAATTGGCCATTTTCATGCACTTTTAACCATTCCATAAATCTTGTGTTTTGGGCCCCTGGAAGCATGAAAATAACTTTAAACATGCTAATTTTAGCTCTAACAGTGATGATCCACCTACAAATGTGAACTGACGTTCAAAAATAAAACATTTGAAAACGGACCATTTTCCACATTTCTGAAGCATGACGTAATGGGGGGGTGTTATCTCTTTTGTCGAAAATCAGCCGTTTTTGCTCGAACATTAAATGCCTCCAAATGGTATTTATTTCACTTCCCGAGCCCCTGGAAGCATGAAAATCACTTTAAACATGCTAATTTTAGCTCTAACACTGATGATCCACCTACAAATGTGAACTGACGTTCAAAAATAAAACATTTGAAAACGGACCAATTTCCACATTTCTGAAGCATGACGTAATGGGGGGGTGTTATCTCTTTTGTCAAAAATCAGCCGTTTTTGCTCGAACATTAAATGCCTCCAAATGGTATTTAATTAACTTCCCGAGCCCCTGGAAGCATGAAAATCACTTTAAACATGCTAATTTTAGCTCTAACACTGATGATCCACCTACAAATGTGAACTGACGTTCAAAAATAAAACATTTGAAAACGGACCATTTTCCATATTTCTGAAGCATGACGTAATGGGGGGGTGTTATCTCTTTTGTCGAAAATCAGCCGTTTTTGCTCGAACATTAAATGCCTCCAAATGGTATTTAATTAACTTCCCGGGGTGAAGAAACCCTTTTTGAGAACTCAGAGTGAGTAAATTGGCCATTTTCATGCACTTTTAACCATTCCATAAATCTTGTATTTTGGGCCCCTGGAAGCATGAAAATCACTTTAAACATGCTAATTTTAGCTCTAACACTGATGATCCACCTACAAATGTGAACTGACGTTCAAAAATAAAACATTTGAAAACGGACCATTTCCACATTTCTGAAGCATGACGTAATGGGGGGGTGTTATCTCTTTTGTCGAAAATCAGCCGTTTTTGCTCGAACATTAAATGCCTCCAAATGGTATTTAATTAACTTCCCGAGCCCCTGGAAGCATGAAAATCACTTTAAACATGCTAATTTTAGCTCTAACACTGATGATCCACCTACAAATGTGAACTGACGTTCAAAAATAAAACATTTGAAAACGGACCATTTTCCACATTTCTGAAGCATGACGTAATGGGGGGGTGTTATCTCTTTTGTCGAAAATCAGCCGTTTTTGCTCGAACATTAAATGCCTCCAAATGGTATTTAATTAACTTCCCGGGGTGAAGAAACCCTTTTTGAGAACTCAGAGTGAGTAAATTGGCCATTTTCATGCACTTTTAACCATTCCATAAATCTTGTATTTTGGGCCCCTGGAAGCATGAAAATCACTTTAAACATGCTAATTTTAGCTCTAACACTGATGATCCACCTACAAATGTGAACTGACGTTCAAAAATAAAACATTTGAAAACGGACCATTTTCCACATTTCTGAAGCATGACGTAATGGGGGGGTGTTATCTCTTTTGTCGAAAATTAGCCGTTTTTGCTCGAACATTAAATGCCTCCAAATGGTATTTATTTCACTTCCCGAGCCCCTGGAAGCATGAAAATCACTTTAAACATGCTAATTTTAGCTCTAACACTGATGATCCACCTACAAATGTGAACTGACGTTCAAAAATAAAACATTTGAAAACGGACCATTTTCCACATTTCTGAAGCATGACGTAATGGGGGGGTGTTATCTCTTTTGTCGAAAATCAGCCGTTTTTGCTCGAACATTAAATGCCTCCAAATGGTATTTAATTAACTTCCCGAGCCCCTGGAAGCATGAAAATCACTTTAAACATGCTAATTTTAGCTCTAACACTGATGATCCACCTACAAATGTGAACTGACGTTCAAAAATAAAACATTTGAAAACGGACCATTTTCCACATTTCTGAAGCATGACGTAATGGGGGGGTGTTATCTCTTTTGTCGAAAATCAGCCGTTTTTGCTCGAACATTAAATGCCTCCAAATGGTATTTAATTAACTTCCCGAGCCCCTGGAAGCATGAAAATCACTTTAAACATGCTAATTTTACCTCTAACACTGATGATCCACCTACAAATGTGAACTGACGTTCAAAAATAAAACATTTGAAAACGGACCATTTTCCACATTTCTGAAGCATGACGTAATGGGGGGGTGTTATCTCTTTTGTCGAAAATCAGCCGTTTTTGCTCGAACATTAAATGCCTCCAAATGGTATTTAATTAACTTCCCGAGCCCCTGGAAGCATGACAATAACTTTAAACATGCTAATTTTAGCTCTAACACTGATGATCCACCTACAAATGTGAACTGACGTTCAAAAATAAAACATTTGAAAACGGACCATTTTCCACATTTCTGAAGCATGACGTAATGGGGGGGTGTTATCTCTTTTTTTGAAAATCAGCCGTTTTTGCTCGATCATTAAATGCCTCCAAATGGTATTTAATTAACTTCCCGAGCCCCTGGAAGCATGAAAATCACTTTAAACATGCTAATTTTAGCTCTAACACTGATGATCCACCTACAAATGTGAACTGACGTTCAAAAATAAAACATTTGAAAACGGACCATTTTCCACATTTCTGAAGCATGACGTAATGGGGGGGTGTTATCTCTTTTGTCGAAAATCAGCCGTTTTTGCTCGAACATTAAATGCCTCCAAATGGTATTTAATTAACTTCCCGGGGTGAAGAAACCCTTTTTGAGAACTCAGAGTGAGTAAATTGGCCATTTTCATGCACTTTTAACCATTCCATAAATCTTGTATTTTGGGCCCCTGGAAGCATGAAAATCACTTTAAACATGCTAATTTTAGCTCTAACACTGATGATCCACCTACAAATGTGAACTGACGTTCAAAAATAAAACATTTGAAAACGGACCATTTTCCACATTTCTGAAGCATGACGTAATGGGGGGGTGTTATCTCTTTTGTCGAAAATCAGCCGTTTTTGCTCGAACATTAAATGCCTCCAAATGGTATTTATTTCACTTCCCGAGCCCCTGGAAGCATGAAAATCACTTTAAACATGCTAATTTTAGCTCTAACACTGATGATCCACCTACAAATGTGAACTGACGTTCAAAAATAAAACATTTGAAAACGGACCATTTTCCACATTTCTGAAGCATGACGTAATGGGGGGGTGTTATCTCTTTTGTCGAAAATCAGCCGTTTTTGCTCGAACATTAAATGCCTCCAAATGGTATTTAATTAACTTCCCGAGCCCCTGGAAGCATGAAAATCACTTTAAACATGCTAATTTTAGCTCTAACACTGATAATCCACCTACAAATGTGAACTGACGTTCAAAAATAAAACATTTGAAAACGGACCATTTTCCACATTTCTGAAGCATGACGTAATGGGGGGGTGTTATCTCTTTTGTCGAAAATCAGCCGTTTTCGCTCGAACATTAAATGACTCCAAATGGTATTTAATTAACTTCCCGAGCCCCTGGAAGCATGAAAATCACTTTAAACATGCTAATTTTAGCTCTAACACTGATGATCCACCTACAAATGTGAACTGACGTTCAAAAATAAAACATTTGAAAATGGACCATTTTCCACATTTCTGAAGCATGACGTAATGGGGGGGTGTTATCTCTTTTGTCGAAAATCAGCCGTTTTTGCTCGAACATTAAATGCCTCCAAATGGTATTTAATTAACTTCCCGGGGTGAAGAAACCCTTTTTGAGAACTCAGAGTGAGTAAATTGGCCATTTTCATGCACTTTTAACCATTCCATAAATCTTGTGTTTTGGGCCCCTGGAAGCATGAAAATCACTTTAAACATGCTAATTGTAGCTCTAACACTGATGATCCACCTACAAATGTGAACTGACGTTCAAAAATAAAACATTTGAAAACGGACCATTTTCCACATTTCTGAAGCATGACGTAATGGGGGTGTGTTATCTCTTTTGTCGAAAATCAGCCGTTTTTGCTCAAACATTAAATGCCTCCAAATGGTATTTATTTCACTTCCCGAGCCCCTGGAAGCATGAAAATCACTTTAAACATGCTAATTTTAGCTCTAACACTGATGATCCACCTACAAATGTGAACTGACGTTCAAAAATAAAACATTTGAAAACGGACCATTTTCCACATTTCTGAAGCATGATGTAATGGGGGGTGTTATCTCTTTTGTCGAAAATCAGCCGTTTTTGCTCGAACATTAAATGCCTCCAAATGGTATTTAATTAACTTCCCGAGCCCCTGGAAGCATGAAAATCACTTTAAACATGCTAATTTTAGCTCTAACACTGATGATCCACCTACAAATGTGAACTGACGTTCAAAAATAAAACATTTGAAAATGGACCATTTTCCACATTTCTGAAGCATGACGTAATGGGGGGGTGTTATCTCTTTTGTCGAAAATCAGCCGTTTTTGCTCGAACATTAAATGCCTCCAAATGGTATTTAATTAACTTCCCGGGGTGAAGAAACCCTTTTTGAGAACTCAGAGTGAGTAAATTGGCCATTTTCATGCACTTTTAACCATTCCATAAATCTTGTGTTTTGGGCCCCTGGAAGCATGAAAATCACTTTAAACATGCTAATTTTAGCTCTAACACTGATGATCCACCTACAAATGTGAACTGACGTTCAAAAATAAAACATTTGAAAACGGACCATTTTCCACATTTCTGAAGCATGACGTAATGGGGGGGTGTTATCTCTTTTGTCGAAAATCAGCCGTTTTTGCTCGAACATTAAATGCCTCCAAATGGTATTTAATTACCTTCCCGGGGTGAAGAAACCCTTTTTGAGAACTCAGAGTGAGTAAATTGGCCATTTTCATGCACTTTTAACCATTCCATAAATCTTGTGTTTTGGGCCCCTGGAAGCATGAAAATCACTTTAAACATGCTAATTTTAGCTCTAACACTGATGATCCACCTACAAATGTGAACTGACGTTCAAAAATAAAACATTTGAAAACGGACCATTTTCCACATTTCTGAAGCATGACGTAATGGGGGGGTGTTATCTCTTTTGTCGAAAATCAGCCGTTTTTGCTCGAACATTAAATGCCTCCAAATGGTATTTAATTAACTTCCCGAGCCCCTGGAAGCATGAAAATCACTTTAAACATGCTAATTTTAGCTCTAACACTGATGATCCACCTACAAATGTGAACTGACGTTCAAAAATAAAACATTTGAAAACGGACCATTTTCCATATTTCTGAAGCATGACGTAATGGGGGGGTGTTATCTCTTTTGTCGAAAATCAGCCGTTTTTGCTCGAACATTAAATGCCTCCAAATGGTATTTAATTAACTTCCCGGGGTGAAGAAACCCTTTTTGAGAACTCAGAGTGAGTAAATTGGCCATTTTCATGCACTTTTAACCATTCCAGAAATCTTGTATTTTGGGCCCCTGGAAGCATGAAAATCACTTTAAACATGCTAATTTTAGCTCTAACACTGATGATCCACCTACAAATGTGAACTGACGTTCAAAAATAAAACATTTGAAAACGGACCATTTTCCACATTTCTGAAGCATGACGTAATGGGGGGGTGTTATCTCTTTTGTCGAAAATCAGCCGTTTTTGCTCGAACATTAAATGCCTCCAAATGGTATTTAATTAACTTCCCGAGCCCCTGGAAGCATGAAAATCACTTTAAACATGCTAATTTTAGCTCTAACACTGATGATCCACCTACAAATGTGAACTGACGTTCAAAAATAAAACATTTGAAAACGGACCATTTTCCACATTTCTGAAGCATGACGTAATGGGGGGGTGTTATCTCTTTTGTCGAAAATCAGCCGTTTTTGCTCGAACATTAAATGCCTCCAAATGGTATTTAATTAACTTCCCGGGGTGAAGAAACCCTTTTTGAGAACTCAGAGTGAGTAAATTGGCCATTTTCATGCACTTTTAACCATTCCATAAATCTTGTATTTTGGGCCCCTGGAAGCATGAAAATCACTTTAAACATGCTAATTTTAGCTCTAACACTGATGATCCACCTACAAATGTGAACTGACGTTCAAAAATAAAACATTTGAAAACGGACCATTTTCCACATTTCTGAAGCATGACGTAATGGGGGGGTGTTATCTCTTTTGTCGAAAATTAGCCGTTTTTGCTCGAACATTAAATGCCTCCAAATGGTATTTATTTCACTTCCCGAGCCCCTGGAAGCATGAAAATCACTTTAAACATGCTAATTTTAGCTCTAACACTGATGATCCACCTACAAATGTGAACTGACGTTCAAAAATAAAACATTTGAAAACGGACCATTTTCCACATTTCTGAAGCATGACGTAATGGGGGGGTGTTATCTCTTTTGTCGAAAATCAGCCGTTTTTGCTCGAACATTAAATGCCTCCAAATGGTATTTAATTAACTTCCCGAGCCCCTGGAAGCATGAAAATCACTTTAAACATGCTAATTTTAGCTCTAACACTGATGATCCACCTACAAATGTGAACTGACGTTCAAAAATAAAACATTTGAAAACGGACCGTTTTCCACATTTCTGAAGCATGACGTAATGGGGGGGTGTTATCTCTTTTGTCGAAAATCAGCCGTTTTTGCTCGAACATTAAATGCCTCCAAATGGTATTTAATTAACTTCCCGAGCCCCTGGAAGCATGAAAATCACTTTAAACATGCTAATTTTACCTCTAACACTGATGATCCACCTACAAATGTGAACTGACGTTCAAAAATAAAACATTTGAAAACGGACCATTTTCCACATTTCTGAAGCATGACGTAATGGGGGGGTGTTATCTCTTTTGTCGAAAATCAGCCGTTTTTGCTCGAACATTAAATGCCTCCAAATGGTATTTATTTCACTTCCCGAGCCCCTGGAAGCATGAAAATCACTTTAAACATGCTAATTTTAGCTCTAACACTGATGATCCACCTACAAATGTGAACTGACGTTCAAAAATAAAACATTTGAAAACGGACCATTTTCCACATTTCTGAAGCATGACGTAATGGGGGGGTGTTATCTCTTTTGTCGAAAATCAGCCGTTTTTGCTCGAACATTAAATGCCTCCAAATGGTATTTAATTAACTTCCCGAGCCCCTGGAAGCATGAAAATCACTTTAAACATGCTAATTTTAGCTCTAACACTGATAATCCACCTACAAATGTGAACTGACGTTCAAAAATAAAACATTTGAAAACGGACCATTTTCCACATTTCTGAAGCATGACGTAATGGGGGGGTGTTATCTCTTTTGTCGAAAATCAGCCGTTTTCGCTCGAACATTAAATGACTCCAAATGGTATTTAATTAACTTCCCGAGACCCTGGAAGCATGAAAATCACTTTAAACATGCTAATTTTAGCTCTAACACTGATGATCCACCTACAAATGTGAACTGACGTTCAAAAATAAAACATTTGAAAATGGACCATTTTCCACATTTCTGAAGCATGACGTAATGGGGGGGTGTTATCTCTTTTGTCGAAAATCAGCCGTTTTTGCTCGAACATTAAATGCCTCCAAATGGTATTTAATTAACTTCCCGGGGTGAAGAAACCCTTTTTGAGAACTCAGAGTGAGTAAATTGGCCATTTTCATGCACTTTTAACCATTCCATAAATCTTGTGTTTTGGGCCCCTGGAAGCATGAAAATCACTTTAAACATGCTAATTTTAGCTCTAACACTGATGATCCACCTACAAATGTGAACTGACGTTCAAAAATAAAACATTTGAAAACGGACCATTTTCCACATTTCTGAAGCATGACGTAATGGGGGTGTGTTATCTCTTTTGTCGAAAATCAGCCGTTTTTGCTCAAACATTAAATGCCTCCAAATGGTATTTATTTCACTTCCCGAGCCCCTGGAAGCATGAAAATCACTTTAAACATGCTAATTTTAGCTCTAACACTGATGATCCACCTACAAATGTGAACTGACGTTCAAAAATAAAACATTTGAAAACGGACCATTTTCCACATTTCTGAAGCATGATGTAATGGGGGGTGTTATCTCTTTTGTCGAAAATCAGCCGTTTTTGCTCGAACATTAAATGCCTCCAAATGGTATTTAATTAACTTCCCGAGCCCCTGGAAGCATGAAAATCACATTAAACATGCTAATTTTAGCTCTAACACTGATGATCCACCTACAAATGTGAACTGACGTTCAAAAATAAAACATTTGAAAACGGACCATTTTCCACATTTCTGAAGCATGACGTAATGGGGGGGTGTTGTCTCTTTTATCGAAAATCAGCCGTTTTTGCTCGAACATTAAATGACTCCAAATGGTATTTAATTAACTTCCCGAGCCCCTGGAAGCATGAAAATCACTTTAAACATGCTAATTTTAGCTCTAACACTGATGATCCACCTACAAATGTGAACTGACGTTCAAAAATAAAACATTTGAAAATGGACCATTTTCCACATTTCTGAAGCATGACGTAATGGGGGGGTGTTATCTCTTTTGTCGAAAATCAGCCGTTTTTGCTCGAACATTAAATGCCTCCAAATGGTATTTAATTAACTTCCCGGGGTGAAGAAACCCTTTTTGAGAACTCAGAGTGAGTAAATTGGCCATTTTCATGCACTTTTAACCATTCCATAAATCTTGTGTTTTGGGCCCCTGGAAGCATGAAAATCACTTTAAACATGCTAATTTTAGCTCTAACACTGATGATCCACCTACAAATGTGAACTGACGTTCAAAAATAAAACATTTGAAAACGGACCATTTTCCACATTTCTGAAGCATGACGTAATGGGGGGGTGTTATCTCTTTTGTCGAAAATCAGCCGTTTTTGCTCGAACATTAAATGCCTCCAAATGGTATTTATTTCACTTCCCGAGCCCCTGGAAGCATGAAAATCACTTTAAACATGCTAATTTTAGCTCTAACACTGATGATCCACCTACAAATGTGAACTGACGTTCAAAAATAAAACATTTGAAAACGGACCATTTTCCACATTTCTGAAGCATGACGTAATGGGGGGGTGTTATCTCTTTTGTCGAAAATCAGCCGTTTTTGCTCGAACATTAAATGCCTCCAAATGGTATTTAATTAACTTCCCGGGGTGAAGAAACCCTTTTTGAGAACTCAGAGTGAGTAAATTGGCCATTTTCATGCACTTTTAACCATTCCATAAATCTTGTGTTTTGGGCCCCTGGAAGCATGAAAATCACTTTAAACATGCTAATTTTAGCTCTAACACTGATGATCCACCTACAAATGTGAACTGACGTTCAAAAATAAAACATTTGAAAACGGACCATTTTCCACATTTCTGAAGCATGACGTAATGGGGGGGTGTTATCTCTTTTGTCGAAAATCAGCCGTTTTTGCTCGAACATTAAATGCCTCCAAATGGTATTTATTTCACTTCCCGAGCCCCTGGAAGCATGAAAATCACTTTAAACATGCTAATTTTAGCTCTAACACTGATGATCCACCTACAAATGTGAACTGACGTTCAAAAATAAAACATTTGAAAACGGACCATTTTCCACATTTCTGAAGCATGACGTAATGGGGGGGTGTTATCTCTTTTGTCGAAAATCAGCCGTTTTTGCTCGAACATTAAATGCCTCCAAATGGTATTTAATTACCTTCCCGGGGTGAAGAAACCCTTTTTGAGAACTCAGAGTGAGTAAATTGGCCATTTTCATGCACTTTTAACCATTCCATAAATCTTGTGTTTTGGGCCCCTGGAAGCATGAAAATCACTTTAAACATGCTAATTTTAGCTCTAACACTGATGATCCACCTACAAATGTGAACTGACGTTCAAAAATAAAACATTTGAAAACGGACCATTTTCCACATTTCTGAAGCATGACGTAATGGGGGGGTGTTATCTCTTTTGTCGAAAATCAGCCGTTTTTGCTCGAACATTAAATGCCTCCAAATGGTATTTAATTACCTTCCCGGGGTGAAGAAACCCTTTTTGAGAACTCAGAGTGAGTAAATTGGCCATTTTCATGCACTTTTAACCATTCCATAAATCTTGTGTTTTGGGCCCCTGGAAGCATGAAAATCACTTTAAACATGCTAATTTTAGCTCTAACACTGATGATCCACCTACAAATGTGAACTGACGTTCAAAAATAAAACATTTGAAAACGGACCATTTTCCACATTTCTGAAGCATGACGTAATGGGGGGGTGTTATCTCTTTTGTCGAAAATCAGCCGTTTTTGCTCGAACATTAAATGCCTCCAAATGGTATTTAATTAACTTCCCGGGGTGAAGAAACCCTTTTTGAGAACTCAGAGTGAGTAAATTGGCCATTTTCATGCACTTTTAACCATTCCATAAATCTTGTGTTTTGGGCCCCTGGAAGCATGAAAATCACTTTAAACATGCTAATTTTAGCTCTAACACTGATGATCCACCTACAAATGTGAACTGACGTTCAAAAATAAAACATTTGAAAACGGACCATTTTCCACATTTCTGAAGCATGACGTAATGGGGGGGTGTTATCTCTTTTGTCGAAAATCAGCCGTTTTTGCTCGAACATTAAATGCCTCCAAATGGTATTTATTTCACTTCCCGAGCCCCTGGAAGCATGAAAATCACTTTAAACATGCTAATTTTAGCTCTAACACTGATGATCCACCTACAAATGTGAACTGACGTTCAAAAATAAAACATTTGAAAACGGACCATTTTCCACATTTCTGAAGCATGACGTAATGGGGGGGTGTTATCTCTTTTGTCAAAAATCAGCCGTTTTTGCTCGAACATTAAATGCCTCCAAATGGTATTTAATTAACTTCCCGAGCCCCTGGAAGCATGAAAATCACTTTAAACATGCTAATTTTAGCTCTAACACTGATGATCCACCTACAAATGTGAACTGACGTTCAAAAATAAAACATTTGAAAACGGACCATTTTCCATATTTCTGAAGCATGACGTAATGGGGGGGTGTTATCTCTTTTGTCGAAAATCAGCCGTTTTTGCTCGAACATTAAATGCCTCCAAATGGTATTTAATTAACTTCCCGGGGTGAAGAAACCCTTTTTGAGAACTCAGAGTGAGTAAATTGGCCATTTTCATGCACTTTTAACCATTCCATAAATCTTGTATTTTGGGCCCCTGGAAGCATGAAAATCACTTTAAACATGCTAATTTTAGCTCTAACACTGATGATCCACCTACAAATGTGAACTGACGTTCAAAAATAAAACATTTGAAAACGGACCATTTTCCACATTTCTGAAGCATGACGTAATGGGGGGGTGTTATCTCTTTTGTCGAAAATCAGCCGTTTTTGCTCGAACATTAAATGCCTCCAAATGGTATTTAATTAACTTCCCGAGCCCCTGGAAGCATGAAAATCACTTTAAACATGCTAATTTTAGCTCTAACACTGATGATCCACCTACAAATGTGAACTGACGTTCAAAAATAAAACATTTGAAAACGGACCATTTTCCACATTTCTGAAGCATGACGTAATGGGGGGGTGTTATCTCTTTTGTCGAAAATCAGCCGTTTTGGCTCGAACATTAAATGCCTCCAAATGGTATTTAATTAACTTCCCGGGGTGAAGAAACCCTTTTTGAGAACTCAGAGTGAGTAAATTGGCCATTTTCATGCACTTTTAACCATTCCATAAATCTTGTATTTTGGGCCCCTGGAAGCATGAAAATCACTTTAAACATGCTAATTTTAGCTCTAACACTGATGATCCACCTACAAATGTGAACTGACGTTCAAAAATAAAACATTTGAAAACGGACCATTTTCCACATTTCTGAAGCATGACGTAATGGGGGGGTGTTATCTCTTTTGTCGAAAATTAGCCGTTTTTGCTCGAACATTAAATGCCTCCAAATGGTATTTATTTCACTTCCCGAGCCCCTGGAAGCATGAAAATCACTTTAAACATGCTAATTTTAGCTCTAACACTGATGATCCACCTACAAATGTGAACTGACGTTCAAAAATAAAACATTTGAAAACGGACCATTTTCCACATTTCTGAAGCATGACGTAATGGGGGGGTGTTATCTCTTTTGTCGAAAATCAGCCGTTTTTGCTCGAACATTAAATGCCTCCAAATGGTATTTAATTAACTTCCCGAGCCCCTGGAAGCATGAAAATCACTTTGAACATGCTAATTTTAGCTCTAACACTGATGATCCACCTACAAATGTGAACTGACGTTCAAAAATAAAACATTTGAAAACGGACCATTTTCCACATTTCTGAAGCATGACGTAATGGGGGTGTGTTATCTCTTTTGTCGAAAATCAGCCGTTTTTGCTCAAACATTAAATGCCTCCAAATGGTATTTATTTCACTTCCCGAGCCCCTGGAAGCATGAAAATCACTTTAAACATGCTAATTTTAGCTCTAACACTGATGATCCACCTACAAATGTGAACTGACGTTCAAAAATAAAACATTTGAAAACGGACCATTTTCCACATTTCTGAAGCATGATGTAATGGGGGGTGTTATCTCTTTTGTCGAAAATCAGCCGTTTTTGCTCGAACATTAAATGCCTCCAAATGGTATTTAATTAACTTCCCGAGCCCCTGGAAGCATGAAAATCACATTAAACATGCTAATTTTAGCTCTAACACTGATGATCCACCTACAAATGTGAACTGACGTTCAAAAATAAAACATTTGAAAACGGACCATTTTCCACATTTCTGAAGCATGACGTAATGGGGGGGTGTTGTCTCTTTTATCGAAAATCAGCCGTTTTTGCTCGAACATTAAATGACTCCAAATGGTATTTAATTAACTTCCCGAGCCCCTGGAAGCATGAAAATCACTTTAAACATGCTAATTTTAGCTCTAACACTGATGATCCACCTACAAATGTGAACTGACGTTCAAAAATAAAACATTTGAAAATGGACCATTTTCCACATTTCTGAAGCATGACGTAATGGGGGGGTGTTATCTCTTTTGTCGAAAATCAGCCGTTTTTGCTCGAACATTAAATGCCTCCAAATGGTATTTAATTAACTTCCCGGGGTGAAGAAACCCTTTTTGAGAACTCAGAGTGAGTAAATTGGCCATTTTCATGCACTTTTAACCATTCCATAAATCTTGTGTTTTGGGCCCCTGGAAGCATGAAAATCACTTTAAACATGCTAATTTTAGCTCTAACACTGATGATCCACCTACAAATGTGAACTGACGTTCAAAAATAAAACATTTGAAAACGGACCATTTTCCACATTTCTGAAGCATGACGTAATGGGGGGGTGTTATCTCTTTTGTCGAAAATCAGCCGTTTTTGCTCGAACATTAAATGCCTCCAAATGGTATTTATGTCACTTCCCGAGCCCCTGGAAGCATGAAAATCACTTTAAACATGCTAATTTTAGCTCTAACACTGATGATCCACCTACAAATGTGAACTGACGTTCAAAAATAAAACATTTGAAAACGGACCATTTTCCACATTTCTGAAGCATGACGTAATGGGGGGGTGTTATCTCTTTTGTCGAAAATCAGCCGTTTTTGCTCGAACATTAAATGCCTCCAAATGGTATTTAATTAACTTCCCGGGGTGAAGAAACCCTTTTTGAGAACTCAGAGTGAGTAAATTGGCCATTTTCATGCACTTTTAACCATTCCATAAATCTTGTGTTTTGGGCCCCTGGAAGCATGAAAATCACTTTAAACATGCTAATTTTAGCTCTAACACTGATGATCCACCTACAAATGTGAACTGACGTTCAAAAATAAAACATTTGAAAACGGACCATTTTCCACATTTCTGAAGCATGACGTAATGGGGGGGTGTTATCTCTTTTGTCGAAAATCAGCCGTTTTTGCTCGAACATTAAATGCCTCCAAATGGTATTTATTTCACTTCCCGAGCCCCTGGAAGCATGAAAATCACTTTAAACATGCTAATTTTAGCTCTAACACTGATGATCCACCTACAAATGTGAACTGACGTTCAAAAATAAAACATTTGAAAACGGACCATTTTCCACATTTCTGAAGCATGACGTAATGGGGGGGTGTTATCTCTTTTGTCGAAAATCAGCCGTTTTTGCTCGAACATTAAATGCCTCCAAATGGTATTTAATTAACTTCCCGGGGTGAAGAAACCCTTTTTGAGAACTCAGAGTGAGTAAATTGGCCATTTTCATGCACTTTTAACCATTCCATAAATCTTGTGTTTTGGGCCCCTGGAAGCATGAAAATCACTTTAAACATGCTAATTTTAGCTCTAACACTGATGATCCACCTACAAATGTGAACTGACGTTCAAAAATAAAACATTTGAAAACGGACCATTTTCCACATTTCTGAAGCATGACGTAATGGGGGGGTGTTATCTCTTTTGTCGAAAATCAGCCGTTTTTGCTCGAACATTAAATGCCTCCAAATGGTATTTATTTCACTTCCCGAGCCCCTGGAAGCATGAAAATCACTTTAAACATGCTAATTTTAGCTCTAACACTGATGATCCACCTACAAATGTGAACTGACGTTCAAAAATAAAACATTTGAAAACGGACCATTTTCCACATTTCTGAAGCATGACGTAATGGGGGGGTGTTATCTCTTTTGTCAAAAATCAGCCGTTTTTGCTCGAACATTAAATGCCTCCAAATGGTATTTAATTAACTTCCCGAGCCCCTGGAAGCATGAAAATCACTTTAAACATGCTAATTTTAGCTCTAACACTGATGATCCACCTACAAATGTGAACTGACGTTCAAAAATAAAACATTTGAAAACGGACCATTTTCCATATTTCTGAAGCATGACGTAATGGGGGGGTGTTATCTCTTTTGTCGAAAATCAGCCGTTTTTGCTCGAACATTAAATGCCTCCAAATGGTATTTAATTAACTTCCCGGGGTGAAGAAACCCTTTTTGAGAACTCAGAGTGAGTAAATTGGCCATTTTCATGCACTTTTAACCATTCCATAAATCTTGTATTTTGGGCCCCTGGAAGCATGAAAATCACTTTAAACATGCTAATTTTAGCTCTAACACTGATGATCCACCTACAAATGTGAACTGACGTTCAAAAATAAAACATTTGAAAACGGACCATTTTCCACATTTCTGAAGCATGACGTAATGGGGGGGTGTTATCTCTTTTGTCGAAAATCAGCCGTTTTTGCTCGAACATTAAATGCCTCCAAATGGTATTTAATTAACTTCCCGAGCCCCTGGAAGCATGAAAATCACTTTAAACATGCTAATTTTAGCTCTAACACTGATGATCCACCTACAAATGTGAACTGACGTTCAAAAATAAAACATTTGAAAACGGACCATTTTCCACATTTCTGAAGCATGACGTAATGGGGGGGTGTTATCTCTTTTGTCGAAAATCAGCCGTTTTTGCTCGAACATTAAATGCCTCCAAATGGTATTTAATTAACTTCCCGGGGTGAAGAAACCCTTTTTGAGAACTCAGAGTGAGTAAATTGGCCATTTTCATGCACTTTTAACCATTCCATAAATCTTGTATTTTGGGCCCCTGGAAGCATGAAAATCACTTTAAACATGCTAATTTTAGCTCTAACACTGATGATCCACCTACAAATGTGAACTGACGTTCAAAAATAAAACATTTGAAAACGGACCATTTTCCACATTTCTGAAGCATGACGTAATGGGGGGGTGTTATCTCTTTTGTCGAAAATTAGCCGTTTTTGCTCGAACATTAAATGCCTCCAAATGGTATTTATTTCACTTCCCGAGCCCCTGGAAGCATGAAAATCACTTTAAACATGCTAATTTTAGCTCTAACACTGATGATCCACCTACAAATGTGAACTGACGTTCAAAAATAAAACATTTGAAAACGGACCATTTTCCACATTTCTGAAGCATGACGTAATGGGGGGGTGTTATCTCTTTTGTCGAAAATCAGCCGTTTTTGCTCGAACATTAAATGCCTCCAAATGGTATTTAATTAACTTCCCGAGCCCCTGGAAGCATGAAAATCACTTTAAACATGCTAATTTTAGCTCTAACACTGATGATCCACCTACAAATGTGAACTGACGTTCAAAAATAAAACATTTGAAAACGGACCATTTTCCACATTTCTGAAGCATGACGTAATGGGGGGGTGTTATCTCTTTTGTCGAAAATCAGCCGTTTTTGCTCGAACATTAAATGCCTCCAAATGGTATTTAATTAACTTCCCGGGGTGAAGAAACCCTTTTTGAGAACTCAGAGTGAGTAAATTGGCCATTTTCATGCACTTTTAACCATTCCATAAATCTTGTATTTTGGGCCCCTGGAAGCATGAAAATCACTTTAAACATGCTAATTTTAGCTCTAACACTGATGATCCACCTACAAATGTGAACTGACGTTCAAAAATAAAACATTTGAAAACGGACCATTTTCCACATTTCTGAAGCATGACGTAATGGGGGGGTGTTATCTCTTTTGTCGAAAATTAGCCGTTTTTGCTCGAACATTAAATGCCTCCAAATGGTATTTATTTCACTTCCCGAGCCCCTGGAAGCATGAAAATCACTTTAAACATGCTAATTTTAGCTCTAACACTGATGATCCACCTACAAATGTGAACTGACGTTCAAAAATAAAACATTTGAAAACGGACCATTTTCCACATTTCTGAAGCATGACGTAATGGGGGGGTGTTATCTCTTTTGTCGAAAATCAGCCGTTTTTGCTCGAACATTAAATGCCTCCAAATGGTATTTAATTAACTTCCCGAGCCCCTGGAAGCATGAAAATCACTTTGAACATGCTAATTTTAGCTCTAACACTGATGATCCACCTACAAATGTGAACTGACGTTCAAAAATAAAACATTTGAAAACGGACCATTTTCCACATTTCTGAAGCATGACGTAATGGGGGTGTGTTATCTCTTTTGTCGAAAATCAGCCGTTTTTGCTCAAACATTAAATGCCTCCAAATGGTATTTATTTCACTTCCCGAGCCCCTGGAAGCATGAAAATCACTTTAAACATGCTAATTTTAGCTCTAACACTGATGATCCACCTACAAATGTGAACTGACGTTCAAAAATAAAACATTTGAAAACGGACCATTTTCCACATTTCTGAAGCATGATGTAATGGGGGGTGTTATCTCTTTTGTCGAAAATCAGCCGTTTTTGCTCGAACATTAAATGCCTCCAAATGGTATTTAATTAACTTCCCGAGCCCCTGGAAGCATGAAAATCACATTAAACATGCTAATTTTAGCTCTAACACTGATGATCCACCTACAAATGTGAACTGACGTTCAAAAATAAAACATTTGAAAACGGACCATTTTCCACATTTCTGAAGCATGACGTAATGGGGGGGTGTTGTCTCTTTTATCGAAAATCAGCCGTTTTTGCTCGAACATTAAATGACTCCAAATGGTATTTAATTAACTTCCCGAGCCCCTGGAAGCATGAAAATCACTTTAAACATGCTAATTTTAGCTCTAACACTGATGATCCACCTACAAATGTGAACTGACGTTCAAAAATAAAACATTTGAAAATGGACCATTTTCCACATTTCTGAAGCATGACGTAATGGGGGGGTGTTATCTCTTTTGTCGAAAATCAGCCGTTTTTGCTCGAACATTAAATGCCTCCAAATGGTATTTAATTAACTTCCCGGGGTGAAGAAACCCTTTTTGAGAACTCAGAGTGAGTAAATTGGCCATTTTCATGCACTTTTAACCATTCCATAAATCTTGTGTTTTGGGCCCCTGGAAGCATGAAAATCACTTTAAACATGCTAATTTTAGCTCTAACACTGATGATCCACCTACAAATGTGAACTGACGTTCAAAAATAAAACATTTGAAAACGGACCATTTTCCACATTTCTGAAGCATGACGTAATGGGGGGGTGTTATCTCTTTTGTCGAAAATCAGCCGTTTTTGCTCGAACATTAAATGCCTCCAAATGGTATTTATGTCACTTCCCGAGCCCCTGGAAGCATGAAAATCACTTTAAACATGCTAATTTTAGCTCTAACACTGATGATCCACCTACAAATGTGAACTGACGTTCAAAAATAAAACATTTGAAAACGGACCATTTTCCACATTTCTGAAGCATGACGTAATGGGGGGGTGTTATCTCTTTTGTCGAAAATCAGCCGTTTTTGCTCGAACATTAAATGCCTCCAAATGGTATTTAATTAACTTCCCGGGGTGAAGAAACCCTTTTTGAGAACTCAGAGTGAGTAAATTGGCCATTTTCATGCACTTTTAACCATTCCATAAATCTTGTGTTTTGGGCCCCTGGAAGCATGAAAATCACTTTAAACATGCTAATTTTAGCTCTAACACTGATGATCCACCTACAAATGTGAACTGACGTTCAAAAATAAAACATTTGAAAACGGACCATTTTCCACATTTCTGAAGCATGACGTAATGGGGGGGTGTTATCTCTTTTGTCGAAAATCAGCCGTTTTTGCTCGAACATTAAATGCCTCCAAATGGTATTTATTTCACTTCCCGAGCCCCTGGAAGCATGAAAATCACTTTAAACATGCTAATTTTAGCTCTAACACTGATGATCCACCTACAAATGTGAACTGACGTTCAAAAATAAAACATTTGAAAACGGACCATTTTCCACATTTCTGAAGCATGACGTAATGGGGGGGTGTTATCTCTTTTGTCGAAAATCAGCCGTTTTTGCTCGAACATTAAATGCCTCCAAATGGTATTTAATTAACTTCCCGGGGTGAAGAAACCCTTTTTGAGAACTCAGAGTGAGTAAATTGGCCATTTTCATGCACTTTTAACCATTCCATAAATCTTGTGTTTTGGGCCCCTGGAAGCATGAAAATCACTTTAAACATGCTAATTTTAGCTCTAACACTGATGATCCACCTACAAATGTGAACTGACGTTCAAAAATAAAACATTTGAAAACGGACCATTTTCCACATTTCTGAAGCATGACGTAATGGGGGGGTGTTATCTCTTTTGTCGAAAATCAGCCGTTTTTGCTCGAACATTAAATGCCTCCAAATGGTATTTATTTCACTTCCCGAGCCCCTGGAAGCATGAAAATCACTTTAAACATGCTAATTTTAGCTCTAACACTGATGATCCACCTACAAATGTGAACTGACGTTCAAAAATAAAACATTTGAAAACGGACCATTTTCCACATTTCTGAAGCATGACGTAATGGGGGGGTGTTATCTCTTTTGTCAAAAATCAGCCGTTTTTGCTCGAACATTAAATGCCTCCAAATGGTATTTAATTAACTTCCCGAGCCCCTGGAAGCATGAAAATCACTTTAAACATGCTAATTTTAGCTCTAACACTGATGATCCACCTACAAATGTGAACTGACGTTCAAAAATAAAACATTTGAAAACGGACCATTTTCCATATTTCTGAAGCATGACGTAATGGGGGGGTGTTATCTCTTTTGTCGAAAATCAGCCGTTTTTGCTCGAACATTAAATGCCTCCAAATGGTATTTAATTAACTTCCCGGGGTGAAGAAACCCTTTTTGAGAACTCAGAGTGAGTAAATTGGCCATTTTCATGCACTTTTAACCATTCCATAAATCTTGTATTTTGGGCCCCTGGAAGCATGAAAATCACTTTAAACATGCTAATTTTAGCTCTAACACTGATGATCCACCTACAAATGTGAACTGACGTTCAAAAATAAAACATTTGAAAACGGACCATTTTCCACATTTCTGAAGCATGACGTAATGGGGGGGTGTTATCTCTTTTGTCGAAAATCAGCCGTTTTTGCTCGAACATTAAATGCCTCCAAATGGTATTTAATTAACTTCCCGAGCCCCTGGAAGCATGAAAATCACTTTAAACATGCTAATTTTAGCTCTAACACTGATGATCCACCTACAAATGTGAACTGACGTTCAAAAATAAAACATTTGAAAACGGACCATTTTCCACATTTCTGAAGCATGACGTAATGGGGGGGTGTTATCTCTTTTGTCGAAAATCAGCCGTTTTTGCTCGAACATTAAATGCCTCCAAATGGTATTTAATTAACTTCCCGGGGTGAAGAAACCCTTTTTGAGAACTCAGAGTGAGTAAATTGGCCATTTTCATGCACTTTTAACCATTCCATAAATCTTGTATTTTGGGCCCCTGGAAGCATGAAAATCACTTTAAACATGCTAATTTTAGCTCTAACACTGATGATCCACCTACAAATGTGAACTGACGTTCAAAAATAAAACATTTGAAAACGGACCATTTTCCACATTTCTGAAGCATGACGTAATGGGGGGGTGTTATCTCTTTTGTCGAAAATTAGCCGTTTTTGCTCGAACATTAAATGCCTCCAAATGGTATTTATTTCACTTCCCGAGCCCCTGGAAGCATGAAAATCACTTTAAACATGCTAATTTTAGCTCTAACACTGATGATCCACCTACAAATGTGAACTGACGTTCAAAAATAAAACATTTGAAAACGGACCATTTTCCACATTTCTGAAGCATGACGTAATGGGGGGGTGTTATCTCTTTTGTCGAAAATCAGCCGTTTTTGCTCGAACATTAAATGCCTCCAAATGGTATTTAATTAACTTCCCGAGCCCCTGGAAGCATGAAAATCACTTTAAACATGCTAATTTTAGCTCTAACACTGATGATCCACCTACAAATGTGAACTGACGTTCAAAAATAAAACATTTGAAAACGGACCATTTTCCACATTTCTGAAGCATGACGTAATGGGGGGGTGTTATCTCTTTTGTCGAAAATCAGCCGTTTTTGCTCGAACATTAAATGCCTCCAAATGGTATTTAATTAACTTCCCGAGCCCCTGGAAGCATGAAAATCACTTTAAACATGCTAATTTTACCTCTAACACTGATGATCCACCTACAAATGTGAACTGACGTTCAAAAATAAAACATTTGAAAACGGACCATTTTCCACATTTCTGAAGCATGACGTAATGGGGGGGTGTTATCTCTTTTGTCGAAAATCAGCCGTTTTTGCTCGAACATTAAATGCCTCCAAATGGTATTTAATTAACTTCCCGAGCCCCTGGAAGCATGACAATCACTTTAAACATGCTAATTTTAGCTCTAACACTGATGATCCACCTACAAATGTGAACTGACGTTCAAAAATAAAACATTTGAAAACGGACCATTTTCCACATTTCTGAAGCATGACGTAATGGGGGGGTGTTATCTCTTTTTTTGAAAATCAGCCGTTTTTGCTCGAACATTAAATGCCTCCAAATGGTATTTAATTAACTTCCCGAGCCCCTGGAAGCATGAAAATCACTTTAAACATGCTAATTTTAGCTCTAACACTGATGATCCACCTACAAATGTGAACTGACGTTCAAAAATAAAACATTTGAAAACGGACCATTTTCCACATTTCTGAAGCATGACGTAATGGGGGGGTGTTATCTCTTTTGTCGAAAATCAGCCGTTTTTGCTCGAACATTAAATGCCTCCAAATGGTATTTAATTAACTTCCCGGGGTGAAGAAACCCTTTTTGAGAACTCAGAGTGAGTAAATTGGCCATTTTCATGCACTTTTAACCATTCCATAAATCTTGTATTTTGGGCCCCTGGAAGCATGAAAATCACTTTAAACATGCTAATTTTAGCTCTAACACTGATGATCCACCTACAAATGTGAACTGACGTTCAAAAATAAAACATTTGAAAACGGACCATTTTCCACATTTCTGAAGCATGACGTAATGGGGGGGTGTTATCTCTTTTGTCGAAAATCAGCCGTTTTTGCTCGAACATTAAATGCCTCCAAATGGTATTTATTTCACTTCCCGAGCCCCTGGAAGCATGAAAATCACTTTAAACATGCTAATTTTAGCTCTAACACTGATGATCCACCTACAAATGTGAACTGACGTTCAAAAATAAAACATTTGAAAACGGACCATTTTCCACATTTCTGAAGCATGACGTAATGGGGGGGTGTTATCTCTTTTGTCGAAAATCAGCCGTTTTTGCTCGAACATTAAATGCCTCCAAATGGTATTTAATTAACTTCCCGAGCCCCTGGAAGCATGAAAATCACTTTAAACATGCTAATTTTAGCTCTAACACTGATAATCCACCTACAAATGTGAACTGACGTTCAAAAATAAAACATTTGAAAACGGACCATTTTCCACATTTCTGAAGCATGACGTAATGGGGGGGTGTTATCTCTTTTGTCGAAAATCAGCCGTTTTCGCTCGAACATTAAATGCCTCCAAATGGTATTTAATTAACTTCCCGAGCCCCTGGAAGCATGAAAATCACTTTAAACATGCTAATTTTAGCTCTAACACTGATGATCCACCTACAAATGTGAACTGACGTTCAAAAATAAAACATTTGAAAACGGACCATTTTCCACATTTCTGAAGCATGACGTAATGGGGGGTGTTATCTCTTTTGTCGAAAATCAGCCGTTTTTGCTCGAACATTAAGTGCCTCCAAATGGTATTTAATTAACTTCCCGAGCCCCTGGAAGCATGACAATCACTTTAAACATGCTAATTTTAGCTCTAACACTGATGATCCACCTACAAATGTGAACTGACGTTCAAAAATAAAACATTTGAAAACGGACCATTTTCCACATTTCTGAAGCATGACGTAATGGGGGGGTGTTATCTCTTTTGTCGAAAATCAGCCGTTTTTGCTCGAACATTAAATGCTTCCAAATGATATTTAATTAACTTCCCGAGCCCCTGGAAGCATGAAAATCACTTTAAACATGCTAATTTTAGCTCTAACACTGATGATCCACCTACAAATGTGAACTGACGTTCAAAAATAAAACATTTGAAAACGGACCATTTTCCACATTTCTGAAGCATGACGTAATGGGGGGGTGTTATCTCTTTTGTCGAAAATCAGACGTTTTTGCTCGAACATTAAATGCCTCCAAATGGTATTTAATTAACTTCCCGGGGTGAAGAAACCCTTTTTGAGAACTCGGAGTGAGTAAATTGGCCATTTTCATGCACTTTTAACCATTCCATAAATCTTGTGTTTTGGGCCCCTGGAAGCATGAAAATCACTTTAAACATGCTAATTTTAGCTCTAACACTGATGATCCACCTACAAATGTGAACTGACGTTCAAAAATAAAACATTTGAAAACGGACCATTTTCCACATTTCTGAAGCATGACGTAATGGGGGGGGTGTTATCTCTTTTGTCGAAAATCAGCCGTTTTTGCTCGAACATTAAATGCCTCCAAATGGTACTTAATTAACTTCCCGGGGTGAAGAAACCCTTTTTGAGAACTCAGAGTGAGTAAATTGGCCATTTTCATGCACTTTTAACCATTCCATAAATCTTGTGTTTAGGGCCCCTGGAAGCATGAAAATCACTTTAAACATGCTAATTTTAGCTCTAACACTGATGATCCACCTACAAATGTGAACTGACGTTCAAAAATAAAACATTTGAAAACGGACCATTTTCCACATTTCTGAAGCATGACGTAATGGGGGGTGTTATCTCTTTTGTCGAAAATCAGCCGTTTTTGCTCGAACATTAAATGCCTCCAAATGGTATTTAATTAACTTCCCGGGGTGAAGAAACCCTTTTTGAGAACTCAGAGTGAGTAAATTGGCCATTTTCATGCACTTTTAACCATTCCATAAATCTTGTGTTTTGGGCCCCTGGAAGCATGAAAATCACTTTAAACATGCTAATTTTAGCTCTAACACTGATGATCCACCTACAAATGTGAACTGACGTTCAAAAATTAAACATTTGAAAACGGACCATTTTCCACATTTCCGAAGCATGTCGTAATGGGGGGGTGTTATCTCTTTTGTCGAAAATCAGCCGTTTTTGCTCGAACATTAAATGCCTCCAAATGGTATTTATTTCACTTCCCGAGCCCCTGGAAGCATGAAAATCACTTTAAACATGCTAATTTTAGCTCTAACACTGATGATCCACCTACAAATGTGAACTGACGTTCAAAAATAAAACATTTGAAAACGGACCATTTTCCACATTTATGAAGCATGACGTAATGGGGGGGTGTTATCTCTTTTGTCGAAAATCAGCCGTTTTTGCTCGAACATTAAATGCCTCCAAATGGTATTTAATTAACTTCCCGGGGTGAAGAAACCCTTTTTGAGAACTCAGAGTGAGTAAATTGGCCATTTTCATGCACTTTTAACCATTCCATAAATCTTGTGTTTTGGGCCCCTGGAAGCATGAAAATCACTTTAAACATGCTAATTTTAGCTCTAACACTGATGATCCACCTACAAATGTGAACTGACGTTCAAAAATAAAACATTTGAAAACGGACCATTTTCCACATTTCTGAAGCATGACGTAATGGGGGGGTGTTATCTCCTTTGTCGAAAATCAGCCGTTTTTGCTCGAACATTAAATGCCTCCAAATGGTATTTAATTAACTTCCCGAGCCCCTGGAAGCATGAAAATCACTTTAAACATGCTAATTTTAGCTCTAACACTGATGATCCACCTACAAATGTGAACTGACGTTCAAAAATAAAACATTTGAAAACGGACCATTTTCCACATTTCTGAAGCATGACGTAATGGGGGGGTTTTATCTCTTTTGTCAAAAATCAGCCGTTTTTGCTCGAACATTAAATGCCTCCAAATGGTATTTAAATAACTTCCCGGGGTGAAGAAACCCTTTTTGAGAACTCAGAGTGAGTAAATTGGCCATTTTCATGCACTTTTAACCATTCCATAAATCTTGTGTTTTGGGCCCCTGGAAGCATGAAAATCACTTTAAACATGCTATTTTTAGCTCTAACACTGATGATCCACCTACAAATGTGAACTGACGTTCAAAAATAAAACATTTGAAAACGGACCATTTTCCAGATTTCTGAAGCATGACGTAATGGGGGGGTGTTATCTCTTTTGTTGAAAATCAGCCGTTTTTGCTCGAACATTAAATGACTCCAAATGGTATTTAATTAACTTCCCGAGCCCCTGGAAGCATGAAAATCACTTTAAACATGCTAATTTTAGCTCTAACACTGATGATCCACCTACAAATGTGAACTGACGTTCAAAAATAAAACATTTGAAAATGGACCATTTTCCACATTTCTGAAGCATGACGTAATGGGGGGGTGTTATCTCTTTTGTCGAAAATCAGCCGTTTTTGCTCGAACATTAAATGCCTCCAAATGGTATTTAATTAACTTCCCGGGGTGAAGAAACCCTTTTTGAGAACTCAGAGTGAGTAAATTGGCCATTTTCATGCACTTTTAACCATTCCATAAATCTTGTGTTTTGGGCCCCTGGAAGCATGAAAATCACTTTAAACATGCTAATTTTAGCTCTAACACTGATGATCCACCTACAAATGTGAACTGACGTTCAAAAATAAAACATTTGAAAACGGACCATTTTCCACATTTCTGAAGCATGACGTAATGGGGGGGTGTTATCTCCTTTGTCGAAAATCAGCCGTTTTTGCTCGAACATTAAATGCCTCCAAATGGTATTTAATTAACTTCCCGAGCCCCTGGAAGCATGAAAATCACTTTAAACATGCTAATTTTAGCTCTAACACTGATGATCCACCTACAAATGTGAACTGACGTTCAAAAATAAAACATTTGAAAACGGACCATTTTCCACATTTCTGAAGCATGACGTAATGGGGGGGTGTTATCTCTTTTGTCGAAAATCAGCCGTTTTTGCTCGAACATTAAATGCCTCCAAATGGTATTTAAATAACTTCCCGGGGTGAAGAAACCCTTTTTGAGAACTCAGAGTGAGTAAATTGGCCATTTTCATGCACTTTTAACCATTCCATAAATCTTGTGTTTTGGGCCCCTGGAAGCATGAAAATCACTTTAAACATGCTAATTTTAGCTCTAACACTGATGATCCACCTACAAATGTGAACTGACGTTCAAAAATAAAACATTTGAAAACGGACCATTTTCCAGATTTCTGAAGCATGACGTAATGGGGGGGTGTTATCTCTTTTGTCGAAAATCAGCCGTTTTTGCTCGAACATTAAATGACTCCAAATGGTATTTAATTAACTTCCCGAGCCCCTGGAAGCATGAAAATCACTTTAAACATGCTAATTTTAGCTCTAACACTGATGATCCACCTACAAATGTGAACTGACGTTCAAAAATAAAACATTTGAAAATGGACCATTTTCCACATTTCTGAAGCATGACGTAATGGGGGGGTGTTATCTCTTTTGTCGAAAATCAGCCGTTTTTGCTCGAACATTAAATGCCTCCAAATGGTATTTAATTAACTTCCCGGGGTGAAGAAACCCTTTTTGAGAACTCAGAGTGAGTAAATTGGCCATTTTCATGCACTTTTAACCATTCCATAAATCTTGTGTTTTGGGCCCCTGGAAGCATGAAAATCACTTTAAACATGCTAATTTTAGCTCTAACACTGATGATCCACCTACAAATGTGAACTGACGTTCAAAAATAAAACATTTGAAAACGGACCATTTTCCACATTTCTGAAGCATGACGTAATGGGGGTGTGTTATCTCTTTTGTCGAAAATCAGCCGTTTTTGCTCAAACATTAAATGCCTCCAAATGGTATTTATTTCACTTCCCGAGCCCCTGGAAGCATGAAAATCACTTTAAACATGCTAATTTTAGCTCTAACACTGATGATCCACCTACAAATGTGAACTGACGTTCAAAAATAAAACATTTGAAAACGGACCATTTTCCACATTTCTGAAGCATGATGTAATGGGGGGTGTTATCTCTTTTGTCGAAAATCAGCCGTTTTTGCTCGAACATTAAATGCCTCCAAATGGTATTTAATTAACTTCCAGAGCCCCTGGAAGCATGAAAATCACTTTAAACATGCTAATTTTAGCTCTAACACTGATGATCCACCTACAAATGTGAACTGACGTTCAAAAATAAAACATTTGAAAACGGACCATTTTCCACATTTCTGAAGCATGACGTAATGGGGGGGTGTTATCTCTTTTGTCGAAAATCAGCCGTTTTTGCTCGAACATTAAATGCCTCCAAATGGTATTTATTTCACTTCCCGAGCCCCTGGAAGCATGAAAATCACTTTAAACATGCTAATTTTAGCTCTAACACTGATGATCCACCTACAAATGTGAACTGACGTTCAAAAATAAAACATTTGAAAACGGACCATTTTCCACATTTCTGAAGCATGACGTAATGGGGGGGTGTTATCTCATTTGTCGAAAATCAGCCGTTTTTGCTCGAACATTAAATGCCTCCAAATGGTATTTAATTACCTTCCCGGGGTGAAGAAACCCTTTTTGAGAACTCAGAGTGAGTAAATTGGCCATTTTCATGCACTTTTAACCATTCCATAAATCTTGTGTTTTGGGCCCCTGGAAGCATGAAAATCACTTTAAACATGCTAATTTTAGCTCTAACACTGATGATCCACCTACAAATGTGAACTGACGTTCAAAAATAAAACATTTGAAAACGGACCATTTTCCACATTTCTGAAGCATGACGTAATGGGGGGGTGTTATCTCTTTTGTCGAAAATCAGCCGTTTTTGCTCGAACATTAAATGCCTCCAAATGGTATTTAATTAACTTCCCGGGGTGAAGAAACCCTTTTTGAGAACTCAGAGTGAGTAAATTGGCCATTTTCATGCACTTTTAACCATTCCATAAATCTTGTGTTTTGGGCCCCTGGAAGCATGAAAATAACTTTAAACATGCTAATTTTAGCTCTAACACTGATGATCCACCTACAAATGTGAACTGACGTTCAAAAATAAAACATTTGAAAACGGACCATTTTCCACATTTCTGAAGCATGACGTAATGGGGGGGTGTTATCTCTTTTGTCGAAAATCAGCTGTTTTTGCTCGAACATTAAATGCCTCCAAATGGTATTTATTTCACTTCCCGAGCCCCTGGAAGCATGAAAATCACTTTAAACATGCTAATTTTAGCTCTAACACTGATGATCCACCTACAAATGTGAACTGACGTTCAAAAATAAAACATTTGAAAACGGACCATTTTCCACATTTCTGAAGCATGACGTAATGGGGGGGTGTTATCTCTTTTGTCAAAAATCAGCCGTTTTTGCTCGAACATTAAATGCCTCCAAATGGTATTTAATTAACTTCCCGAGCCCCTGGAAGCATGAAAATCACTTTAAACATGCTAATTTTAGCTCTAACACTGATGATCCACCTACAAATGTGAACTGACGTTCAAAAATAAAACATTTGAAAACGGACCATTTTCCACATTTCTGAAGCATGACGTAATGGGGGGGTGTTATCTCTTTTGTCGAAAATCAGCCGTTTTTGCTCGAACATTAAATGCCTCCAAATGGTATTTAATTAACTTCCCGGGGTGAAGAAACCCTTTTTGAGAACTCAGAGTGAGTAAATTGGCCATTTTCATGCACTTTTAACCATTCCATAAATCTTGTATTTTGGGCCCCTGGAAGCATGAAAATCACTTTAAACATGCTAATTTTAGCTCTAACACTGATGATCCACCTACAAATGTGAACTGACGTTCAAAAATAAAACATTTGAAAACGGACCATTTTCCACATTTCTGAAGCATGACGTAATGGGGGGGTGTTATCTCTTTTGTCGAAAATCAGCCGTTTTTGCTCGAACATTAAATGCCTCCAAATGGTATTTAATTAACTTCCCGAGCCCCTGGAAGCATGAAAATCACTTTAAACATGCTAATTTTAGCTCTAACACTGATGATCCACCTACAAATGTGAACTGACGTTCAAAAATAAAACATTTGAAAACGGACCATTTTCCACATTTCTGAAGCATGACGTAATGGGGGGGTGTTATCTCTTTTGTCGAAAATCAGCCGTTTTTGCTCGAACATTAAATGCCTCCAAATGGTATTTAATTAACTTCCCGAGCCCCTGGAAGCATGAAAATCACTTTAAACATGCTAATTTTAGCTCTAACACTGATGATCCACCTACAAATGTGAACTGACGTTCAAAAATAAAACATTTGAAAACGGACCATTTTCCACATTTCTGAAGCATGACGTAATGGGGGGGTGTTATCTCTTTTGTCGAAAATCAGCCGTTTTTGCTCGAACATTAAATGCCTCCAAATGGTATTTAATTAACTTCCCGAGCCCCTGGAAGCATGAAAATCACTTTAAACATGCTAATTTTAGCTCTAACACTGATGATCCACCTACAAATGTGAACTGACGTTCAAAAATAAAACATTTGAAAACGGACCATTTTCCACATTTCTGAAGCATGACGTAATGGGGGGGGTGTTATCTCTTTTGTCGAAAATCAGCCGTTTTTGCTCGAACATTAAATGCCTCCAAATGGTATTTAATTAACTTCCCGGGGTGAAGAAACCCTTTTTGAGAACTCAGAGTGAGTAAATTGGCCATTTTCATGCACTTTTAACCATTCCATAAATCTTGTGTTTTGGGCCCCTGGAAGCATGAAAATCACTTTAAACATGCTAATTTTAGCTCTAACACTGATGATCCACCTACAAATGTGAACTGACGTTCAAAAATAAAACATTTGAAAACGGACCATTTTCCACATTTCTGAAGCATGACGTAATGGGGGGGTGTTATCTCTTTTGTCGAAAATCAGCCGTTTTTGCTCGAACATTAAATGCTTCCAAATGGTACTTAATTAACTTCCCGGGGTGAAGAAACCCTTTTTGAGAACTCAGAGTGAGTAAATTGGCCATTTTCATGCACTTTTAACCATTCCATAAATCTTGTGTTTAGGGCCCCTGGAAGCATGAAAATCACTTTAAACATGCTAATTTTAGCTCTAACACTGATGATCCACCTACAAATGTGAACTGACGTTCAAAAATAAAACATTTGAAAACGGACAATTTTCCACATTTCTGAAGCATGACGTAATGGGGGGTGTTATCTCTTTTGTCGAAAATCAGCCGTTTTTGCTCGAACATTAAATGCCTCCAAATGGTATTTAATTAACTTCCCGGGGTGAAGAAACCCTTTTTGAGAACTCAGAGTGAGTAAATTGGCCATTTTCATGCACTTTTAACCATTCCATAAATCTTGTGTTTTGGGCCCCTGGAAGCATGAAAATCACTTTAAACATGCTAATTTTAGCTCTAACACTGATGATCCACCTACAAATGTGAACTGACGTTCAAAAATTAAACATTTGAAAACTGACCATTTTCCACATTTCCGAAGCATGTCGTAATGGGGGGGTGTTATCTCTTTTGTCGAAAATCAGCCGTTTTTGCTCGAACATTAAATGCCTCCAAATGGTATTTATTTCACTTCCCGAGCCCCTGGAAGCATGAAAATCACTTTAAACATGCTAATTTTAGCTCTAACACTGATGATCCACCTACAAATGTGAACTGACATTCAAAAATAAAACATTTGAAAACGGACCATTTTCCACATTTATGAAGCATGATGTACTGGGGGGGTGTTATCTCTTTTGTCGAAAATCAGCCGTTTTTGCTCGAACATTAAATGCCTCCAAATGGTATTTAATTAACTTCCCGGGGTGAAGAAACCCTTTTTGAGAACTCAGAGTGAGTAAATTGGCCATTTTCATGCACTTTTAACCATTCCATAAATCTTGTGTTTTGGGCCCCTGGAAGCATGAAAATCACTTTAAACATGCTAATTTTAGCTCTAACACTGATGATCCACCTACAAATGTGAACTGACGTTCAAAAATAAAACATTTGAAAACGGACCATTTTCCACATTTCTGAAGCATGACGTAATGGGGGGGTGTTATCTCTTTTGTCGAAAATCAGCCGTTTTTGCTCGAACATTAAATGCCTCCAAATGGTATTTAATTAACTTCCCGAGCCCCTGGAAGCATGAAAATCACTTTAAACATGCTAATTTTAGCTCTAACACTGATGATCCACCTACAAATGTGAACTGACGTTCAAAAATAAAACATTTGAAAACGGACCATTTTCCACATTTCTGAAGCATGACGTAATGGGGGGGGTGTTATCTCTTTTGTCGAAAATCAGCCGTTTTTGCTCGAACATTAAATGCCTCCAAATGGTATTTAATTACCTTCCCGGGGTGAAGAAACCCTTTTTGAGAACTCAGAGTGAGTAAATTGGCCATTTTCATGCACTTTTAACCATTCCATAAATCTTGTGTTTTGGGCCCCTGGAAGCATGAAAATCACTTTAAACATGCTAATTTTAGCTCTAACACTGATGATCCACCTACAAATGTGAACTGACGTTCAAAAATAAAACATTTGAAAACGGACCATTTTCCACATTTCTGAAGCATGACGTAATGGGGGGGTGTTATCTCTTTTGTCGAAAATCAGCCGTTTTTGCTCGAACATTAAATGCCTCCAAATGGTATTTAATTAACTTCCCGGGGTGAAGAAACCCTTTTTGAGAACTCAGAGTGAGTAAATTGGCCATTTTCATGCACTTTTAACCATTCCATAAATCTTGTGTTTTGGGCCCCTGGAAGCATGAAAATAACTTTAAACATGCTAATTTTAGCTCTAACACTGATGATCCACCTACAAATGTGAACTGACGTTCAAAAATAAAACATTTGAAAACGGACCATTTTCCACATTTCTGAAGCATGACGTAATGGGGGGGTGTTATCTCTTTTGTCGAAAATCAGCCGTTTTTGCTCGAACATTAAATGCCTCCAAATGGTATTTATTTTACTTCCCGAGCCCCTGGAAGCATGAAAATCACTTTAAACATGCTAATTTTAGCTCTAACACTGATGATCCACCTACAAATGTGAACTGACGTTCAAAAATAAAACATTTGAAAACGGACCATTTTCCACATTTCTGAAGCATGACGTAATGGGGGGGTGTTATCTCTTTTGTCAAAAATCAGCCGTTTTTGCTCGAACATTAAATGCCTCCAAATGGTATTTAATTAACTTCCCGAGCCCCTGGAAGCATGAAAATCACTTTAAACATGCTAATTTTAGCTCTAACACTGATGATCCACCTACAAATGTGAACTGACGTTCAAAAATAAAACATTTGAAAACGGACCATTTTCCACATTTCTGAAGCATGACGTAATGGGGGGGTGTTATCTCTTTTGTCGAAAATCAGCCGTTTTTGCTCGAACATTAAATGCCTCCAAATGGTATTTAATTAACTTCCCGGGGTGAAGAAACCCTTTTTGAGAACTCAGAGTGAGTAAATTGGCCATTTTCATGCACTTTTAACCATTCCATAAATCTTGTATTTTGGGCCCCTGGAAGCATGAAAATCACTTTAAACATGCTAATTTTAGCTCTAACACTGATGATCCACCTACAAATGTGAACTGACGTTCAAAAATAAAACATTTGAAAACGGACCATTTTCCACATTTCTGAAGCATGACGTAAAGGGGGGGTGTTATCTCTTTTGTCGAAAATCAGCCGTTTTTGCTCGAACATTAAATGCCTCCAAATGGTATTTATTTCACTTCCCGAGCCCCTGGAAGCATGAAAATCACTTTAAACATGCTAATTTTAGCTCTAACACTGATGATCCACCTACAAATGTGAACTGACGTTCAAAAATAAAACATTTGAAAACGGACCATTTTCCACATTTCTGAAGCATGACGTAATGGGGGGGTGCTATCTCTTTTGTCGAAAATCAGCCGTTTTTGCTCGAACATTAAATGCCTCCAAATGGTATTTAATTAACTTCCCGAGCCCCTGGAAGCATGAA
Source organism: Lissotriton vulgaris (assembly GCF_964263255.1). NCBI lineage: Eukaryota > Metazoa > Chordata > Amphibia > Caudata > Salamandridae > Lissotriton > Lissotriton vulgaris. The sequence continues at coordinate 77,042 of NW_028247817.1, read as the reverse complement.
AATAACTTTAAACATGCTAATTTTAGCTCTAACACTGATGATCCACCTACAAATGTGAACTGACGTTCAAAAATAAAACATTTGAAAACGGACCATTTTCCACATTTCTGAAGCATGACGTAATGGGGGGTGTTATCTCTTTTGTCGAAAATCAGCCGTTTTTGCTCGAACATTAAATGCCTCCAAATGGTATTTAATTAACTTCCCGAGCCCCTGGAAGCATGACAATCACTTTAAACATGCTAATTTTAGCTCTAACACTGATGATCCTCCTACAAATGTGAACTGACGTTCAAAAATAAAACATTTGAAAACGGACCATTTTCCACATTTCTGAAGCATGACGTAATGGGGGGGTGTTATCTCTTTTGTCGAAAATCAGCCGTTTTTGCTCGAACATTAAATGCCTCCAAATGGTATTTAATTAACTTCCCGAGCCCCTGGAAGCATGAAAATCACTTTAAACATGCTAATTTTAGCTCTAACACTGATGATCCACCTACAAATGTGAACTGACGTTCAAAAATAAAACATTTGAAAACGGACCATTTTCCACATTTCTGAAGCATGACGTAATGGGGGGGGTGTTATCTCTTTTGTCGAAAATCAGCCGTTTTTGCTCGAACATTAAATGCCTCCAAATGGTATTTAATTAACTTCCCGGGGTGAAGAAACCCTTTTTGAGAACTCAGAGTGAGTAAATTGGCCATTTTCATGCACTTTTAACCATTCCATAAATCTTGTGTTTTGGGCCCCTGGAAGCATGAAAATCACTTTAAACATGCTAATTTTAGCTCTAACACTGATGATCCACCTACAAATGTGAACTGACGTTCAAAAATAAAACATTTGAAAACGGACCATTTTCCACATTTCTGAAGCATGACGTAATGGGGGGGTGTTATCTCTTTTGTCGAAAATCAGCCGTTTTTGCTCGAACATTAAATGCCTCCAAATGGTACTTAATTAACTTCCCGGGGTGAAGAAACCCTTTTTGAGAACTCAGAGTGAGTAAATTGGCCATTTTCATGCACTTTTAACCATTCCATAAATCTTGTGTTTAGGGCCCCTGGAAGCATGAAAATCACTTTAAACATGCTAATTTTAGCTCTAACACTGATGATCCACCTACAAATGTGAACTGACGTTCAAAAATAAAACATTTGAAAACGGACAATTTTCCACATTTCTGAAGCATGACGTAATGGGGGGTGTTATCTCTTTTGTCGAAAATCAGCCGTTTTTGCTCGAACATTAAATGCCTCCAAATGGTATTTAATTAACTTCCCGGGGTGAAGAAACCCTTTTTGAGAACTCAGAGTGAGTAAATTGGCCATTTTCATGCACTTTTAACCATTCCATAAATCTTGTGTTTTGGGCCCCTGGAAGCATGAAAATCACTTTAAACATGCTAATTTTAGCTCTAACACTGATGATCCACCTACAAATGTGAACTGACGTTCAAAAATTAAACATTTGAAAACGGACCATTTTCCACATTTCCGAATCATGTCGTAATGGGGGGGTGTTATCTCTTTTGTCGAAAATCAGCCGTTTTTGCTCGAACATTAAATGCCTCCAAATGGTATTTATTTCACTTCCCGAGCCCCTGGAAGCATGAAAATCACTTTAAACATGCTAATTTTAGCTCTAACACTGATGATCCACCTACAAATGTGAACTGACGTTCAAAAATAAAACATTTGAAAACGGACCATTTTCCACATTTATGAAGCATGATGTAATGGGGGGGTGTTATCTCTTTTGTCGAAAATCAGCCGTTTTTGCTCGAACATTAAATGCCTCCAAATGGTATTTAATTAACTTCCCGGGGTGAAGAAACCCTTTTTGAGAACTCAGAGTGAGTAAATTGGCCATTTTCATGCACTTTTAACCATTCCATAAATCTTGTGTTTTGGGCCCCTGGAAGCATGAAAATCACTTTAAACATGCTAATTTTAGCTCTAACACTGATGATCCACCTACAAATGTGAACTGACGTTCAAAAATAAAACATTTGAAAACGGACCATTTTCCACATTTCTGAAGCATGACGTAATGGGGGGGTGTTATCTCTTTTGTCGAAAATCAGCCGTTTTTGCTCGAACATTAAATGCCTCCAAATGGTATTTAATTAACTTCCCGAGCCCCTGGAAGCATGAAAATCACTTTAAACATGCTAATTTTAGCTCTAACACTGATGATCCACCTACAAATGTGAACTGACGTTCAAAAATAAAACATTTGAAAACGGACAATTTTCCACATTTCTGAAGCATGACGTAATGGGGGGGTTTTATCTCTTTTGTCGAAAATCAGCCGTTTTTGCTCGAACATTAAATGCCTCCAAATGGTATTTAAATAACTTCCCGGGGTGAAGAAACCCTTTTTGAGAACTCAGAGTAAGTAAATTGGCCATTTTCATGCACTTTTAACCATTCCATAAATCTTGTGTTTTGGGCCCCTGGAAGCATGAAAATCACTTTAAACATGCTAATTTTAGCTCTAACACTGATGATCCACCTACAAATGTGAACTGACGTTCAAAAATAAAACATTTGAAAACGGACCATTTTCCACATTTCTGAAGCATGACGTAATGGGGGGGTGTTATCTCTTTTGTCGAAATTCAGCCGTTTTTGCTCGAACATTAAATGCCTCCAAATGGTATTTAATTAACTTTCCGGGGTGAAGAAACCCTTTTTGAGAACTCAGAGTGAGTAAATTGGCCATTTTCATGCACTTTTAACCATTCCATAAATCTTGTGTTTTGGGCCCCTGGAAGCATGAAAATCACTTTAAACATGCTAATTTTAGCTCTAACACTGATGATCCACCTACAAATGTGAACTGACGTTCAAAAATAAAACATTTGAAAACGGACCATTTTCCAGATTTCTGAAGCATGACGTAATGGGGGGTGTTATCTCTTTTGTCGAAAATCAGCCGTTTTTGCTCGAACATTAAATGACTCCAAATGGTATTTAATTAACTTCCCGAGCCCCTGGAAGCATGAAAATCACTTTAAACATGCTAATTTTAGCTCTAACACTGATAATCCACCTACAAATGTGAACTGACGTTCAAAAATAAAACATTTGAAAATGGACCATTTTCCACATTTCTGAAGCATGACGTAATGGGGGGGTGTTATCTCTTTTGTCGAAAATCAGCCGTTTTTGCTCGAACATTAAATGCCTCCAAATGGTATTTAATTAACTTCCCGGGGTGAAGAAATCCTTTTTGAGAACTCAGAGTGAGTAAATTGGCCATTTTCATGCACTTTTAACCATTCCATAAATCTTGTGTTTTGGGCCCCTGGAAGCATGAAAATCACTTTAAACATGCTAATTTTAGCTCTAACACTGATTATCCACCTACAAATGTGAACTGACGTTCAAAAATAAAACATTTGAAAACGGACCATTTTCCACATTTCTGAAGCATGACGTAATGGGGGGGTGTTATCTCTTTTGTCGAAAATCAGCCGTTTTTGCTCGAACATTAAATGCCTCCAAATGGTACTTAATTAACTTCCCGGGGTGAAGAAACCCTTTTTGAGAACTCAGAGTGAGTAAATTGGCCATTTTCATGCACTTTTAACCATTCCATAAATCTTGTGTTTAGGGCCCCTGGAAGCATGAAAATCACTTTAAACATGCTAATTTTAGCTCTATCACTGATGATCCACCTACAAATGTGAACTGACGTTCAAAAATAAAACATTTGAAAACGGACCATTTTCCACATTTCTGAAGCATGACGTAATGGGGGGTGTTATCTCTTTTGTTGAAAATCAGCCGTTTTTGCTCGAACATTAAATGCCTCCAAATGGTATTTAATTAACTTCCCGGGGTGAAGAAACCCTTTTTGAGAACTCAGAGTGAGTAAATTGGCCATTTTCATGCACTTTTAACCATTCCATAAATCTTGTGTTTTGGGCCCCTGGAAGCATGAAAATCACTTTAAACATGCTAATTTTAGCTTTAACACTGATGATCCACCTACAAATGTGAACTGACGTTCAAAAATTAAACATTTGAAAACGGACCATTTTCCACATTTCCGAAGCATGTCGTAATGGGGGGTGTTATCTCTTTTGTCGAAAATCAGCCGTTTTTGCTCGAACATTAAATGCCTCCAAATGGTATTTAATTAACTTCCCGGGGTGAAGAAACCCTTTTTGAGAACTCAGAGTGAGTAAATTGGCCATTTTCATGCACTTTTAACCATTCCATAAATCTTGTGTTTTGGGCCCCTGGAAGCATGAAAATCACTTTAAACATGCTAATTTTAGCTCTAACACTGATGATCCACCTACAAATGTGAACTGACGTTCAAAAATAAAACATTTGAAAACGGACCATTTTCCAGATTTCTGAAGCATGACGTAATGGGGGGGTGTTATCTCTTTTGTCGAAAATCAGCCGTTTTTGCTCGAACATTAAATGACTCCAAATGGTATTTAATTAACTTCCCGAGCCCCTGGAAGCATGAAAATCACTTTAAACATGCTAATTTTAGCTCTAACACTGATGATCCACCTACAAATGTGAACTGACGTTCAAAAATAAAACATTTGAAAATGGACCATTTTCCACATTTCTGAAGCATGACGTAATGGGGGGGTGTTATCTCTTTTGTCGAAAATCAGCCGTTTTTGCTCGAACATTAAATGCCTCCAAATGGTATTTAATTAACTTCCCGGGGTGAAGAAACCCTTTTTGAGAACTCAGAGTGAGTAAATTGGCCATTTTCATGCACTTTTAACCATTCCATAAATCTTGTGTTTTGGGCCCCTGGAAGCATGAAAATCACTTTAAACATGCTAATTTTAGCTCTAACACTGATGATCCACCTACAAATGTGAACTGACGTTCAAAAATAAAACATTTGAAAACGGACCATTTTCCACATTTCTGAAGCATGACGTAATGGGGGGGTGTTATCTCTTTTGTCGAAAATCAGCCGTTTTTGCTCGAACATTAAATGCCTCCAAATGGTACTTAATTAACTTCCCGGGGTGAAGAAACCCTTTTTGAGAACTCAGAGTGAGTAAATTGGCCATTTTCATGCACTTTTAACCATTCCATAAATCTTGTGTTTAGGGCCCCTGGAAGCATGAAAATCACTTTAAACATGCTAATTTTAGCTCTATCACTGATGATCCACCTACAAATGTGAACTGACGTTCAAAAATAAAACATTTGAAAACGGACCATTTTCCACATTTCTGAAGCATGACGTAATGGGGGGTGTTATCTCTTTTGTCGAAAATCAGCCGTTTTTGCTCGAACATTAAATGCCTCCAAATGGTATTTAATTAACTTCCCGGGGTGAAGAAACCCTTTTTGAGAACTCAGAGTGAGTAAATTGGCCATTTTCATGCACTTTTAACCATTCCATAAATCTTGTGTTTTGGGCCCCTGGAAGCATGAAAATCACTTTAAACATGCTAATTTTAGCTTTAACACTGATGATCCACCTACAAATGTGAACTGACGTTCAAAAATTAAACATTTGAAAACGGACCATTTTCCACATTTCCGGAGCATGTCGTAATGGGGGGGTGTTATCTCTTTTGTCGAAAATCAGCAGTTTTTGCTCGAACATTAAATGCCTCCAAATGGTATTTATTTCACTTCCCGAGCCCCTGGAAGCATGAAAATCACTTTAAACATGCTAATTTTAGCTCTAACACTGATGATCCACCTACAAATGTGAACTGACGTTCAAAAATAAAACATTTGAAAACGGACCATTTTCCACATTTATGAAGCATGACGTAATGGGGGGGTGTTATCTCTTTTGTCGAAAATCAGCCGTTTTTGCTCGAACATTAAATGCCTCCAAATGGTATTTAATTAACTTCCCGGGGTGAAGAAACCCTTTTTGAGAACTCAGAGTGAGTAAATTGGCCATTTTCATGCACTTTTAACCATTCCATAAATCTTGTGTTTTGGGCCGCTGGAAGCATGAAAATCACTTTAAACATGCTAATTTTAGCTCTAACACTGATGATCCACCTACAAATGTGAACTGACGTTCAAAAATAAAACATTTGAAAACGGACCATTTTCCACATTTCTGAAGCATGACGTAATGGGGGGGTGTTATCTCTTTTGTCGAAAATCAGCCGTTTTTGCTCGAACATTAAATGCCTCCAAATGGTATTTAATTAACTTCCCGAGCCCCTGGAAGCATGAAAATCACTTTAAACATGCTAATTTTAGCTCTAACACTGATGATCCACCTACAAATGTGAACTGACGTTCAAAAATAAAACATTTGAAAACGGACCATTTTCCACATTTCTGAGGCATGACGTAATGGGGGGTTTTATCTCTTTTGTCGAAAATCAGCCGTTTTTGCTCGAACATTAAATGCCTCCAAATGGTATTTAAATGACTTCCCGGGGTGAAGAAACCCTTTTTGAGAACTCAGAGTGAGTAAATTGGCCATTTTCATGCACTTTTAACCATTCCATAAATCTTGTGTTTTGGGCCCCTGGAAGCATGAAAATCACTTTAAACATGCTAATTTTAGCTCTAACACTGATGATCCACCTACAAATGTGAACTGACGTTCAAAAATAAAACATTTGAAAACGGACCATTTTCCAGATTTCTGAAGCATGACGTAATGGGGGGGTGTTATCTCTTTTGTCGAAAATCAGCCGTTTTTGCTCGAACATTAAATGACTCCAAATGGTATTTAATTAACTTCCCGAGCCCCTGGAAGCATGAAAATCACTTTAAACATGCTAATTTTAGCTCTAACACTGATGATCCACCTACAAATGTGAACTGACGTTCAAAAAAAAAACATTTGAAAATGGACCATTTTCCACATTTCTGAAGCATGACGTAATGGGGGGGTGTTATCTCTTTTGTCGAAAATCAGCCGTTTTTGCTCGAACATTAAATGCCTCCAAATGGTATTTAATTAACTTCCCGGGGTGAAGAAACCCTTTTTGAGAACTCAGAGTGAGTAAATTGGCCATTTTCATGCACTTTTAACCATTCCATAAATCTTGTGTTTTGGGCCCCTGGAAGCATGAAAATCACTTTAAACATGCTAATTTTAGCTCTAACACTGATGATCCACCTACAAATGTGAACTGACGTTCAAAAATAAAACATTTGAAAACGGACCATTTTCCACATTTCTGAAGCGTATCTCTTTTGTCGAAAATCAGCCGTTTTTGCTCGAACATTAAATGCCTCCAAATGGTATTTAATTAACTTCCCGGGGTGAAGAAACCCTTTTTGAGAACTCAGAGTGAGTAAATTGGCCATTTTCATGCACTTTTAACCATTCCATAAATCTTGTGTTTTGGGCCCCTGGAAGCATGAAAATCACTTTAAACATGCTAATTTTAGCTCTAACACTGATGATCCACCTACAAATGTGAACTGACGTTCAAAAATAAAACATTTGAAAACGGACCATTTTCCAGATTTCTGAAGCATGACGTAATGGGGGGGTGTTATCTCTTTTGTCGAAAATCAGCCGTTTTTGCTCGAACATTAAATTACTCCAAATGGTATTTAATTAACTTCCCGAGCCCCTGGAAGCATGAAAATCACTTTAAACATGCTAATTTTAGCTCTAACACTGATGATCCACCTACAAATGTGAACTGACGTTCAAAAATAAAACATTTGAAAATGGACCATTTTCCACATTTCTGAAGCATGACGTAATGGAGGGGTGTTATCTCTTTTGTCGAAAATCAGCCGTTTTTGCTCGAACATTAAATGCCTCCAAATGGTATTTAATTAACTTCCCGGGGTGAAGAAACCCTTTTTGAGAACTCAGAGTGAGTAAATTGGCCATTTTCATGCACTTTTAACCATTCCATAAATCTTGTGTTTTGGGCCCCTGGAAGCATGAAAATCACTTTAAACATGCTAATTTTAGCTCTAACACTGATGATCCACCTACAAATGTGAACTGACGTTCAAAAATAAAACATTTGAAAACGGACCATTTTCCACATTTCTGAAGCATGACGTAATGGGGGGGTGTTATCTCTTTTGTCGAAAATCAGCCGTTTTTGCTCGAACATTAAATGCCTCCAAATGGTATTTAATTAACTTCCCGAGCCCCTGGAAGCATGAAAATCACTTTAAACATGCTAATTTTAGCTCTAACACTGATGATCCACCTACAAATGTGAACTGACGTTCAAAAATAAAACATTTGAAAACGGACCATTTTCCACATTTCTGAAACATGACGTAATGGGGGGGTGTTATCTCTTTTGTCGAAAATCAGCCGTTTTTGCTCGAACATTAAATGCCTCCAAATGGTATTTAATTAACTTCCCGGGGTGAAGAAACCCTTTTTGAGAACTCAGAGTGAGTAAATTGGCCATTTTCATGCACTTTTAACCATTCCATAAATCTTGTGTTTTGGGCCCCTGGAAGCATGAAAATCACTTTAAACATGCTAATTTTAGCTCTAACACTGATGATCCACCTACAACTGTGAACTGACGTTCAAAAATAAAACATTTGAAAACGGACCATTTTCCACATTTCTGAAGCATGACGTAATGGGGGGGTGTTATCTCTTTTGTCGAAAATCAGCCGTTTTTGCTCGAACATTAAATGCCTCCAAATGGTATTTATTTCACTTCCCGAGCCCCTGGAAGCATGAAAATCACTTTAAACATGCTAATTTTAGCTCTAACACTGATGATCCACCTACAAATGTGAACTGACGTTCAAAAATAAAACATTTGAAAACGGACCATTTTCCACATTTCTGAAGCATGACGTAATGGGGGGGCGTTATCTCTTTTGTCGAAAATCAGCCGATTTTGCTCGAACAGTAAATGCCTCCAAATGGTATTTAATTAACTTCCCGGGGTGAAGAAACCCTTTTTGAGAACTCAGAGTGAGTAAATTGGCCATTTTCATGCACTTTTACCCATTCCATAAATCTTGTGTTTTGGGCCCCTGGAAGCATGAAAATAACTTTAAACATGCTAATTTTAGCTCTAACACTGATGATCCACCTACAAATGTGAACTGACGTTCAAAAATTAAACATTTGAAAACGGACCATTTTCCACATTTCCGAAGCATGTCGTAATGGGGGGGTGTTATCTCTTTTGTCGAAAATCAGCCGTTTTTGCTCGAACATTAAATGCCTCCAAATGGTATTTATTTCACTTCCCGAGCCCCTGGAAGCATGAAAATCACTTTAAACATGCTAATTTTAGCTCTAACACTGATGATCCACCTACAAATGTGAACTGACATTCAAAAATAAAACATTTGAAAACGGACCATTTTCCACATTTATGAAGCATGATGTACTGGGGGGGTGTTATCTCTTTTGTCGAAAATCAGCCGTTTTTGCTCGAACATTAAATGCCTCCAAATGGTATTTAATTAACTTCCCGGGGTGAAGAAACCCTTTTTGAGAACTCAGAGTGAGTAAATTGGCCATTTTCATGCACTTTTAACCATTCCATAAATCTTGTGTTTTGGGCCCCTGGAAGCATGAAAATCACTTTAAACATGCTAATTTTAGCTCTAACACTGATGATCCACCTACAAATGTGAACTGACGTTCAAAAATAAAACATTTGAAAACGGACCATTTTCCACATTTCTGAAGCATGACGTAATGGGGGGGTGTTATCTCTTTTGTCGAAAATCAGCCGTTTTTGCTCGAACATTAAATGCCTCCAAATGGTATTTAATTAACTTCCCGAGCCCCTGGAAGCATGAAAATCACTTTAAACATGCTAATTTTAGCTCTAACACTGATGATCCACCTACAAATGTGAACTGACGTTCAAAAATAAAACATTTGAAAACGGACCATTTTCCACATTTCTGAAGCATGACGTAATGGGGGGGGGTGTTATCTCTTTTGTCGAAAATCAGCCGTTTTTGCTCGAACATTAAATGCCTCCAAATGGTATTTAATTACCTTCCCGGGGTGAAGAAACCCTTTTTGAGAACTCAGAGTGAGTAAATTGGCCATTTTCATGCACTTTTAACCATTCCATAAATCTTGTGTTTTGGGCCCCTGGAAGCATGAAAATCACTTTAAACATGCTAATTTTAGCTCTAACACTGATGATCCACCTACAAATGTGAACTGACGTTCAAAAATAAAACATTTGAAAACGGACCATTTTCCACATTTCTGAAGCATGACGTAATGGGGGGGTGTTATCTCTTTTGTCGAAAATCAGCCGTTTTTGCTCGAACATTAAATGCCTCCAAATGGTATTTAATTAACTTCCCGGGGTGAAGAAACCCTTTTTGAGAACTCAGAGTGAGTAAATTGGCCATTTTCATGCACTTTTAACCATTCCATAAATCTTGTGTTTTGGGCCCCTGGAAGCATGAAAATAACTTTAAACATGCTAATTTTAGCTCTAACACTGATGATCCACCTACAAATGTGAACTGACGTTCAAAAATAAAACATTTGAAAACGGACCATTTTCCACATTTCTGAAGCATGACGTAATGGGGGGGTGTTATCTCTTTTGTCGAAAATCAGCCGTTTTTGCTCGAACATTAAATGCCTCCAAATGGTATTTATTTCACTTCCCGAGCCCCTGGAAGCATGAAAATCACTTTAAACATGCTAATTTTAGCTCTAACACTGATGATCCACCTACAAATGTGAACTGACGTTCAAAAATAAAACATTTGAAAACGGACCATTTTCCACATTTCTGAAGCATGACGTAATGGGGGGGTGTTATCTCTTTTGTCAAAAATCAGCCGTTTTTGCTCGAACATTAAATGCCTCCAAATGGTATTTAATTAACTTCCCGAGCCCCTGGAAGCATGAAAATCACTTTAAACATGCTAATTTTAGCTCTAACACTGATGATCCACCTACAAATGTGAACTGACGTTCAAAAATAAAACATTTGAAAACGGACCATTTTCCACATTTCTGAAGCATGACGTAATGGGGGGGTGTTATCTCTTTTGTCGAAAATCAGCCGTTTTTGCTCGAACATTAAATGCCTCCAAATGGTATTTACTTAACTTCCCGGGGTGAAGAAACCCTTTTTGAGAACTCAGAGTGAGTAAATTGGCCATTTTCATGCACTTTTAACCATTCCATAAATCTTGTATTTTGGGCCCCTGGAAGCATGAAAATCACTTTAAACATGCTAATTTTAGCTCTAACACTGATGATCCACCTACAAATGTGAACTGACGTTCAAAAATAAAACATTTGAAAACGGACCATTTTCCACATTTCTGAAGCATGACGTAAAGGGGGGGTGTTATCTCTTTTGTCGAAAATCAGCCGTTTTTGCTCGAACATTAAATGCCTCCAAATGGTATTTATTTCACTTCCCGAGCCCCTGGAAGCATGAAAATCACTTTAAACATGCTAATTTTAGCTCTAACACTGATGATCCACCTACAAATGTGAACTGACGTTCAAAAATAAAACATTTGAAAACGGACCATTTTCCACATTTCTGAAGCATGACGTAATGGGGGGGTGTTATCTCTTTTGTCGAAAATCAGCCGTTTTTGCTCGAACATTAAATGCCTCCAAATGGTATTTAATTAACTTCCCGAGCCCCTGGAAGCATGAAAATCACTTTAAACATGCTAATTTTAGCTCTAACACTGATGATCCACCTACAAATGTGAACTGACGTTCAAAAATAAAACATTTGAAAACGGACCATTTTCCACATTTCTGAAGCATGACGTAATGGGGGGGGTGTTATCTCTTTTGTCGAAAATCAGCCGTTTTTGCTCGAACATTAAATGCCTCCAAATGGTATTTAATTACCTTCCCGGGGTGAAGAAACCCTTTTTGAGAACTTAGAGTGAGTAAATTGGCCATTTTCATGCACTTTTAACCATTCCATAAATCTTGTGTTTTGGGCCCCTGGAAGCATGAAAATCACTTTAAACATGCTAATTTTAGCTCTAACACTGATGATCCACCTACAAATGTGAACTGACGTTCAAAAATAAAACATTTGAAAACGGACCATTTTCCACATTTCTGAAGCATGACGTAATGGGGGGGTGTTATCTCTTTTGTCGAAAATCAGCCGTTTTTGCTCGAACATTAAATGCCTCCAAATGGTATTTAATTAACTTCCCGGGGTGAAGAAACCCTTTTTGAGAACTCAGAGTGAGTAAATTGGCCATTTTCATGCACTTTTAACCATTCCATAAATCTTGTGTTTTGGGCCCCTGGAAGCATGAAAATAACTTTAAACATGCTAATTTTAGCTCTAACACTGATGATCCACCTACAAATGTGAACTGACGTTCAAAAATAAAACATTTGAAAACGGACCATTTTCCACATTTCTGAAGCATGACGTAATGGGGGGGTGTTATCTCTTTTATCGAAAATCAGCCGTTTTTGCTCGAACATTAAATGCCTCCAAATGGTATTTATTTCACTTCCCGAGCCCCTGGAAGCATGAAAATCACTTTAAACATGCTAATTTTAGCTCTAACACTGATGATCCACCTACAAATGTGAACTGACGTTCAAAAATAAAACATTTGAAAACGGACCATTTTCCACATTTCTGAAGCATGACGTAATGGGGGGGTGTTATCTCTTTTGTCAAAAATCAGCCGTTTTTGCTCGAACATTAAATGCCTCCAAATGGTATTTAATTAACTTCCCGAGCCCCTGGAAGCATGAAAATCACTTTAAACATGCTAATTTTAGCTCTAACACTGATGATCCACCTACAAATGTGAACTGACGTTCAAAAATAAAACATTTGAAAACGGACCATTTTCCACATTTCTGAAGCATGACGTAATGGGGGGGTGTTATCTCTTTTGTCGAAAATCAGCCGTTTTTGCTCGAACATTAAATGCCTCCAAATGGTATTTAATTAACTTCCCGGGGTGAAGAAACCCTTTTTGAGAACTCAGAGTGAGTAAATTGGCCATTTTCATGCACTTTTAACCATTCCATAAATCTTGTATTTTGGGCCCCTGGAAGCATGAAAATCACTTTAAACATGCTAATTTTAGCTCTAACACTGATGATCCACCTACAAATGTGAACTGACGTTCAAAAATAAAACATTTGAAAACGGACCATTTTCCACATTTCTGAAGCATGACGTAAAGGGGGGGTGTTATCTCTTTTGTCGAAAATCAGCCGTTTTTGCTCGAACATTAAATGCCTCCTAATGGTATTTATTTCACTTCCCGAGCCCCTGGAAGCATGAAAATCACTTTAAACATGCTAATTTTAGCTCTAACACTGATGATCCACCTACAAATGTGAACTGACGTTCAAAAATAAAACATTTGAAAACGGACCATTTTCCACATTTCTGAAGCATGACGTAATGGGGGGGTGTTATCTCTTTTGTCGAAAATCAGCCGTTTTTGCTCGAACATTAAATGCCTCCAAATGGTATTTAATTAACTTCCCGAGCCCCTGGAAGCATGAAAATCACTTTAAACATGCTAATTTTAGCTCTAACACTGATGATCCACCTACAAATGTGAACTGACGTTCAAAAATAAAACATTTGAAAACGGACCATTTTCCACATTTCTGAAGCATGACGTAATGGGGGGGTGTTATCTCTTTTGTCGAAAATCAGCCGTTTTTGCTCGAACATTAAATGCCTCCAAATGGTATTTAATTAACTTCCCGAGCCCCTGGAAGCATGAAAATCACTTTAAACATGCTAATTTTAGCTCTAACACTGATGATCCACCTACAAATGTGAACTGACGTTCAAAAATAAAACATTTGAAAACGGACCATTTTCCACATTTCTGAAGCATGACGTAATGGGGGGTGTTATCTCTTTTGTCGAAAATCAGCCGTTTTTGCTCGAACATTAAATGCCTCCAAATGGTATTTAATTAACTTCCCGAGCCCCTGGAAGCATGACAATCACTTTAAACATGCTAATTTTAGCTCTAACACTGATGATCCACCTACAAATGTGAACTGACGTTCAAAAATAAAACATTTGAAAACGGACCATTTTCCACATTTCTGAAGCATGACGTAATGGGGGGGTGTTATCTCTTTTGTCGAAAATCAGCCGTTTTTGCTCGAACATTAAATGCCTCCAAATGGTATTTAATTAACTTCCCGAGCCCCTGGAAGCATGAAAATCACTTTAAACATGCTAATTTTAGCTCTAACACTGATGATCCACCTACAAATGTGAACTGACGTTCAAAAATAAAACATTTGAAAACGGACCATTTTCCACATTTCTGAAGCATGACGTAATGGGGGGGGGTGTTATCTCTTTTGTCGAAAATCAGCCGTTTTTGCTTGAACATTAAATGCCTCCAAATGGTATTTAATTAACTTCCCGGGGTGAAGAAACCCTTTTTGAGAACTCAGAGTAAGTAAATTGGCCATTTTCATGCACTTTTAACCATTCCATAAATCTTGTGTTTTGGGCCCCTGGAAGCATGAAAATCACTTTAAACATGCTAATTTTAGCTCTAACACTGATGATCCACCTACAAATGTGAACTGACGTTCAAAAATAAAACATTTGAAAACGGACCATTTTCCACATTTCTGAAGCATGACGTAATGGGGGGGTGTTATCTCTTTTGTCGAAAATCAGCCGTTTTTGCTCGAACATTAAATGCCTCCAAATGGTATTTAATTAACTTCCCGAGCCCCTGGAAGCATGAAAATCACTTTAAACATGCTAATTTTAGCTCTAACACTGATGATCCACCTACAAATGTGAACTGACGTTCAAAAATAAAACATTTGAAAACGGACCATTTTCCACATTTCTGAAGCATGACGTAATGGGGGGGTTTTATCTCTTTTGTCGAAAATCAGCCGTTTTTGCTCGAACATTAAATGCCTCCAAATGGTATTTAAATAACTTCCCGGGGTGAAGAAACCCTTTTTGAGAACTCAGAGTAAGTAAATTGGCCATTTTCATGCACTTTTAACCATTCCATAAATCTTGTGTTTTGGGCCCCTGGAAGCATGAAAATCACTTTAAACATGCTAATTTTAGCTCTAACACTGATGATCCACCTACAAATGTGAACTGACGTTCAAAAATAAAACATTTGAAAACGGACCATTTTCCACATTTCTGAAGCATGACGTAATGGGGGGGTGTTATCTCTTTTGTCGAAAATCAGCCGTTTTTGCTCGAACATTAAATGCCTGCAAATGGTATTTAATTAACTTTCCGGGGTGAAGAAACCCTTTTTGAGAACTCAGAGTGAGTAAATTGGCCATTTTCATGCACTTTTAACCATTCCATAAATCTTGTGTTTTGGGCCCCTGGAAGCATGAAAATCACTTTAAACATGCTAATTTTAGCTCTAACACTGATGATCCACCTACAAATGTGAACTGACGTTCAAAAATAAAACATTTGAAAACGGACCATTTTCCAGATTTCTGAAGCATGACGTAATGGGGGGGTGTTATCTCTTTTGTCGAAAATCAGCCGTTTTTGCTCGAACATTAAATGACTCCAAATGGTATTTAATTAACTTCCCGAGCCCCTGGAAGCATGAAAATCACTTTAAACATGCTAATTTTAGCTCTAACACTGATGATCCACCTACAAATTTGAACTGACGTTCAAAAATAAAACATTTGAAAATGGACCATTTTCCACATTTCTGAAGCATGACGTAATGGGGGGGTGTTATCTCTTTTGTCGAAAATCAGCCGTTTTTGCTCGAACATTAAATGCCTCCAAATGGTATTTAATTAACTTCCCGGGGTGAAGAAACCCTTTTTGAGAACTCAGAGTGAGTAAATTGGCCATTTTCATGCACTTTTAACCATTCCATAAATCTTGTGTTTAGGGCCCCTGGAAGCATGAAAATCACTTTAAACATGCTAATTTTAGCTCTAACACTGATGATCCACCTACAAATGTGAACTGACGTTCAAAAATAAAACATTTGAAAACGGACAATTTTCCACATTTCTGAAGCATGACGTAATGGGGGGTGTTATCTCTTTTGTCGAAAATCAGCCGTTTTTGCTCGAACATTAAATGCCTCCAAATGGTATTTAATTAACTTCCCGGGGTGAAGAAACCCTTTTTGAGAACTCAGAGTGAGTAAATTGGCCATTTTCATGCACTTTTAACCATTCCATAAATCTTGTGTTTTGGGCCCCTGGAAGCATGAAAATCACTTTAAACATGCTAATTTTAGCTCTAACACTGATGATCCACCTACAAATGTGAACTGACGTTCAAAAATAAAACATTTGAAAACGGACCATTTTCTACATTTATGAAGCATGATGTAATGGGGGGGTGTTATCTCTTTTGTCGAAAATCAGCCGTTTTTGCTCGAACATTAAATGCCTCCAAATGGTATTTAATTAACTTCCCGGGGTGAAGAAACCCTTTTTGAGAACTCAGAGTGAGTAAATTGGCCATTTTCATGCACTTTTAACCATTCCATAAATCTTGTGTTTTGGGCCCCTGGAAGCATGAAAATCACTTTAAACATGCTAATTTTAGCTCTAACACTGATGATCCACCTACAAATGTGAACTGACGTTCAAAAATAAAACATTTGAAAACGGACCATTTTCCACATTTCTGAAGCATGACGTAATGGGGGGGTGTTATCTCTTTTGTCGAAAATCAGCCGTTTTTGCTCGAACATTAAATGCCTCCAAATGGTATTTAATTAACTTCCCGAGCCCCTGGAAGCATGAAAATCACTTTAAACATGCTAATTTTAGCTCTAACACTGATGATCCACCTACAAATGTGAACTGACGTTCAAAAATAAAACATTTGAAAACGGACCATTTTCCACATTTCTGAAGCATGACGTAATGGGGGGGTTTTATCTCTTTTGTCGAAAATCAGCCGTTTTTGCTCGAACATTAAATGCCTCCAAATGGTATTTAAATAACTTCCCGGGGTGAAGAAACCCTTTTTGAGAACTCAGAGTAAGTAAATTGGCCATTTTCATGCACTTTTAACCATTCCATAAATCTTGTGTTTTGGGCCCCTGGAAGCATGAAAATCACTTTAAACATGCTAATTTTAGCTCTAACACTGATGATCCACCTACAAATGTGAACTGACGTTCAAAAATAAAACATTTGAAAACGGACCATTTTCCACATTTCTGAAGCATGACGTAATGGGGGGGTGTTATCTCTTTTGTCGAAAATCAGCCGTTTTTGCTCGAACATTAAATGCCTCCAAATGGTATTTAATTAACTTCCCGAGCCCCTGGAAGCATGAAAATCACTTTAAACATGCTAATTTTAGCTCTAACACTGATGATCCACCTACAAATGTGAACTGACGTTCAAAAATAAAACATTTGAAAACGGACCATTTTCCACATTTCTGAAGCATGACGTAATGGGGGGGTTTTATCTCTTTTGTCGAAAATCAGCCGTTTTTGCTCGAACATTAAATGCCTCCAAATGGTATTTAAATAACTTCCCGGGGTGAAGAAACCCTTTTTGAGAACTCAGAGTAAGTAAATTGGCCATTTTCATGCACTTTTAACCATTCCATAAATCTTGTGTTTTGGGCCCCTGGAAGCATGAAAATCACTTTAAACATGCTAATTTTAGCTCTAACACTGATGATCCACCTACAAATGTGAACTGACGTTCAAAAATAAAACATTTGAAAACGGACCATTTTCCACATTTCTGAAGCATGACGTAATGGGGGGGTGTTATCTCTTTTGTCGAAAATCAGCCGTTTTTGCTCGAACATTAAATGCCTGCAAATGGTATTTAATTAACTTTCCGGGGTGAAGAAACCCTTTTTGAGAACTCAGAGTGAGTAAATTGGCCATTTTCATGCACTTTTAACCATTCCATAAATCTTGTGTTTTGGGCCCCTGGAAGCATGAAAATCACTTTAAACATGCTAATTTTAGCTCTAACACTGATGATCCACCTACAAATGTGAACTGACGTTCAAAAATAAAACATTTGAAAACGGACCATTTTCCAGATTTCTGAAGCATGACGTAATGGGGGGGTGTTATCTCTTTTGTCGAAAATCAGCCGTTTTTGCTCGAACATTAAATGACTCCAAATGGTATTTAATTAACTTCCCGAGCCCCTGGAAGCATGAAAATCACTTTAAACATGCTAATTTTAGCTCTAACACTGATGATCCACCTACAAATTTGAACTGACGTTCAAAAATAAAACATTTGAAAATGGACCATTTTCCACATTTCTGAAGCATGACGTAATGGGGGGGTGTTATCTCTTTTGTCGAAAATCAGCCGTTTTTGCTCGAACATTAAATGCCTCCAAATGGTATTTAATTAACTTCCCGGGGTGAAGAAACCCTTTTTGAGAACTCAGAGTGAGTAAATTGGCCATTTTCATGCACTTTTAACCATTCCATAAATCTTGTGTTTAGGGCCCCTGGAAGCATGAAAATCACTTTAAACATGCTAATTTTAGCTCTAACACTGATGATCCACCTACAAATGTGAACTGACGTTCAAAAATAAAACATTTGAAAACGGACAATTTTCCACATTTCTGAAGCATGACGTAATGGGGGGTGTTATCTCTTTTGTCGAAAATCAGCCGTTTTTGCTCGAACATTAAATGCCTCCAAATGGTATTTAATTAACTTCCCGGGGTGAAGAAACCCTTTTTGAGAACTCAGAGTGAGTAAATTGGCCATTTTCATGCACTTTTAACCATTCCATAAATCTTGTGTTTTGGGCCCCTGGAAGCATGAAAATCACTTTAAACATGCTAATTTTAGCTCTAACACTGATGATCCACCTACAAATGTGAACTGACGTTCAAAAATAAAACATTTGAAAACGGACCATTTTCTACATTTATGAAGCATGATGTAATGGGGGGGTGTTATCTCTTTTGTCGAAAATCAGCCGTTTTTGCTCGAACATTAAATGCCTCCAAATGGTATTTAATTAACTTCCCGGGGTGAAGAAACCCTTTTTGAGAACTCAGAGTGAGTAAATTGGCCATTTTCATGCACTTTTAACCATTCCATAAATCTTGTGTTTTGGGCCCCTGGAAGCATGAAAATCACTTTAAACATGCTAATTTTAGCTCTAACACTGATGATCCACCTACAAATGTGAACTGACGTTCAAAAATAAAACATTTGAAAACGGACCATTTTCCACATTTCTGAAGCATGACGTAATGGGGGGGTGTTATCTCTTTTGTCGAAAATCAGCCGTTTTTGCTCGAACATTAAATGCCTCCAAATGGTATTTAATTAACTTCCCGAGCCCCTGGAAGCATGAAAATCACTTTAAACATGCTAATTTTAGCTCTAACACTGATGATCCACCTACAAATGTGAACTGACGTTCAAAAATAAAACATTTGAAAACGGACCATTTTCCACATTTCTGAAGCATGACGTAATGGGGGGGTTTTATCTCTTTTGTCGAAAATCAGCCGTTTTTGCTCGAACATTAAATGCCTCCAAATGGTATTTAAATAACTTCCCGGGGTGAAGAAACCCTTTTTGAGAACTCAGAGTAAGTAAATTGGCCATTTTCATGCACTTTTAACCATTCCATAAATCTTGTGTTTTGGGCCCCTGGAAGCATGAAAATCACTTTAAACATGCTAATTTTAGCTCTAACACTGATGATCCACCTACAAATGTGAACTGACGTTCAAAAATAAAACATTTGAAAACGGACCATTTTCCACATTTCTGAAGCATGACGTAATGGGGGGGTGTTATCTCTTTTGTCGAAAATCAGCCGTTTTTGCTCGAACATTAAATGCCTCCAAATGGTATTTAATTAACTTCCCGAGCCCCTGGAAGCATGAAAATCACTTTAAACATGCTAATTTTAGCTCTAACACTGATGATCCACCTACAAATGTGAACTGACGTTCAAAAATAAAACATTTGAAAACGGACCATTTTCCACATTTCTGAAGCATGACGTAATGGGGGGGTTTTATCTCTTTTGTCGAAAATCAGCCGTTTTTGCTCGAACATTAAATGCCTCCAAATGGTATTTAAATAACTTCCCGGGGTGAAGAAACCCTTTTTGAGAACTCAGAGTAAGTAAATTGGCCATTTTCATGCACTTTTAACCATTCCATAAATCTTGTGTTTTGGGCCCCTGGAAGCATGAAAATCACTTTAAACATGCTAATTTTAGCTCTAACACTGATGATCCACCTACAAATGTGAACTGACGTTCAAAAATAAAACATTTGAAAACGGACCATTTTCCACATTTCTGAAGCATGACGTAATGGGGGGGTGTTATCTCTTTTGTCGAAAATCAGCCGTTTTTGCTCGAACATTAAATGCCTGCAAATGGTATTTAATTAACTTTCCGGGGTGAAGAAACCCTTTTTGAGAACTCAGAGTGAGTAAATTGGCCATTTTCATGCACTTTTAACCATTCCATAAATCTTGTGTTTTGGGCCCCTGGAAGCATGAAAATCACTTTAAACATGCTAATTTTAGCTCTAACACTGATGATCCACCTACAAATGTGAACTGACGTTCAAAAATAAAACATTTGAAAACGGACCATTTTCCAGATTTCTGAAGCATGACGTAATGGGGGGGTGTTATCTCTTTTGTCGAAAATCAGCCGTTTTTGCTCGAACATTAAATGACTCCAAATGGTATTTAATTAACTTCCCGAGCCCCTGGAAGCATGAAAATCACTTTAAACATGCTAATTTTAGCTCTAACACTGATGATCCACCTACAAATTTGAACTGACGTTCAAAAATAAAACATTTGAAAATGGACCATTTTCCACATTTCTGAAGCATGACGTAATGGGGGGGTGTTATCTCTTTTGTCGAAAATCAGCCGTTTTTGCTCGAACATTAAATGCCTCCAAATGGTATTTAATTAACTTCCCGGGGTGAAGAAACCCTTTTTGAGAACTCAGAGTGAGTAAATTGGCCATTTTCATGCACTTTTAACCATTCCATAAATCTTGTGTTTAGGGCCCCTGGAAGCATGAAAATCACTTTAAACATGCTAATTTTAGCTCTAACACTGATGATCCACCTACAAATGTGAACTGACGTTCAAAAATAAAACATTTGAAAACGGACAATTTTCCACATTTCTGAAGCATGACGTAATGGGGGGTGTTATCTCTTTTGTCGAAAATCAGCCGTTTTTGCTCGAACATTAAATGCCTCCAAATGGTATTTAATTAACTTCCCGGGGTGAAGAAACCCTTTTTGAGAACTCAGAGTGAGTAAATTGGCCATTTTCATGCACTTTTAACCATTCCATAAATCTTGTGTTTTGGGCCCCTGGAAGCATGAAAATCACTTTAAACATGCTAATTTTAGCTCTAACACTGATGATCCACCTACAAATGTGAACTGACGTTCAAAAATAAAACATTTGAAAACGGACCATTTTCTACATTTATGAAGCATGATGTAATGGGGGGGTGTTATCTCTTTTGTCGAAAATCAGCCGTTTTTGCTCGAACATTAAATGCCTCCAAATGGTATTTAATTAACTTCCCGGGGTGAAGAAACCCTTTTTGAGAACTCAGAGTGAGTAAATTGGCCATTTTCATGCACTTTTAACCATTCCATAAATCTTGTGTTTTGGGCCCCTGGAAGCATGAAAATCACTTTAAACATGCTAATTTTAGCTCTAACACTGATGATCCACCTACAAATGTGAACTGACGTTCAAAAATAAAACATTTGAAAACGGACCATTTTCCACATTTCTGAAGCATGACGTAATGGGGGGGTGTTATCTCTTTTGTCGAAAATCAGCCGTTTTTGCTCGAACATTAAATGCCTCCAAATGGTATTTAATTAACTTCCCGAGCCCCTGGAAGCATGAAAATCACTTTAAACATGCTAATTTTAGCTCTAACACTGATGATCCACCTACAAATGTGAACTGACGTTCAAAAATAAAACATTTGAAAACGGACCATTTTCCACATTTCTGAAGCATGACGTAATGGGGGGGTTTTATCTCTTTTGTCGAAAATCAGCCGTTTTTGCTCGAACATTAAATGCCTCCAAATGGTATTTAAATAACTTCCCGGGGTGAAGAAACCCTTTTTGAGAACTCAGAGTAAGTAAATTGGCCATTTTCATGCACTTTTAACCATTCCATAAATCTTGTGTTTTGGGCCCCTGGAAGCATGAAAATCACTTTAAACATGCTAATTTTAGCTCTAACACTGATGATCCACCTACAAATGTGAACTGACGTTCAAAAATAAAACATTTGAAAACGGACCATTTTCCACATTTCTGAAGCATGACGTAATGGGGGGGTGTTATCTCTTTTGTCGAAAATCAGCCGTTTTTGCTCGAACATTAAATGCCTCCAAATGGTATTTAATTAACTTCCCGAGCCCCTGGAAGCATGAAAATCACTTTAAACATGCTAATTTTAGCTCTAACACTGATGATCCACCTACAAATGTGAACTGACGTTCAAAAATAAAACATTTGAAAACGGACCATTTTCCACATTTCTGAAGCATGACGTAATGGGGGGGTTTTATCTCTTTTGTCGAAAATCAGCCGTTTTTGCTCGAACATTAAATGCCTCCAAATGGTATTTAAATAACTTCCCGGGGTGAAGAAACCCTTTTTGAGAACTCAGAGTAAGTAAATTGGCCATTTTCATGCACTTTTAACCATTCCATAAATCTTGTGTTTTGGGCCCCTGGAAGCATGAAAATCACTTTAAACATGCTAATTTTAGCTCTAACACTGATGATCCACCTACAAATGTGAACTGACGTTCAAAAATAAAACATTTGAAAACGGACCATTTTCCACATTTCTGAAGCATGACGTAATGGGGGGGTGTTATCTCTTTTGTCGAAAATCAGCCGTTTTTGCTCGAACATTAAATGCCTGCAAATGGTATTTAATTAACTTTCCGGGGTGAAGAAACCCTTTTTGAGAACTCAGAGTGAGTAAATTGGCCATTTTCATGCACTTTTAACCATTCCATAAATCTTGTGTTTTGGGCCCCTGGAAGCATGAAAATCACTTTAAACATGCTAATTTTAGCTCTAACACTGATGATCCACCTACAAATGTGAACTGACGTTCAAAAATAAAACATTTGAAAACGGACCATTTTCCAGATTTCTGAAGCATGACGTAATGGGGGGGTGTTATCTCTTTTGTCGAAAATCAGCCGTTTTTGCTCGAACATTAAATGACTCCAAATGGTATTTAATTAACTTCCCGAGCCCCTGGAAGCATGAAAATCACTTTAAACATGCTAATTTTAGCTCTAACACTGATGATCCACCTACAAATTTGAACTGACGTTCAAAAATAAAACATTTGAAAATGGACCATTTTCCACATTTCTGAAGCATGACGTAATGGGGGGGTGTTATCTCTTTTGTCGAAAATCAGCCGTTTTTGCTCGAACATTAAATGCCTCCAAATGGTATTTAATTAACTTCCCGGGGTGAAGAAACCCTTTTTGAGAACTCAGAGTGAGTAAATTGGCCATTTTCATGCACTTTTAACCATTCCATAA
The DNA here is from genome assembly GCF_964263255.1 of Lissotriton vulgaris. Lineage (NCBI taxonomy): Eukaryota > Metazoa > Chordata > Amphibia > Caudata > Salamandridae > Lissotriton > Lissotriton vulgaris. The sequence continues at coordinate 53,539 of NW_028247817.1, read as the reverse complement.
ATCTTGTGTTTTGGGCCCCTGGAAGCATGAAAATCACTTTAAACATGCTAATTTTAGCTCTAACACTGATGATCCACCTACAAATGTGAACTGACGTTCAAAAATAAAACATTTGAAAACGGACCATTTTCCACATTTCTGAAGCATGACGTAATGGGGGGGTGTTATCTCTTTTGTCGAAAATCAGCCGTTTTTGCTCGAACATTAAATGCCTCCAAATGGTACTTAATTAACTTCCCGGGGTGAAGAAACCCTTTTTGAGAACTCAGAGTGAGTAAATTGGCCATTTTCATGCACTTTTAACCATTCCATAAATCTTGTGTTTAGGGCCCCTGGAAGCATGAAAATCACTTTAAACATGCTAATTTTAGCTCTATCACTGATGATCCACCTACAAATGTGAACTGACGTTCAAAAATAAAACATTTGAAAACGGACCATTTTCCACATTTCTGAAGCATGACGTAATGGGGGGTGTTATCTCTTTTGTTGAAAATCAGCCGTTTTTGCTCGAACATTAAATGCCTCCAAATGGTATTTAATTAACTTCCCGGGGTGAAGAAACCCTTTTTGAGAACTCAGAGTGAGTAAATTGGCCATTTTCATGCACTTTTAACCATTCCATAAATCTTGTGTTTTGGGCCCCTGGAAGCATGAAAATCACTTTAAACATGCTAATTTTAGCTTTAACACTGATGATCCACCTACAAATGTGAACTGACGTTCAAAAATTAAACATTTGAAAACGGACCATTTTCCACATTTCCGAAGCATGTCGTAATGGGGGGTGTTATCTCTTTTGTCGAAAATCAGCCGTTTTTGCTCGAACATTAAATGCCTCCAAATGGTATTTAATTAACTTCCCGGGGTGAAGAAACCCTTTTTGAGAACTCAGAGTGAGTAAATTGGCCATTTTCATGCACTTTTAACCATTCCATAAATCTTGTGTTTTGGGCCCCTGGAAGCATGAAAATCACTTTAAACATGCTAATTTTAGCTCTAACACTGATGATCCACCTACAAATGTGAACTGACGTTCAAAAATAAAACATTTGAAAACGGACCATTTTCCAGATTTCTGAAGCATGACGTAATGGGGGGGTGTTATCTCTTTTGTCGAAAATCAGCCGTTTTTGCTCGAACATTAAATGACTCCAAATGGTATTTAATTAACTTCCCGAGCCCCTGGAAGCATGAAAATCACTTTAAACATGCTAATTTTAGCTCTAACACTGATGATCCACCTACAAATGTGAACTGACGTTCAAAAATAAAACATTTGAAAATGGACCATTTTCCACATTTCTGAAGCATGACGTAATGGGGGGGTGTTATCTCTTTTGTCGAAAATCAGCCGTTTTTGCTCGAACATTAAATGCCTCCAAATGGTATTTAATTAACTTCCCGGGGTGAAGAAACCCTTTTTGAGAACTCAGAGTGAGTAAATTGGCCATTTTCATGCACTTTTAACCATTCCATAAATCTTGTGTTTTGGGCCCCTGGAAGCATGAAAATCACTTTAAACATGCTAATTTTAGCTCTAACACTGATGATCCACCTACAAATGTGAACTGACGTTCAAAAATAAAACATTTGAAAACGGACCATTTTCCACATTTCTGAAGCATGACGTAATGGGGGGGTGTTATCTCTTTTGTCGAAAATCAGCCGTTTTTGCTCGAACATTAAATGCCTCCAAATGGTACTTAATTAACTTCCCGGGGTGAAGAAACCCTTTTTGAGAACTCAGAGTGAGTAAATTGGCCATTTTCATGCACTTTTAACCATTCCATAAATCTTGTGTTTAGGGCCCCTGGAAGCATGAAAATCACTTTAAACATGCTAATTTTAGCTCTATCACTGATGATCCACCTACAAATGTGAACTGACGTTCAAAAATTAAACATTTGAAAACGGACCATTTTCCACATTTCCGAAGCATGTCGTAATGGGGGGTGTTATCTCTTTTGTCGAAAATCAGCCGTTTTTGCTCGAACATTAAATGCCTCCAAATGGTATTTAATTAACTTCCCGGGGTGAAGAAACCCTTTTTGAGAACTCAGAGTGAGTAAATTGGCCATTTTCATGCACTTTTAACCATTCCATAAATCTTGTGTTTTGGGCCCCTGGAAGCATGAAAATCACTTTAAACATGCTAATTTTAGCTCTAACACTGATGATCCACCTACAAATGTGAACTGACGTTCAAAAATAAAACATTTGAAACCGGACCATTTTCCAGATTTCTGAAGCATGACGTAATGGGGGGGTGTTATCTCTTTTGTCGAAAATCAGCCGTTTTTGCTCGAACATTAAATGACTCCAAATGGTATTTAATTAACTTCCCGAGCCCCTGGAAGCATGAAAATCACTTTAAACATGCTAATTTTAGCTCTAACACTGATGATCCACCTACAAATGTGAACTGACGTTCAAAAATAAAACATTTGAAAATGGACCATTTTCCACATTTCTGAAGCATGACGTAATGGGGGGGTGTTATCTCTTTTGTCGAAAATCAGCCGTTTTTGCTCGAACATTAAATGCCTCCAAATGGTATTTAATTAACTTCCCGGGGTGAAGAAACCCTTTTTGAGAACTCAGAGTGAGTAAATTGGCCATTTTCATGCACTTTTAACCATTCCATAAATCTTGTGTTTTGGGCCCCTGGAAGCATGAAAATCACTTTAAACATGCTAATTTTAGCTCTAACACTGATGATCCACCTACAAATGTGAACTGACGTTCAAAAATAAAACATTTGAAAACGGACCATTTTCCACATTTCTGAAGCATGACGTAATGGGGGGGTGTTATCTCTTTTGTCGAAAATCAGCCGTTTTTGCTCGAACATTAAATGCCTCCAAATGGTACTTAATTAACTTCCCGGGGTGAAGAAACCCTTTTTGAGAACTCAGAGTGAGTAAATTGGCCATTTTCATGCACTTTTAACCATTCCATAAATCTTGTGTTTAGGGCCCCTGGAAGCATGAAAATCACTTTAAACATGCTAATTTTAGCTCTATCACTGATGATCCACCTACAAATGTGAACTGACGTTCAAAAATAAAACATTTGAAAACGGACCATTTTCCACATTTCTGAAGCATGACGTAATGGGGGGTGTTATCTCTTTTGTCGAAAATCAGCCGTTTTTGCTCGAACATTAAATGCCTCCAAATGGTATTTAATTAACTTCCCGGGGTGAAGAAACCCTTTTTGAGAACTCAGAGTGAGTAAATTGGCCATTTTCATGCACTTTTAACCATTCCATAAATCTTGTGTTTTGGGCCCCTGGAAGCATGAAAATCACTTTAAACATGCTAATTTTAGCTTTAACACTGATGATCCACCTACAAATGTGAACTGACGTTCAAAAATTAAACATTTGAAAACGGACCATTTTCCACATTTCCGAAGCATGTCGTAATGGGGGGGTGTTATCTCTTTTGTCGAAAATCAGCAGTTTTTGCTCGAACATTAAATGCCTCCAAATGGTATTTATTTCACTTCCCGAGCCCCTGGAAGCATGAAAATCACTTTAAACATGCTAATTTTAGCTCTAACACTGATGATCCACCTACAAATGTGAACTGACGTTCAAAAATAAAACATTTGAAAACGGACCATTTTCCACATTTATGAAGCATGACGTAATGGGGGGGTGTTATCTCTTTTGTCGAAAATCAGCCGTTTTTGCTCGAACATTAAATGCCTCCAAATGGTATTTAATTAACTTCCCGGGGTGAAGAAACCCTTTTTGAGAACTCAGAGTGAGTAAATTGGCCATTTTCATGCACTTTTAACCATTCCATAAATCTTGTGTTTTGGGCCGCTGGAAGCATGAAAATCACTTTAAACATGCTAATTTTAGCTCTAACACTGATGATCCACCTACAAATGTGAACTGACGTTCAAAAATAAAACATTTGAAAACGGACCATTTTCCACATTTCTGAAGCATGACGTAATGGGGGGGTGTTATCTCTTTTGTCGAAAATCAGCCGTTTTTGCTCGAACATTAAATGCCTCCAAATGGTATTTAATTAACTTCCCGAGCCCCTGGAAGCATGAAAATCACTTTAAACATGCTAATTTTAGCTCTAACACTGATGATCCACCTACAAATGTGAACTGACGTTCAAAAATAAAACATTTGAAAACGGACCATTTTCCACATTTCTGAAGCATGACGTAATGGGGGGGTTTTATCTCTTTTGTCGAAAATCAGCCGTTTTTGCTCGAACATTAAATGCCTCCAAATGGTATTTAAATAACTTCCCGGGGTGAAGAAACCCTTTTTGAGAACTCAGAGTGAGTAAATTGGCCATTTTCATGCACTTTTAACCATTCCATAAATCTTGTGTTTTGGGCCCCTGGAAGCATGAAAATCACTTTAAACATGCTAATTTTAGCTCTAACACTGATGATCCACCTACAAATGTGAACTGACGTTCAAAAATAAAACATTTGAAAACGGACCATTTTCCAGATTTCTGAAGCATGACGTAATGGGGGGGTGTTATCTCTTTTGTCGAAAATCAGCCGTTTTTGCTCGAACATTAAATGACTCCAAATGGTATTTAATTAACTTCCCGAGCCCCTGGAAGCATGAAAATCACTTTAAACATGCTAATTTTAGCTCTAACACTGATGATCCACCTACAAATGTGAACTGACGTTCAAAAAAAAAACATTTGAAAATGGACCATTTTCCACATTTCTGAAGCATGACGTAATGGGGGGGTGTTATCTCTTTTGTCGAAAATCAGCCGTTTTTGCTCGAACATTAAATGCCTCCAAATGGTATTTAATTAACTTCCCGGGGTGAAGAAACCCTTTTTGAGAACTCAGAGTGAGTAAATTGGCCATTTTCATGCACTTTTAACCATTCCATAAATCTTGTGTTTTGGGCCCCTGGAAGCATGAAAATCACTTTAAACATGCTAATTTTAGCTCTAACACTGATGATCCACCTACAAATGTGAACTGACGTTCAAAAATAAAACATTTGAAAACGGACCATTTTCCACATTTCTGAAGCATGATGTAATGGGGGGGTGTTATCTCTTTTGTCGAAAATCAGCCGTTTTTGCTCGAACATTAAATGCCTCCAAATGGTATTTATTTCACTTCCCGAGCCCCTGGAAGCATGAAAATCACTTTAAACATGCTAATTTTAGCTCTAACACTGATGATCCACCTACAAATGTGAACTGACGTTCAAAAATAAAACATTTGAAAACGGACCATTTTCCACATTTCTGAAGCATGATGTAATGGGGGGTGTTATCTCTTTTGTCGAAAATCAGCCGTTTTTGCTCGAACATTAAATGCCTCCAAATGGTATTTAATTAACTTCCCGAGCCCCTGGAAGCATGAAAATCACTTTAAACATGCTAATTTTAGCTCTAACACTGATGATCCACCTACAAATGTGAACTGACGTTCAAAAATAAAACATTTGAAAACGGACCATTTTCCACATTTCTGAAGCGTATCTCTTTTGTCGAAAATCAGCCGTTTTTGCTCGAACATTAAATGCCTCCAAATGGTATTTAATTAACTTCCCGGGGTGAAGAAACCCTTTTTGAGAACTCAGAGTGAGTAAATTGGCCATTTTCATGCACTTTTAACCATTCCATAAATCTTGTGTTTTGGGCCCCTGGAAGCATGAAAATCACTTTAAACATGCTAATTTTAGCTCTAACACTGATGATCCACCTACAAATGTGAACTGACGTTCAAAAATAAAACATTTGAAAACGGACCATTTTCCAGATTTCTGAAGCATGACGTAATGGGGGGGTGTTATCTCTTTTGTCGAAAATCAGCCGTTTTTGCTCGAACATTAAATGACTCCAAATGGTATTTAATTAACTTCCCGAGCCCCTGGAAGCATGAAAATCACTTTAAACATGCTAATTTTAGCTCTAACACTGATGATCCACCTACAAATGTGAACTGACGTTCAAAAATAAAACATTTGAAAATGGACCATTTTCCACATTTCTGAAGCATGACGTAATGGGGGGGTGTTATCTCTTTTGTCGAAAATCAGCCGTTTTTGCTCGAACATTAAATGCCTCCAAATGGTATTTAATTAACTTCCCGGGGTGAAGAAACCCTTTTTGAGAACTCAGAGTGAGTAAATTGGCCATTTTCATGCACTTTTAACCATTCCATAAATCTTGTGTTTTGGGCCCCTGGAAGCATGAAAATCACTTTAAACATGCTAATTTTAGCTCTAACACTGATGATCCACCTACAAATGTGAACTGACGTTCAAAAATAAAACATTTGAAAACGGACCATTTTCCACATTTCTGAAGCATGACGTAATGGGGGGGTGTTATCTCTTTTGTCGAAAATCAGCCGTTTTTGCTCGAACATTAAATGCCTCCAAATGGTATTTAATTAACTTCCCGAGCCCCTGGAAGCATGAAAATCACTTTAAACATGCTAATTTTAGCTCTAACACTGATGATCCACCTACAAATGTGAACTGACGTTCAAAAATAAAACATTTGAAAACGGACCATTTTCCACATTTCTGAAACATGACGTAATGGGGGGGTGTTATCTCTTTTGTCGAAAATCAGCCGTTTTTGCTCGAACATTAAATGCCTCCAAATGGTATTTAATTAACTTCCCGGGGTGAAGAAACCCTTTTTGAGAACTCAGAGTGAGTAAATTGGCCATTTTCATGCACTTTTAACCATTCCATAAATCTTGTGTTTTGGGCCCCTGGAAGCATGAAAATCACTTTAAACATGCTAATTTTAGCTCTAACACTGATGATCCACCTACAACTGTGAACTGACGTTCAAAAATAAAACATTTGAAAACGGACCATTTTCCACATTTCTGAAGCATGACGTAATGGGGGGGTGTTATCTCTTTTGTCGAAAATCAGCCGTTTTTGCTCGAACATTAAATGCCTCCAAATGGTATTTATTTCACTTCCCGAGCCCCTGGAAGCATGAAAATCACTTTAAACATGCTAATTTTAGCTCTAACACTGATGATCCACCTACAAATGTGAACTGACGTTCAAAAATAAAACATTTGAAAACGGACCATTTTCCACATTTCTGAAGCATGACGTAATGGGGGGGCGTTATCTCTTTTGTCGAAAATCAGCCGATTTTGCTCGAACATTAAATGCCTCCAAATGGTATTTAATTAACTTCCCGGGGTGAAGAAACCCTTTTTGAGAACTCAGAGTGAGTAAATTGGCCATTTTCATGCACTTTTACCCATTCCATAAATCTTGTGTTTTGGGCCCCTGGAAGCATGAAAATAACTTTAAACATGCTAATTTTAGCTCTAACACTGATGATCCACCTACAAATGTGAACTGACGTTCAAAAATAAAACATTTGAAAACTGACCATTTTCCACATTTCTGAAGCATGACGTAATGGGGGGTGTTATCTCTTTTGTCGAAAATCAGCCGTTTTTGCTCGAACATTAAATGCCTCCAAATGGTATTTAATTAACTTCCCGAGCCCCTGGAAGCATGAAAATCACTTTAAACATGCTAATTTTAGCTCTAACACTGATGATCCACCTACAAATGTGAACTGACGTTCAAAAATAAAACATTTGAAAACGGACCATTTTCCACATTTCTGAAACATGACGTAATGGGGGGGTGTTATCTCTTTTGTCGAAAATCAGCCGTTTTTGCTCGAACATTAAATGCCTCCAAATGGTATTTAATTAACTTCCCGGGGTGAAGAAACCCTTTTTGAGAACTCAGAGTGAGTAAATTGGCCATTTTCATGCACTTTTAACCATTCCATAAATCTTGTGTTTTGGGCCCCTGGAAGCATGAAAATCACTTTAAACATGCTAATTTTAGCTCTAACACTGATGATCCACCTACAACTGTGAACTGACGTTCAAAAATAAAACATTTGAAAACGGACCATTTTCCACATTTCTGAAGCATGACGTAATGGGGGGGTGTTATCTCTTTTGTCGAAAATCAGCCGTTTTTGCTCGAACATTAAATGCCTCCAAATGGTATTTATTTCACTTCCCGAGCCCCTGGAAGCATGAAAATCACTTTAAACATGCTAATTTTAGCTCTAACACTGATGATCCACCTACAAATGTGAACTGACGTTCAAAAATAAAACATTTGAAAACGGACCATTTTCCACATTTCTGAAGCATGACGTAATGGGGGGGCGTTATCTCTTTTGTCGAAAATCAGCCGTTTTTGCTCGAACATTAAATGCCTCCAAATGGTATTTAATTAACTTCCCGGGGTGAAGAAACCCTTTTTGAGAACTCAGAGTGAGTAAATTGGCCATTTTCATGCACTTTTACCCATTCCATAAATCTTGTGTTTTGGGCCCCTGGAAGCATGAAAATAACTTTAAACATGCTAATTTTAGCTCTAACACTGATGATCCACCTACAAATGTGAACTGACGTTCAAAAATAAAACATTTGAAAACGGACCATTTTCCACATTTCTGAAGCATGACGTAATGGGGGGTGTTATCTCTTTTGTCGAAAATCAGCCGTTTTTGCTCGAACATTAAATACCTCCAAATGGTATTTATTTCACTTCCCGAGCCCCTGGAAGCATGAAAATCACTTTAAACATGCTAATTTTAGCTCTAACACTGATGATCCACCTACAAATGTGAACTGACGTTCAAAAATAAAACATTTGAAAACGGACCATTTTCCACATTTCTGAAGCATGACGTAATGGGGGGTGTTATCTCTTTTGTCGAAAATCAGCCGTTTTTGCTCGAACATTAAATGCCTCCAAATGGTATTTAATTAACTTCCCGGGGTGAAGAAACCCTTTTTGAGAACTCAGAGTGAGTAAATTGGCCATTTTCATGCACTTTTAACCATTCCATAAATCTTGTGTTTTGGGCCCCTGGAAGCATGAAAATCACTTTAAACATGCTAATTTTAGCTCTAACACTGATGATCCACCTACAAATGTGAACTGACGTTCAAAAATAAAACATTTGAAAACGGACCATTTTCCACATTTCTGAAGCATGACGTAATGGGGGGGTGTTATCTCTTTTGTCGAAAATCAGCCGTTTTTGCTCGAACATTAAATGCCTCCAAATGGTATTTAATTAACTTCCCGAGCCCCTGGAAGCATGAAAATCACTTTAAACATGCTAATTTTAGCTCTAACACTGATGATCCACCTACAAATGTGAACTGACGTTCAAAAATAAAACATTTGAAAACGGACCATTTTCCACATTTCTGAAGCATGACGTAATGGGGGGGGTGTTATCTCTTTTGTCGAAAATCAGCCGTTTTTGCTCGAACATTAAATGCCTCCAAATGGTATTTAATTAACTTCCCGGGGTGAAGAAACCCTTTTTGAGAACTCAGAGTGAGTAAATTGGCCATTTTCATGCACTTTTAACCATTCCATAAATCTTGTATTTTGGGCCCCTGGAAGCATGAAAATCACTTTAAACATGCTAATTTTAGCTCTAACACTGATGATCCACCTGCAAATGTGAACTGACGTTCAAAAATAAAACATTTGAAAACGGACCATTTTCCACATTTCTGAAGCATGACGTAATGGGGGGGTGTTATCTCTTTTGTCGAAAATCAGCCGTTTTTGCTCGAACATTAAATGCCTCCAAATGGTATTTATTTCACTTCCCGAGCCCCTGGAAGCATGAAAATCACTTTAAACATGCTAATTTTAGCTCTAACACTGATGATCCACCTACAAATGTGAACTGACGTTCAAAAATAAAACATTTGAAAACGGACCATTTTCCACATTTCTGAAGCATGACGTAATGGGGGGTGTTATCTCTTTTGTCGAAAATCAGCCGTTTTTGCTCGAGCATTAAATGCCTCCAAATGGTATTTAATTAACTTCCCGAGCCCCTGGAAGCATGAAAATCACTTTAAACATGCTAATTTTAGCTCTAACACTGATGATCCACCTACAAATGTGAACTGACGTTCAAAAATAAAACATTTGAAAACGGACCATTTTCCACATTTCTGAAGCAATGACGTAATGGGGGGGTGTTATCTCTTTTGTCGAAAATCAGCCGTTTTTGCTCGAACATTAAATGCCTCCAAATGGTATTTAATTAACTTCCCGAGCCCCTGGAAGCATGAAAATCACTTTAAACATGCTAATTTTAGCTCTAACACTGATGATCCACCTACAAATGTGAACTGACGTTCAAAAATAAAACATTTGAAAACGGACCATTTTCCACATTTCTGAAGCATGACGTAATGGGGGGGTGTTATCTCTTTTGTCGAAAATCAGCCGTTTTTGCTCGAACATTAAATGCCTCCAAATGGTATTTAATTAACTTCCCGAGCCCCTGGAAGCATGACAATCACTTTAAACATGCTAATTTTAGCTCTAACACTGATGATCCACCTACAAATGTGAACTGACGTTCAAAAATAAAACATTTGAAAACGGACCATTTTCCACATTTCTGAAGCATGACGTAATGGGGGGGTGTTATCTCTTTTGTCGAAAATCAGCCGTTTTTGCTCGAACATTAAATGCCTCCAAATGGTATTTATTTCACTTCCCGAGCCCCTGGAAGCATGAAAATCACTTTAAACATGCTAATTTTACCTCTAACACTGATGATCCACCTACAAATGTGAACTGACGTTCAAAAATAAAACATTTGAAAACGGACCATTTTCCACATTTCTGAAGCATGACGTAATGGGGGGGTGTTATCTCTTTTGTCGAAAATCAGCCGTTTTTGCTCGAACATTAAATGCCTCTCAATGGTATTTAATTAACTTCCCGGGGTGAAGAAACCCTTTTTGAGAACTCAGAGTGAGTAAATTGGCCATTTTCATGCACTATTAACCATTCCATAAATCTTGTGTTTTGGGCCCCTGGAAGCATGAAAATCACTTTAAACATGCTAATTTTAGATCTAACACTCATGATCCACCTACAAATGTGAACTGACGTTCAAAAATAAAACATTTGAAAACTGACCATTTTCCACATTTCTGAAGCATGACGTAATGGGGGGGTGTTATCTCTTTTGTCGAAAATCAGCCGTTTTTGCTCGAACATTAAATGCCTCCAAATGGTTTTTATTTCACTTCCCGAGCCCCTGGAAGCATGAAAATCACTTTAAACATGCTAATTTTAGCTCTAACACTGATGATCCACCTACAAATGTGAACTGACGTTCAAAAATAAAACATTTGAAAACGGACCATTTTCCACATTTCTGAAGCATGACGTAATGGGGGGGTGTTATCTCTTTTGTCGAAAATCAGCCGTTTTTGCTCGAACATTAAATGCCTCCAAATGGTATTTATTTCACTTCCCGAGCCCCTGGAAGCATGAAAATCACTTTAAACATGCTAATTTTAGCTCTAACACTGATGATCCACCTACAAATGTGAACTGACGTTCAAAAATAAAACATTTGAAAACGGTCCTTTTTCCACATTTCTGAAGCATGACGTAATGGGGGGGTGTTATCTCTTTTGTCGAAAATCAGCCGTTTTTGCTCGAACATTAAATGCCTCCAAATGGTATTTAATTAACTTCCCGAGCCTCTGGAACATGAAAATCACTTTAAACATGCTAATTTTAGCTCTAACACTGATGATCCACCTACAAATGTGAACTGACGTTCAAAAATAAAACATTTGAAAACAGACCATTTTCCACATTTCTGAAGCATGACGTAATGGGGGGGTGTTATCTCTTTTGTCGAAAATCAGCCGTTTTTGCTCGAACATTAAATGCCTCCAAATGGTATTTAATTAACTTCCCGGGGTGAAGAAACCCTTTTTGAGACCTCAGAGTGAGTAAATTGGCCATTTTCATGCACTTTTAACCATTCCATAAATCTTGTGTTTTGGGCCCCTGGAAGCATGAAAATCACTTTAAACATGCTAATTTTAGCTCTAACACTGATGATCCACCTACAAATGTGAACTGACGTTCAAAAATAAAACATTTGAAAACGGACCATTTTCCACATTTATGAAGCATGACGTAATGGGGGGGTGTTATCTCTTTTGTCGAAAATCAGCCGTTTTTGCTCGAACATTAAATGCCTCCAAATGGTATTTAATTAACTTCCCGAGCCCCTGGAAGCATGAAAATCACTTTAAACATGCTAATTTTAGCTCTAACACTGATGATCCACCTACAAATGTGAACTGACGTTCAAAAATAAAACATTTGAAAACGGACCATTTTCCACATTTCTGAAGCATGACGTAATGGGGGGGGTGTTATCTCTTTTGTCGAAAATCAGCCGTTTTTGCTCGAACATTAAATGCCTCCAAATGGTATTTAATTAACTTCCCGGGGTGAAGAAACCCTTTTTGAGAACTCAGAGTGAGTAAATTGGCCATTTTCATGCACTTTTAACCATTCCATAAATCTTGTGTTTTGGGCCCCTGGAAGCATGAAAATCACTTTAAACATGCTAATTTTAGCTCTAACACTGATGATCCACCTACAAATGTGAACTGACGTTCAAAAATAAAACATTTGAAAACGGACCATTTTCCACATTTCTGAAGCATGACGTAATGGGGGGGTTTTATCTCTTTTGTCGAAAATCAGCCGTTTTTGCTCGAACATTAAATGCCTCCAAATGGTATTTAAATAACTTCCCGGGGTGAAGAAACCCTTTTTGAGAACTCAGAGTAAGTAAATTGGCCATTTTCATGCACTTTTAACCATTCCATAAAGCTTGTGTTTTGGGCCCCTGGAAGCATGAAAATCACTTTAAACATGCTAATTTTAGCTCTAACACTGATGATCCACCTACAAATGTGAACTGACGTTCAAAAATAAAACATTTGAAAACGGACCATTTTCCACATTTCTGAAGCATGACGTAATGGGGGGGTGTTATCTCTTTTGTCGAAAATCAGCCGTTTTTGCTCGAACATTAAATGCCTCCAAATGGTATTTAATTAACTTTCCGGGGTGAAGAAACCCTTTTTGAGAACTCAGAGTGAGTAAATTGGCCATTTTCATGCACTTTTAACCATTCCATAAATCTTGTGTTTTGGGCCCCTGGAAGCATGAAAATCACTTTAAACATGCTAATTTTAGCTCTAACAATGATGATCCACCTACAAATGTGAACTGACGTTCAAAAATAAAACATTTGAAAACGGACCATTTTCCAGATTTCTGAAGCATGACGTAATGGGGGGGTGTTATCTCTTTTGTCGAAAATCAGCCGTTTTTGCTCGAACATTAAATGACTCCAAATGGTATTTAATTAACTTCCCGAGCCCCTGGAAGCATGAAAATCACTTTAAACATGCTAATTTTAGCTCTAACACTGATGATCCACCTACAAATGTGAACTGACGTTCAAAAATAAAACATTTGAAAATGGACCATTTTCCACATTTCTGAAGCATGACGTAATGGGGGGGTGTTATCTCTTTTGTCGAAAATCAGCCGTTTTTGCTCGAACATTAAATGCCTCCAAATGGTACTTAATTAACTTCCCGGGGTGAAGAAACCCTTTTTGAGAACTCAGAGTGAGTAAATTGGCCATTTTCATGCACTTTTAACCATTCCATAAATCTTGTGTTTAGGGCCCCTGGAAGCATGAAAATCACTTTAAACATGCTAATTTTAGCTCTATCACTGATGATCCACCTACAAATGTGAACTGACGTTCAAAAATAAAACATTTGAAAACGGACCATTTTCCACATTTCTGAAGCATGACGTAATGGGGGGTGTTATCTCTTTTGTTGAAAATCAGCCGTTTTTGCTCGAACATTAAATGCCTCCAAATGGTATTTAATTAACTTCCCGGGGTGAAGAAACCCTTTTTGAGAACTCAGAGTGAGTAAATTGGCCATTTTCATGCACTTTTAACCATTCCATAAATCTTGTGTTTTGGGCCCCTGGAAGCATGAAAATCACTTTAAACATGCTAATTTTAGCTTTAACACTGATGATCCACCTACAAATGTGAACTGACGTTCAAAAATTAAACATTTGAAAACGGACCATTTTCCACATTTCCGAAGCATGTCGTAATGGGGGGTGTTATCTCTTTTGTCGAAAATCAGCCGTTTTTGCTCGAACATTAAATGCCTCCAAATGGTATTTAATTAACTTCCCGGGGTGAAGAAACCCTTTTTGAGAACTCAGAGTGAGTAAATTGGCCATTTTCATGCACTTTTAACCATTCCATAAATCTTGTGTTTTGGGCCCCTGGAAGCATGAAAATCACTTTAAACATGCTAATTTTAGCTTTAACACTGATGATCCACCTACAAATGTGAACTGACGTTCAAAAATTAAACATTTGAAAACGGACCATTTTCCACATTTCCGAAGCATGTCGTAATGGGGGGGTGTTATCTCTTTTGTCGAAAATCAGCAGTTTTTGCTCGAACATTAAATGCCTCCAAATGGTATTTATTTCACTTCCCGAGCCCCTGGAAGCATGAAAATCACTTTAAACATGCTAATTTTAGCTCTAACACTGATGATCCACCTACAAATGTGAACTGACGTTCAAAAATAAAACATTTGAAAACGGACCATTTTCCACATTTATGAAGCATGACGTAATGGGGGGGTGTTATCTCTTTTGTCGAAAATCAGCCGTTTTTGCTCGAACATTAAATGCCTCCAAATGGTATTTAATTAACTTCCCGGGGTGAAGAAACCCTTTTTGAGAACTCAGAGTGAGTAAATTGGCCATTTTCATGCACTTTTAACCATTCCATAAATCTTGTGTTTTGGGCCGCTGGAAGCATGAAAATCACTTTAAACATGCTAATTTTAGCTCTAACACTGATGATCCACCTACAAATGTGAACTGACGTTCAAAAATAAAACATTTGAAAACGGACCATTTTCCACATTTCTGAAGCATGACGTAATGGGGGGGTGTTATCTCTTTTGTCGAAAATCAGCCGTTTTTGCTCGAACATTAAATGCCTCCAAATGGTATTTAATTAACTTCCCGAGCCCCTGGAAGCATGAAAATCACTTTAAACATGCTAATTTTAGCTCTAACACTGATGATCCACCTACAAATGTGAACTGACGTTCAAAAATAAAACATTTGAAAACGGACCATTTTCCACATTTCTGAAGCATGACGTAATGGGGGGGTTTTATCTCTTTTGTCGAAAATCAGCCGTTTTTGCTCGAACATTAAATGCCTCCAAATGGTATTTAAATAACTTCCCGGGGTGAAGAAACCCTTTTTGAGAACTCAGAGTGAGTAAATTGGCCATTTTCATGCACTTTTAACCATTCCATAAATCTTGTGTTTTGGGCCCCTGGAAGCATGAAAATCACTTTAAACATGCTAATTTTAGCTCTAACACTGATGATCCACCTACAAATGTGAACTGACGTTCAAAAATAAAACATTTGAAAACGGACCATTTTCCACATTTCTGAAGCATGACGTAATGGGGGGGTGTTATCTCTTTTGTCGAAAATCAGCCGTTTTTGCTCGAACATTAAATGCCTCCAAATGGTATTTAATTAACTTCCCGAGCCCCTGGAAGCATGAAAATCACTTTAAACATGCTAATTTTAGCTCTAACACTGATGATCCACCTACAAATGTGAACTGACGTTCAAAAATAAAACATTTGAAAACGGACCATTTTCCACATTTCTGAAGCATGACGTAATGGGGGGGTTTTATCTCTTTTGTCGAAAATCAGCCGTTTTTGCTCGAACATTAAATGCCTCCAAATGGTATTTAAATAACTTCCCGGGGTGAAGAAACCCTTTTTGAGAACTCAGAGTAAGTAAATTGGCCATTTTCATGCACTTTTAACCATTCCATAAATCTTGTGTTTTGGGCCCCTGGAAGCATGAAAATCACTTTAAACATGCTAATTTTAGCTCTAACACTGATGATCCACCTACAAATGTGAACTGACGTTCAAAAATAAAACATTTGAAAACGGACCATTTTCCACATTTCTGAAGCATGACGTAATGGGGGGGTGTTATCTCTTTTGTCGAAAATCAGCCGTTTTTGCTCGAACATTAAATGCCTGCAAATGGTATTTAATTAACTTTCCGGGGTGAAGAAACCCTTTTTGAGAACTCAGAGTGAGTAAATTGGCCATTTTCATGCACTTTTAACCATTCCATAAATCTTGTGTTTTGGGCCCCTGGAAGCATGAAAATCACTTTAAACATGCTAATTTTAGCTCTAACACTGATGATCCACCTACAAATGTGAACTGACGTTCAAAAATAAAACATTTGAAAACGGACCATTTTCCAGATTTCTGAAGCATGACGTAATGGGGGGGTGTTATCTCTTTTGTCGAAAATCAGCCGTTTTTGCTCGAACATTAAATGACTCCAAATGGTATTTAATTAACTTCCCGAGCCCCTGGAAGCATGAAAATCACTTTAAACATGCTAATTTTAGCTCTAACACTGATGATCCACCTACAAATTTGAACTGACGTTCAAAAATAAAACATTTGAAAATGGACCATTTTCCACATTTCTGAAGCATGACGTAATGGGGGGGTGTTATCTCTTTTGTCGAAAATCAGCCGTTTTTGCTCGAACATTAAATGCCTCCAAATGGTATTTAATTAACTTCCCGGGGTGAAGAAACCCTTTTTGAGAACTCAGAGTGAGTAAATTGGCCATTTTCATGCACTTTTAACCATTCCATAAATCTTGTGTTTTGGGCCCCTGGAAGCATGAAAATCACTTTAAACATGCTAATTTTAGCTCTAACACTGATGATCCACCTACAAATGTGAACTGACGTTCAAAAATAAAACATTTGAAAACGGACCATTTTCCACATTTCTGAAGCATGACGTAATGGGGGGGTGTTATCTCTTTTGTCGAAAATCAGCCGTTTTTGCTCGAACATTAAATGCCTCCAAATGGTACTTAATTAACTTCCCGGGGTGAAGAAACCCTTTTTGAGAACTCAGAGTGAGTAAATTGGCCATTTTCATGCACTTTTAACCATTCCATAAATCTTGTGTTTAGGGCCCCTGGAAGCATGAAAATCACTTTAAACATGCTAATTTTAGCTCTATCACTGATGATCCACCTACAAATGTGAACTGACGTTCAAAAATAAAACATTTGAAAACGGACCATTTTCCACATTTCTGAAGCATGACGTAATGGGGGGTGTTATCTCTTTTGTTGAAAATCAGCCGTTTTTGCTCGAACATTAAATGCCTCCAAATGGTATTTAATTAACTTCCCGGGGTGAAGAAACCCTTTTTGAGAACTCAGAGTGAGTAAATTGGCCATTTTCATGCACTTTTAACCATTCCATAAATCTTGTGTTTTGGGCCCCTGGAAGCATGAAAATCACTTTAAACATGCTAATTTTAGCTTTAACACTGATGATCCACCTACAAATGTGAACTGACGTTCAAAAATTAAACATTTGAAAACGGACCATTTTCCACATTTCCGAAGCATGTCGTAATGGGGGGTGTTATCTCTTTTGTCGAAAATCAGCCGTTTTTGCTCGAACATTAAATGCCTCCAAATGGTATTTAATTAACTTCCCGGGGTGAAGAAACCCTTTTTGAGAACTCAGAGTGAGTAAATTTGCCATTTTCATGCACTTTTAACCATTCCATAAATCTTGTGTTTTGGGCCCCTGGAAGCATGAAAATCACTTTAAACATGCTAATTTTAGCTCTAACACTGATGATCCACCTACAAATGTGAACTGACGTTCAAAAATAAAACATTTGAAAACGGACCATTTTCCAGATTTCTGAAGCATGACGTAATGGGGGGGTGTTATCTCTTTTGTCGAAAATCAGCCGTTTTTGCTCGAACATTAAATGACTCCAAATGGTATTTAATTAACTTCCCGAGCCCCTGGAAGCATGAAAATCACTTTAAACATGCTAATTTTAGCTCTAACACTGATGATCCACCTACAAATGTGAACTGACGTTCAAAAATAAAACATTTGAAAATGGACCATTTTCCACATTTCTGAAGCATGACGTAATGGGGGGGTGTTATCTCTTTTGTCGAAAATCAGCCGTTTTTGCTCGAACATTAAATGCCTCCAAATGGTATTTAATTAACTTCCCGGGGTGAAGAAACCCTTTTTGAGAACTCAGAGTGAGTAAATTGGCCATTTTCATGCACTTTTAACCATTCCATAAATCTTGTGTTTTGGGCCCCTGGAAGCATGAAAATCACTTTAAACATGCTAATTTTAGCTCTAACACTGATGATCCACCTACAAATGTGAACTGACGTTCAAAAATAAAACATTTGAAAACGGACCATTTTCCACATTTCTGAAGCATGACGTAATGGGGGGGTGTTATCTCTTTTGTCGAAAATCAGCCGTTTTTGCTCGAACATTAAATGCCTCCAAATGGTACTTAATTAACTTCCCGGGGTGAAGAAACCCTTTTTGAGAACTCAGAGTGAGTAAATTGGCCATTTTCATGCACTTTTAACCATTCCATAAATCTTGTGTTTAGGGCCCCTGGAAGCATGAAAATCACTTTAAACATGCTAATTTTAGCTCTATCACTGATGATCCACCTACAAATGTGAACTGACGTTCAAAAATTAAACATTTGAAAACGGACCATTTTCCACATTTCCGAAGCATGTCGTAATGGGGGGTGTTATCTCTTTTGTCGAAAATCAGCCGTTTTTGCTCGAACATTAAATGCCTCCAAATGGTATTTAATTAACTTCCCGGGGTGAAGAAACCCTTTTTGAGAACTCAGAGTGAGTAAATTGGCCATTTTCATGCACTTTTAACCATTCCATAAATCTTGTGTTTTGGGCCCCTGGAAGCATGAAAATCACTTTAAACATGCTAATTTTAGCTCTAACACTGATGATCCACCTACAAATGTGAACTGACGTTCAAAAATAAAACATTTGAAACCGGACCATTTTCCAGATTTCTGAAGCATGACGTAATGGGGGGGTGTTATCTCTTTTGTCGAAAATCAGCCGTTTTTGCTCGAACATTAAATGACTCCAAATGGTATTTAATTAACTTCCCGAGCCCCTGGAAGCATGAAAATCACTTTAAACATGCTAATTTTAGCTCTAACACCGATGATCCACCTACAAATGTGAACTGACGTTCAAAAATAAAACATTTGAAAATGGACCATTTTCCACATTTCTGAAGCATGACGTAATGGGGGGGTGTTATCTCTTTTGTCGAAAATCAGCCGTTTTTGCTCGAACATTAAATGCCTCCAAATGGTATTTAATTAACTTCCCGGGGTGAAGAAACCCTTTTTGAGAACTCAGAGTGAGTAAATTGGCCATTTTCATGCACTTTTAACCATTCCATAAATCTTGTGTTTTGGGCCCCTGGAAGCATGAAAATCACTTTAAACATGCTAATTTTAGCTCTAACACTGATGATCCACCTACAAATGTGAACTGACGTTCAAAAATAAAACATTTGAAAACGGACCATTTTCCACATTTCTGAAGCATGACGTAATGGGGGGGTGTTATCTCTTTTGTCGAAAATCAGCCGTTTTTGCTCGAACATTAAATGCCTCCAAATGGTACTTAATTAACTTCCCGGGGTGAAGAAACCCTTTTTGAGAACTCAGAGTGAGTAAATTGGCCATTTTCATGCACTTTTAACCATTCCATAAATCTTGTGTTTAGGGCCCCTGGAAGCATGAAAATCACTTTAAACATGCTAATTTTAGCTCTATCACTGATGATCCACCTACAAATGTGAACTGACGTTCAAAAATAAAACATTTGAAAACGGACCATTTTCCACATTTCTGAAGCATGACGTAATGGGGGGTGTTATCTCTTTTGTCGAAAATCAGCCGTTTTTGCTCGAACATTAAATGCCTCCAAATGGTATTTAATTAACTTCCCGGGGTGAAGAAACCCTTTTTGAGAACTCAGAGTGAGTAAATTGGCCATTTTCATGCACTTTTAACCATTCCATAAATCTTGTGTTTTGGGCCCCTGGAAGCATGAAAATCACTTTAAACATGCTAATTTTAGCTTTAACACTGATGATCCACCTACAAATGTGAACTGACGTTCAAAAATTAAACATTTGAAAACGGACCATTTTCCACATTTCCGAAGCATGTCGTAATGGGGGGGTGTTATCTCTTTTGTCGAAAATCAGCAGTTTTTGCTCGAACATTAAATGCCTCCAAATGGTATTTATTTCACTTCCCGAGCCCCTGGAAGCATGAAAATCACTTTAAACATGCTAATTTTAGCTCTAACACTGATGATCCACCTACAAATGTGAACTGACGTTCAAAAATAAAACATTTGAAAACGGACCATTTTCCACATTTATGAAGCATGACGTAATGGGGGGGTGTTATCTCTTTTGTCGAAAATCAGCCGTTTTTGCTCGAACATTAAATGCCTCCAAATGGTATTTAATTAACTTCCCGGGGTGAAGAAACCCTTTTTGAGAACTCAGAGTGAGTAAATTGGCCATTTTCATGCACTTTTAACCATTCCATAAATCTTGTGTTTTGGGCCGCTGGAAGCATGAAAATCACTTTAAACATGCTAATTTTAGCTCTAACACTGATGATCCACCTACAAATGTGAACTGACGTTCAAAAATAAAACATTTGAAAACGGACCATTTTCCACATTTCTGAAGCATGACGTAATGGGGGGGTGTTATCTCTTTTGTCGAAAATCAGCCGTTTTTGCTCGAACATTAAATGCCTCCAAATGGTATTTAATTAACTTCCCGAGCCCCTGGAAGCATGAAAATCACTTTAAACATGCTAATTTTAGCTCTAACACTGATGATCCACCTACAAATGTGAACTGACGTTCAAAAATAAAACATTTGAAAACGGACCATTTTCCACATTTCTGAAGCATGACGTAATGGGGGGGTTTTATCTCTTTTGTCGAAAATCAGCCGTTTTTGCTCGAACATTAAATGCCTCCAAATGGTATTTAAATAACTTCCCGGGGTGAAGAAACCCTTTTTGAGAACTCAGAGTGAGTAAATTGGCCATTTTCATGCACTTTTAACCATTCCATAAATCTTGTGTTTTGGGCCCCTGGAAGCATGAAAATCACTTTAAACATGCTAATTTTAGCTCTAACACTGATGATCCACCTACAAATGTGAACTGACGTTCAAAAATAAAACATTTGAAAACGGACCATTTTCCAGATTTCTGAAGCATGACGTAATGGGGGGGTGTTATCTCTTTTGTCGAAAATCAGCCGTTTTTGCTCGAACATTAAATGACTCCAAATGGTATTTAATTAACTTCCCGAGCCCCTGGAAGCATGAAAATCACTTTAAACATGCTAATTTTAGCTCTAACACTGATGATCCACCTACAAATGTGAACTGACGTTCAAAAAAAAAACATTTGAAAATGGACCATTTTCCACATTTCTGAAGCATGACGTAATGGGGGGGTGTTATCTCTTTTGTCGAAAATCAGCCGTTTTTGCTCGAACATTAAATGCCTCCAAATGGTATTTAATTAACTTCCCGGGGTGAAGAAACCCTTTTTGAGAACTCAGAGTGAGTAAATTGGCCATTTTCATGCACTTTTAACCATTCCATAAATCTTGTGTTTTGGGCCCCTGGAAGCATGAAAATCACTTTAAACATGCTAATTTTAGCTCTAACACTGATGATCCACCTACAAATGTGAACTGACGTTCAAAAATAAAACATTTGAAAACGGACCATTTTCCACATTTCTGAAGCATGATGTAATGGGGGGGTGTTATCTCTTTTGTCGAAAATCAGCCGTTTTTGCTCGAACATTAAATGCCTCCAAATGGTATTTATTTCACTTCCCGAGCCCCTGGAAGCATGAAAATCACTTTAAACATGCTAATTTTAGCTCTAACACTGATGATCCACCTACAAATGTGAACTGACGTTCAAAAATAAAACATTTGAAAACGGACCATTTTCCACATTTCTGAAGCATGATGTAATGGGGGGTGTTATCTCTTTTGTCGAAAATCAGCCGTTTTTGCTCGAACATTAAATGCCTCCAAATGGTATTTAATTAACTTCCCGAGCCCCTGGAAGCATGAAAATCACTTTAAACATGCTAATTTTAGCTCTAACACTGATGATCCACCTACAAATGTGAACTGACGTTCAAAAATAAAACATTTGAAAACGGACCATTTTCCACATTTCTGAAGCGTATCTCTTTTGTCGAAAATCAGCCGTTTTTGCTCGAACATTAAATGCCTCCAAATGGTATTTAATTAACTTCCCGGGGTGAAGAAACCCTTTTTGAGAACTCAGAGTGAGTAAATTGGCCATTTTCATGCACTTTTAACCATTCCATAAATCTTGTGTTTTGGGCCCCTGGAAGCATGAAAATCACTTTAAACATGCTAATTTTAGCTCTAACACTGATGATCCACCTACAAATGTGAACTGACGTTCAAAAATAAAACATTTGAAAACGGACCATTTTCCAGATTTCTGAAGCATGACGTAATGGGGGGGTGTTATCTCTTTTGTCGAAAATCAGCCGTTTTTGCTCGAACATTAAATGACTCCAAATGGTATTTAATTAACTTCCCGAGCCCCTGGAAGCATGAAAATCACTTTAAACATGCTAATTTTAGCTCTAACACTGATGATCCACCTACAAATGTGAACTGACGTTCAAAAATAAAACATTTGAAAATGGACCATTTTCCACATTTCTGAAGCATGACGTAATGGGGGGGTGTTATCTCTTTTGTCGAAAATCAGCCGTTTTTGCTCGAACATTAAATGCCTCCAAATGGTATTTAATTAACTTCCCGGGGTGAAGAAACCCTTTTTGAGAACTCAGAGTGAGTAAATTGGCCATTTTCATGCACTTTTAACCATTCCATAAATCTTGTGTTTTGGGCCCCTGGAAGCATGAAAATCACTTTAAACATGCTAATTTTAGCTCTAACACTGATGATCCACCTACAAATGTGAACTGACGTTCAAAAATAAAACATTTGAAAACGGACCATTTTCCACATTTCTGAAGCATGACGTAATGGGGGGGTGTTATCTCTTTTGTCGAAAATCAGCCGTTTTTGCTCGAACATTAAATGCCTCCAAATGGTATTTAATTAACTTCCCGAGCCCCTGGAAGCATGAAAATCACTTTAAACATGCTAATTTTAGCTCTAACACTGATGATCCACCTACAAATGTGAACTGACGTTCAAAAATAAAACATTTGAAAACGGACCATTTTCCACATTTCTGAAACATGACGTAATGGGGGGGTGTTATCTCTTTTGTCGAAAATCAGCCGTTTTTGCTCGAACATTAAATGCCTCCAAATGGTATTTAATTAACTTCCCGGGGTGAAGAAACCCTTTTTGAGAACTCAGAGTGAGTAAATTGGCCATTTTCATGCACTTTTAACCATTCCATAAATCTTGTGTTTTGGGCCCCTGGAAGCATGAAAATCACTTTAAACATGCTAATTTTAGCTCTAACACTGATGATCCACCTACAACTGTGAACTGACGTTCAAAAATAAAACATTTGAAAACGGACCATTTTCCACATTTCTGAAGCATGACGTAATGGGGGGGTGTTATCTCTTTTGTCGAAAATCAGCCGTTTTTGCTCGAACATTAAATGCCTCCAAATGGTATTTATTTCACTTCCCGAGCCCCTGGAAGCATGAAAATCACTTTAAACATGCTAATTTTAGCTCTAACACTGATGATCCACCTACAAATGTGAACTGACGTTCAAAAATAAAACATTTGAAAACGGACCATTTTCCACATTTCTGAAGCATGACGTAATGGGGGGGCGTTATCTCTTTTGTCGAAAATCAGCCGATTTTGCTCGAACATTAAATGCCTCCAAATGGTATTTAATTAACTTCCCGGGGTGAAGAAACCCTTTTTGAGAACTCAGAGTGAGTAAATTGGCCATTTTCATGCACTTTTACCCATTCCATAAATCTTGTGTTTTGGGCCCCTGGAAGCATGAAAATAACTTTAAACATGCTAATTTTAGCTCTAACACTGATGATCCACCTACAAATGTGAACTGACGTTCAAAAATAAAACATTTGAAAACTGACCATTTTCCACATTTCTGAAGCATGACGTAATGGGGGGTGTTATCTCTTTTGTCGAAAATCAGCCGTTTTTGCTCGAACATTAAATGCCTCCAAATGGTATTTAATTAACTTCCCGAGCCCCTGGAAGCATGAAAATCACTTTAAACATGCTAATTTTAGCTCTAACACTGATGATCCACCTACAAATGTGAACTGACGTTCAAAAATAAAACATTTGAAAACGGACCATTTTCCACATTTCTGAAACATGACGTAATGGGGGGGTGTTATCTCTTTTGTCGAAAATCAGCCGTTTTTGCTCGAACATTAAATGCCTCCAAATGGTATTTAATTAACTTCCCGGGGTGAAGAAACCCTTTTTGAGAACTCAGAGTGAGTAAATTGGCCATTTTCATGCACTTTTAACCATTCCATAAATCTTGTGTTTTGGGCCCCTGGAAGCATGAAAATCACTTTAAACATGCTAATTTTAGCTCTAACACTGATGATCCACCTACAACTGTGAACTGACGTTCAAAAATAAAACATTTGAAAACGGACCATTTTCCACATTTCTGAAGCATGACGTAATGGGGGGGTGTTATCTCTTTTGTCGAAAATCAGCCGTTTTTGCTCGAACATTAAATGCCTCCAAATGGTATTTATTTCACTTCCCGAGCCCCTGGAAGCATGAAAATCACTTTAAACATGCTAATTTTAGCTCTAACACTGATGATCCACCTACAAATGTGAACTGACGTTCAAAAATAAAACATTTGAAAACGGACCATTTTCCACATTTCTGAAGCATGACGTAATGGGGGGGCGTTATCTCTTTTGTCGAAAATCAGCCGTTTTTGCTCGAACATTAAATGCCTCCAAATGGTATTTAATTAACTTCCCGGGGTGAAGAAACCCTTTTTGAGAACTCAGAGTGAGTAAATTGGCCATTTTCATGCACTTTTACCCATTCCATAAATCTTGTGTTTTGGGCCCCTGGAAGCATGAAAATAACTTTAAACATGCTAATTTTAGCTCTAACACTGATGATCCACCTACAAATGTGAACTGACGTTCAAAAATAAAACATTTGAAAACGGACCATTTTCCACATTTCTGAAGCATGACGTAATGGGGGGTGTTATCTCTTTTGTCGAAAATCAGCCGTTTTTGCTCGAACATTAAATACCTCCAAATGGTATTTATTTCACTTCCCGAGCCCCTGGAAGCATGAAAATCACTTTAAACATGCTAATTTTAGCTCTAACACTGATGATCCACCTACAAATGTGAACTGACGTTCAAAAATAAAACATTTGAAAACGGACCATTTTCCACATTTCTGAAGCATGACGTAATGGGGGGTGTTATCTCTTTTGTCGAAAATCAGCCGTTTTTGCTCGAACATTAAATGCCTCCAAATGGTATTTAATTAACTTCCCGGGGTGAAGAAACCCTTTTTGAGAACTCAGAGTGAGTAAATTGGCCATTTTCATGCACTTTTAACCATTCCATAAATCTTGTGTTTTGGGCCCCTGGAAGCATGAAAATCACTTTAAACATGCTAATTTTAGCTCTAACACTGATGATCCACCTACAAATGTGAACTGACGTTCAAAAATAAAACATTTGAAAACGGACCATTTTCCACATTTCTGAAGCATGACGTAATGGGGGGGTGTTATCTCTTTTGTCGAAAATCAGCCGTTTTTGCTCGAACATTAAATGCCTCCAAATGGTATTTAATTAACTTCCCGAGCCCCTGGAAGCATGAAAATCACTTTAAACATGCTAATTTTAGCTCTAACACTGATGATCCACCTACAAATGTGAACTGACGTTCAAAAATAAAACATTTGAAAACGGACCATTTTCCACATTTCTGAAGCATGACGTAATGGGGGGGGTGTTATCTCTTTTGTCGAAAATCAGCCGTTTTTGCTCGAACATTAAATGCCTCCAAATGGTATTTAATTAACTTCCCGGGGTGAAGAAACCCTTTTTGAGAACTCAGAGTGAGTAAATTGGCCATTTTCATGCACTTTTAACCATTCCATAAATCTTGTATTTTGGGCCCCTGGATGCATGAAAATCACTTTAAACATGCTAATTTTAGCTCTAACACTGATGATCCACCTGCAAATGTGAACTGACGTTCAAAAATAAAACATTTGAAAACGGACCATTTTCCACATTTCTGAAGCATGACGTAATGGGGGGGTGTTATCTCTTTTGTCGAAAATCAGCCGTTTTTGCTCGAACATTAAATGCCTCCAAATGGTATTTATTTCACTTCCCGAGCCCCTGGAAGCATGAAAATCACTTTAAACATGCTAATTTTAGCTCTAACACTGATGATCCACCTACAAATGTGAACTGACGTTCAAAAATAAAACATTTGAAAACGGACCATTTTCCACATTTCTGAAGCATGACGTAATGGGGGGTGTTATCTCTTTTGTCGAAAATCAGCCGTTTTTGCTCGAGCATTAAATGCCTCCAAATGGTATTTAATTAACTTCCCGAGCCCCTGGAAGCATGAAAATCACTTTAAACATGCTAATTTTAGCTCTAACACTGATGATCCACCTACAAATGTGAACTGACGTTCAAAAATAAAACATTTGAAAACGGACCATTTTCCACATTTCTGAAGCAATGACGTAATGGGGGGGTGTTATCTCTTTTGTCGAAAATCAGCCGTTTTTGCTCGAACATTAAATGCCTCCAAATGGTATTTAATTAACTTCCCGAGCCCCTGGAAGCATGAAAATCACTTTAAACATGCTAATTTTAGCTCTAACACTGATGATCCACCTACAAATGTGAACTGACGTTCAAAAATAAAACATTTGAAAACGGACCATTTTCCACATTTCTGAAGCATGACGTAATGGGGGGGTGTTATCTCTTTTGTCGAAAATCAGCCGTTTTTGCTCGAACATTAAATGCCTCCAAATGGTATTTAATTAACTTCCCGAGCCCCTGGAAGCATGACAATCACTTTAAACATGCTAATTTTAGCTCTAACACTGATGATCCACCTACAAATGTGAACTGACGTTCAAAAATAAAACATTTGAAAACGGACCATTTTCCACATTTCTGAAGCATGACGTAATGGGGGGGTGTTATCTCTTTTGTCGAAAATCAGCCGTTTTTGCTCGAACATTAAATGCCTCCAAATGGTATTTATTTCACTTCCCGAGCCCCTGGAAGCATGAAAATCACTTTAAACATGCTAATTTTACCTCTAACACTGATGATCCACCTACAAATGTGAACTGACGTTCAAAAATAAAACATTTGAAAACGGACCATTTTCCACATTTCTGAAGCATGACGTAATGGGGGGGTGTTATCTCTTTTGTCGAAAATCAGCCGTTTTTGCTCGAACATTAAATGCCTCTCAATGGTATTTAATTAACTTCCCGGGGTGAAGAAACCCTTTTTGAGAACTCAGAGTGAGTAAATTGGCCATTTTCATGCACTATTAACCATTCCATAAATCTTGTGTTTTGGGCCCCTGGAAGCATGAAAATCACTTTAAACATGCTAATTTTAGATCTAACACTCATGATCCACCTACAAATGTGAACTGACGTTCAAAAATAAAACATTTGAAAACTGACCATTTTCCACATTTCTGAAGCATGACGTAATGGGGGGGTGTTATCTCTTTTGTCGAAAATCAGCCGTTTTTGCTCGAACATTAAATGCCTCCAAATGGTTTTTATTTCACTTCCCGAGCCCCTGGAAGCATGAAAATCACTTTAAACATGCTAATTTTAGCTCTAACACTGATGATCCACCTACAAATGTGAACTGACGTTCAAAAATAAAACATTTGAAAACGGACCATTTTCCACATTTCTGAAGCATGACGTAATGGGGGGGTGTTATCTCTTTTGTCGAAAATCAGCCGTTTTTGCTCGAACATTAAATGCCTCCAAATGGTATTTATTTCACTTCCCGAGCCCCTGGAAGCATGAAAATCACTTTAAACATGCTAATTTTAGCTCTAACACTGATGATCCACCTACAAATGTGAACTGACGTTCAAAAATAAAACATTTGAAAACGGTCCTTTTTCCACATTTCTGAAGCATGACGTAATGGGGGGGTGTTATCTCTTTTGTCGAAAATCAGCCGTTTTTGCTCGAACATTAAATGCCTCCAAATGGTATTTAATTAACTTCCCGAGCCTCTGGAACATGAAAATCACTTTAAACATGCTAATTTTAGCTCTAACACTGATGATCCACCTACAAATGTGAACTGACGTTCAAAAATAAAACATTTGAAAACAGACCATTTTCCACATTTCTGAAGCATGACGTAATGGGGGGGTGTTATCTCTTTTGTCGAAAATCAGCCGTTTTTGCTCGAACATTAAATGCCTCCAAATGGTATTTAATTAACTTCCCGGGGTGAAGAAACCCTTTTTGAGACCTCAGAGTGAGTAAATTGGCCATTTTCATGCACTTTTAACCATTCCATAAATCTTGTGTTTTGGGCCCCTGGAAGCATGAAAATCACTTTAAACATGCTAATTTTAGCTCTAACACTGATGATCCACCTACAAATGTGAACTGACGTTCAAAAATAAAACATTTGAAAACGGACCATTTTCCACATTTATGAAGCATGACGTAATGGGGGGGTGTTATCTCTTTTGTCGAAAATCAGCCGTTTTTGCTCGAACATTAAATGCCTCCAAATGGTATTTAATTAACTTCCCGAGCCCCTGGAAGCATGAAAATCACTTTAAACATGCTAATTTTAGCTCTAACACTGATGATCCACCTACAAATGTGAACTGACGTTCAAAAATAAAACATTTGAAAACGGACCATTTTCCACATTTCTGAAGCATGACGTAATGGGGGGGGTGTGATCTCTTTTGTCGAAAATCAGCCGTTTTTGCTCGAACATTAAATGCCTCCAAATGGTATTTAATTAACTTCCCGGGGTGAAGAAACCCTTTTTGAGAACTCAGAGTGAGTAAATTGGCCATTTTCATGCACTTTTAACCATTCCATAAATCTTGTGTTTTGGGCCCCTGGAAGCATGAAAATCACTTTAAACATGCTAATTTTAGCTCTAACACTGATGATCCACCTACAAATGTGAACTGACGTTCAAAAATAAAACATTTGAAAACGGACCATTTTCCACATTTCTGAAGCATGACGTAATGGGGGGGTTTTATCTCTTTTGTCGAAAATCAGCCGTTTTTGCTCGAACATTAAATGCCTCCAAATGGTATTTAAATAACTTCCCGGGGTGAAGAAACCCTTTTTGAGAACTCAGAGTAAGTAAATTGGCCATTTTCATGCACTTTTAACCATTCCATAAAGCTTGTGTTTTGGGCCCCTGGAAGCATGAAAATCACTTTAAACATGCTAATTTTAGCTCTAACACTGATGATCCACCTACAAATGTGAACTGACGTTCAAAAATAAAACATTTGAAAACGGACCATTTTCCACATTTCTGAAGCATGACGTAATGGGGGGGTGTTATCTCTTTTGTCGAAAATCAGCCGTTTTTGCTCGAACATTAAATGCCTCCAAATGGTATTTAATTAACTTTCCGGGGTGAAGAAACCCTTTTTGAGAACTCAGAGTGA
Organism: Lissotriton vulgaris; assembly: GCF_964263255.1. NCBI lineage: Eukaryota > Metazoa > Chordata > Amphibia > Caudata > Salamandridae > Lissotriton > Lissotriton vulgaris. The sequence continues at coordinate 23,844 of NW_028247817.1, read as the reverse complement.
GTAAATTGGCCATTTTCATGCACTTTTAACCATTCCATAAATCTTGTGTTTTGGGCCCCTGGAAGCATGAAAATCACTTTAAACATGCTAATTTTAGCTCTAACAATGATGATCCACCTACAAATGTGAACTGACGTTCAAAAATAAAACATTTGAAAACGGACCATTTTCCAGATTTCTGAAGCATGACGTAATGGGGGGGTGTTATCTCTTTTGTCGAAAATCAGCCGTTTTTGCTCGAACATTAAATGACTCCAAATGGTATTTAATTAACTTCCCGAGCCCCTGGAAGCATGAAAATCACTTTAAACATGCTAATTTTAGCTCTAACACTGATGATCCACCTACAAATGTGAACTGACGTTCAAAAATAAAACATTTGAAAATGGACCATTTTCCACATTTCTGAAGCATGACGTAATGGGGGGGTGTTATCTCTTTTGTCGAAAATCAGCCGTTTTTGCTCGAACATTAAATGCCTCCAAATGGTACTTAATTAACTTCCCGGGGTGAAGAAACCCTTTTTGAGAACTCAGAGTGAGTAAATTGGCCATTTTCATGCACTTTTAACCATTCCATAAATCTTGTGTTTAGGGCCCCTGGAAGCATGAAAATCACTTTAAACATGCTAATTTTAGCTCTATCACTGATGATCCACCTACAAATGTGAACTGACGTTCAAAAATAAAACATTTGAAAACGGACCATTTTCCACATTTCTGAAGCATGACGTAATGGGGGGTGTTATCTCTTTTGTTGAAAATCAGCCGTTTTTGCTCGAACATTAAATGCCTCCAAATGGTATTTAATTAACTTCCCGGGGTGAAGAAACCCTTTTTGAGAACTCAGAGTGAGTAAATTGGCCATTTTCATGCACTTTTAACCATTCCATAAATCTTGTGTTTTGGGCCCCTGGAAGCATGAAAATCACTTTAAACATGCTAATTTTAGCTTTAACACTGATGATCCACCTACAAATGTGAACTGACGTTCAAAAATTAAACATTTGAAAACGGACCATTTTCCACATTTCCGAAGCATGTCGTAATGGGGGGTGTTATCTCTTTTGTCGAAAATCAGCCGTTTTTGCTCGAACATTAAATGCCTCCAAATGGTATTTAATTAACTTCCCGGGGTGAAGAAACCCTTTTTGAGAACTCAGAGTGAGTAAATTGGCCATTTTCATGCACTTTTAACCATTCCATAAATCTTGTGTTTTGGGCCCCTGGAAGCATGAAAATCACTTTAAACATGCTAATTTTAGCTTTAACACTGATGATCCACCTACAAATGTGAACTGACGTTCAAAAATTAAACATTTGAAAACGGACCATTTTCCACATTTCCGAAGCATGTCGTAATGGGGGGGTGTTATCTCTTTTGTCGAAAATCAGCAGTTTTTGCTCGAACATTAAATGCCTCCAAATGGTATTTATTTCACTTCCCGAGCCCCTGGAAGCATGAAAATCACTTTAAACATGCTAATTTTAGCTCTAACACTGATGATCCACCTACAAATGTGAACTGACGTTCAAAAATAAAACATTTGAAAACGGACCATTTTCCACATTTATGAAGCATGACGTAATGGGGGGGTGTTATCTCTTTTGTCGAAAATCAGCCGTTTTTGCTCGAACATTAAATGCCTCCAAATGGTATTTAATTAACTTCCCGGGGTGAAGAAACCCTTTTTGAGAACTCAGAGTGAGTAAATTGGCCATTTTCATGCACTTTTAACCATTCCATAAATCTTGTGTTTTGGGCCGCTGGAAGCATGAAAATCACTTTAAACATGCTAATTTTAGCTCTAACACTGATGATCCACCTACAAATGTGAACTGACGTTCAAAAATAAAACATTTGAAAACGGACCATTTTCCACATTTCTGAAGCATGACGTAATGGGGGGGTGTTATCTCTTTTGTCGAAAATCAGCCGTTTTTGCTCGAACATTAAATGCCTCCAAATGGTATTTAATTAACTTCCCGAGCCCCTGGAAGCATGAAAATCACTTTAAACATGCTAATTTTAGCTCTAACACTGATGATCCACCTACAAATGTGAACTGACGTTCAAAAATAAAACATTTGAAAACGGACCATTTTCCACATTTCTGAAGCATGACGTAATGGGGGGGTTTTATCTCTTTTGTCGAAAATCAGCCGTTTTTGCTCGAACATTAAATGCCTCCAAATGGTATTTAAATAACTTCCCGGGGTGAAGAAACCCTTTTTGAGAACTCAGAGTGAGTAAATTGGCCATTTTCATGCACTTTTAACCATTCCATAAATCTTGTGTTTTGGGCCCCTGGAAGCATGAAAATCACTTTAAACATGCTAATTTTAGCTCTAACACTGATGATCCACCTACAAATGTGAACTGACGTTCAAAAATAAAACATTTGAAAACGGACCATTTTCCAGATTTCTGAAGCATGACGTAATGGGGGGGTGTTATCTCTTTTGTCGAAAATCAGCCGTTTTTGCTCGAACATTAAATGACTCCAAATGGTATTTAATTAACTTCCCGAGCCCCTGGAAGCATGAAAATCACTTTAAACATGCTAATTTTAGCTCTAACACTGATGATCCACCTACAAATGTGAAATGACGTTCAAAAAAAAAACATTTGAAAATGGACCATTTTCCACATTTCTGAAGCATGACGTAATGGGGGGGTGTTATCTCTTTTGTCGAAAATCAGCCGTTTTTGCTCGAACATTAAATGCCTCCACATGGTATTTAATTAACTTCCCGGGGTGAAGAAACCCTTTTTGAGAACTCAGAGTGAGTAAATTGGCCATTTTCATGCACTTTTAACCATTCCATAAATCTTGTGTTTTGGGCCCCTGGAAGCATGAAAATCACTTTAAACATGCTAATTTTAGCTCTAACACTGATGATCCACCTACAAATGTGAACTGACGTTCAAAAATAAAACATTTGAAAACGGACCATTTTCCACATTTCTGAAGCATGACGTAATGGGGGGGTGTTATCTCTTTTGTCGAAAATCAGCCGTTTTTGCTCGAACATTAAATGCCTCCAAATGGTATTTATTTCACTTCCCGAGCCCCTGGAAGCATGAAAATCACTTTAAACATGCTAATTTTAGCTCTAACACTGATGATCCACCTACAAATGTGAACTGACGTTCAAAAATAAAACATTTGAAAACGGACCATTTTCCACATTTCTGAAGCATGATGTAATGGGGGGTGTTATCTCTTTTGTCGAAAATCAGCCGTTTTTGCTCGAACATTAAATGCCTCCAAATGGTATTTAATTAACTTCCCGAGCCCCTGGAAGCATGAAAATCACTTTAAACATGCTAATTTTAGCTCTAACACTGATGATCCACCTACAAATGTGAACTGACGTTCAAAAATAAAACATTTGAAAACGGACCATTTTCCACATTTCTGAAGCGTATCTCTTTTGTCGAAAATCAGCCGTTTTTGCTCGAACATTAAATGCCTCCAAATGGTATTTAATTAACTTCCCGGGGTGAAGAAACCCTTTTTGAGAACTCAGAGTGAGTAAATTGGCCATTTTCATGCACTTTTAACCATTCCATAAATCTTGTGTTTTGGGCCCCTGGAAGCATGAAAATCACTTTAAACATGCTAATTTTAGCTCTAACACTGATGATCCACCTACAAATGTGAACTGACGTTCAAAAATAAAACATTTGAAAACGGACCATTTTCCAGATTTCTGAAGCATGACGTAATGGGGGGGTGTTATCTCTTTTGTCGAAAATCAGCCGTTTTTGCTCGAACATTAAATGACTCCAAATGGTATTTAATTAACTTCCCGAGCCCCTGGAAGCATGAAAATCACTTTAAACATGCTAATTTTAGCTCTAACACTGATGATCCACCTACAAATGTGAACTGACGTTCAAAAATAAAACATTTGAAAATGGACCATTTTCCACATTTCTGAAGCATGACGTAATGGGGGGGTGTTATCTCTTTTGTCGAAAATCAGCCGTTTTTGCTCGAACATTAAATGCCTCCAAATGGTATTTAATTAACTTCCCGGGGTTAAGAAACCCTTTTTGAGAACTCAGAGTGAGTAAATTGGCCATTTTCATGCACTTTTAACCATTTCATAAATCTTGTGTTTTGGGCCCCTGGAAGCATGAAAATCACTTTAAACATGCTAATTTTAGCTCTAACACTGATGATCCACCTACAACTGTGAACTGACGTTCAAAAATAAAACATTTGAAAACGGACCATTTTCCACATTTCTGAAGCATGACGTAATGGGGGGGTGTTATCTCTTTTGTCGAAAATCAGCCGTTTTTGCTCGAACATTAAATGCCTCCAAATGGTATTTATTTCACTTCCCGAGCCCCTGGAAGCATGAAAATCACTTTAAACATGCTAATTTTAGCTCTAACACTGATGATCCACCTACAAATGTGAACTGACGTTCAAAAATAAAACATTTGAAAACGGACCATTTTCCACATTTCTGAAGCATGACGTAATGGGGGGTGTTATCTCTTTTGTCGAAAATCAGCCGTTTTTGCTCGAACATTAAATGCCTCCAAATGGTATTTAATTAACTTCCCGAGCCCCTGGAAGCATGAAAATCACTTTAAACATGCTAATTTTAGCTCTAACACTGATGATCCACCTACAAATGTGAACTGACGTTCAAAAATAAAACATTTGAAAACGGACCATTTTCCACATTTCTGAAACATGACGTAATGGGGGGGTGTTATCTCTTTTGTCGAAAATCAGCCGTTTTTGCTCGAACATTAAATGCCTCCAAATGGTATTTAATTAACTTCCCGGGGTGAAGAAACCCTTTTTGAGAACTCAGAGTGAGTAAATTGGCCATTTTCATGCACTTTTAACCATTCCATAAATCTTGTGTTTTGGGCCCCTGGAAGCATGAAAATCACTTTAAACATGCTAATTTTAGCTCTAACACTGATGATCCACCTACAACTGTGAACTGACGTTCAAAAATAAAACATTTGAAAACGGACCATTTTCCACATTTCTGAAGCATGACGTAATGGGGGGGTGTTATCTCTTTTGTCGAAAATCAGCCGTTTTTGCTCGAACATTAAATGCCTCCAAATGGTATTTATTTCACTTCCCGAGCCCCTGGAAGCATGAAAATCACTTTAAACATGCTAATTTTAGCTCTAACACTGATGATCCACCTACAAATGTGAACTGACGTTCAAAAATAAAACATTTGAAAACGGACCATTTTCCACATTTCTGAAGCATGACGTAATGGGGGGGCGTTATCTCTTTTGTCGAAAATCAGCCGATTTTGCTCGAACATTAAATGCCTCCAAATGGTATTTAATTAACTTCCCGGGGTGAAGAAACCCTTTTTGAGAACTCAGAGTGAGTAAATTGGCCATTTTCATGCACTTTTACCCATTCCATAAATCTTGTGTTTTGGGCCCCTGGAAGCATGAAAATAACTTTAAACATGCTAATTTTAGCTCTAACACTGATGATCCACCTACAAATGTGAACTGACGTTCAAAAATAAAACATTTGAAAACGGACCATTTTCCACATTTCTGAAGCATGACGTAATGGGGGGTGTTATCTCTTTTGTCGAAAATCAGCCGTTTTTGCTCGAACATTAAATGCCTCCAAATGGTATTTAATTAACTTCCCGAGCCCCTGGAAGCATGAAAATCACTTTAAACATGCTAATTTTAGCTCTAACACTGATGATCCACCTACAAATGTGAACTGACGTTCAAAAATAAAACATTTGAAAACGGACCATTTTCCACATTTCTGAAACATGACGTAATGGGGGGGTGTTATCTCTTTTGTCGAAAATCAGCCGTTTTTGCTCGAACATTAAATGCCTCCAAATGGTATTTAATTAACTTCCCGGGGTGAAGAAACCCTTTTTGAGAACTCAGAGTGAGTAAATTGGCCATTTTCATGCACTTTTAACCATTCCATAAATCTTGTGTTTTGGGCCCCTGGAAGCATGAAAATCACTTTAAACATGCTAATTTTAGCTCTAACACTGATGATCCACCTACAACTGTGAACTGACGTTCAAAAATAAAACATTTGAAAACGGACCATTTTCCACATTTCTGAAGCATGACGTAATGGGGGGGTGTTATCTCTTTTGTCGAAAATCAGCCGTTTTTGCTCGAACATTAAATGCCTCCAAATGGTATTTATTTCACTTCCCGAGCCCCTGGAAGCATGAAAATCACTTTAAACATGCTAATTTTAGCTCTAACACTGATGATCCACCTACAAATGTGAACTGACGTTCAAAAATAAAACATTTGAAAACGGACCATTTTCCACATTTCTGAAGCATGACGTAATGGGGGGGCGTTATCTCTTTTGTCGAAAATCAGCCGTTTTTGCTCGAACATTAAATGCCTCCAAATGGTATTTAATTAACTTCCCGGGGTGAAGAAACCCTTTTTGAGAACTCAGAGTGAGTAAATTGGCCATTTTCATGCACTTTTACCCATTCCATAAATCTTGTGTTTTGGGCCCCTGGAAGCATGAAAATAACTTTAAACATGCTAATTTTAGCTCTAACACTGATGATCCACCTACAAATGTGAACTGACGTTCAAAAATAAAACATTTGAAAACGGACCATTTTCCACATTTCTGAAGCATGACGTAATGGGGGGTGTTATCTCTTTTGTCGAAAATCAGCCGTTTTTGCTCGAACATTAAATGCCTCCAAATGGTATTTATTTCACTTCCCGAGCCCCTGGAAGCATGAAAATCACTTTAAACATGCTAATTTTAGCTCTAACACTGATGATCCACCTACAAATGTGAACTGACGTTCAAAAATAAAACATTTGAAAACGGACCATTTTCCACATTTCTGAAGCATGACGTAATGGGGGGGTGTTATCTCTTTTGTCGAAAATCTGCTGTTTTTGCTCGAACATTAAATGCCTCCAAATGGTATTTAATTAACTTCCCGGGGTGAAGAAACCCTTTTTGAGAACTCAGAGTGAGTAAATTGGCCATTTTCATGCACTTTTAACCATTCCATAAATCTTGTGTTTTGGGCCCCTGGAAGCATGAAAATCACTTTAAACATGCTAATTTTAGCTCTAACACTGATGATCCACCTACAAATGTGAACTGACGTTCAAAAATAAAACATTTGAAAACGGACCATTTTCCACATTTCTGAAGCATGACGTAATGGGGGGGTGTTATCTCTTTTGTCGAAAATCAGCCGTTTTTGCTCGAACATTAAATGCCTCCAAATGGTATTTAATTAACTTCCCGAGCCCCTGGAAGCATGAAAATCACTTTAAACATGCTAATTTTAGCTCTAACACTGATGATCCACCTACAAATGTGAACTGACGTTCAAAAATAAAACATTTGAAAACGGACCATTTTCCACATTTCTGAAGCATGACGTAATGGGGGGGGTGTTATCTCTTTTGTCGAAAATCAGCCGTTTTTGCTCGAACATTAAATGCCTCCAAATGGTATTTAATTAACTTCCCGGGGTGAAGAAACCCTTTTTGAGAACTCAGAGTGAGTAAATTGGCCATTTTCATGCACTTTTAACCATTCCATAAATCTTGTATTTTGGGCCCCTGGAAGCATGAAAATCACTTTAAACATGCTAATTTTAGCTCTAACACTGATGATCCACCTACAAATGTGAACTGACGTTCAAAAATAAAACATTTGAAAACGGACCATTTTCCACATTTCTGAAGCATGACGTAATGGGGGGGTGTTATCTCTTTTGTCGAAAATCAGCCGTTTTTGCTCGAACATTAAATGCCTCCAAATGGTATTTATTTCACTTCCCGAGCCCCTGGAAGCATGAAAATCACTTTAAACATGCTCATTTTAGCTCTAACACTGATGATCCACCTACAAATGTGAACTGACGTTCAAAAATAAAACATTTGAAAACGGACCATTTTCCACATTTCTGAAGCATGACGTAATGGGGGGTGTTATCTCTTTTGTCGAAAATCAGCCGTTTTTGCTCGAGCATTAAATGCCTCCAAATGGTATTTAATTAACTTCCCGAGCCCCTGGAAGCATGAAAATCACTTTAAAAATGCTAATTTTAGCTCTAACACTGATGATCCACCTACAAATGTGAACTGACGTTCAAAAATAAAACATTTGAAAACGGACCATTTTCCACATTTCTGAAGCAATGACGTAATGGGGGGGTGTTATCTCTCTTGTCGAAAATCAGCCGTTTTTGCTCGAACATTAAATGCCTCCAAATGGTATTTAATTAACTTCCCGAGCCCCTGGAAGCATGAAAATCACTTTAAACATGCTAATTTTAGCTCTAACACTGATGATCCACCTACAAATGTGAACTGACGTTCAAAAATAAAACATTTGAAAATGGACCATTTTCCACATTTCTGAAGCATGACGTAATGGGGGGGTGTTATCTCTTTTGTCGAAAATCAGCCGTTTTTGCTCGAACATTAAATGCCTCCAAATGGTATTTAATTAACTTCCCGAGCCCCTGGAAGCATGACAATCACTTTAAACATGCTAATTTTAGCTCTAACACTGATGATCCACCTACAAATGTGAACTGACGTTCAAAAATAAAACATTTGAAAACGGACCATTTTCCACATTTCTGAAGCATGACGTAATGGGGGGGTGTTATCTCTTTTGTCGAAAATCAGCCGTTTTTGCTCGAACATTAAATGCCTCCAAATGGTATTTATTTCACTTCCCGAGCCCCTGGAAGCATGAAAATCACTTTAAACATGCTAATTTTACCTCTAACACTGATGATCCACCTACAAATGTGAACTGACGTTCAAAAATAAAACATTTGAAAACGGACCATTTTCCACATTTCTGAAGCATGACGTAATGGGGGGGTGTTATCTCTTTTGTCGAAAATCAGCCGTTTTTGCTCGAACATTAAATGCCTCCAAATGGTATTTAATTAACTTCCCGGGGTGAAGAAACCCTTTTTGAGAACTCAGAGTGTGTAAATTGGCCATTTTCATGCACTATTAACCATTCCATAAATCTTGTGTTTTGGGCCCCTGGAAGCATGAAAATCACTTTAAACATGCTAATTTTAGATCTAACACTCATGATCCACCTACAAATGTGAACTGACGTTCAAAAATAAAACATTTGAAAACGGACCATTTTCCACATTTCTGAAGCATGACGTAATGGGGGGGTGTTATCTCTTTTGTCGAAAATCAGCCGTTTTTGCTCGAACATTAAATGCCTCCAAATGGTTTTTATTTCACTTCCCGAGCCCCTGGAAGCATGAAAATCACTTTAAACATGCTAATTTTAGCTCTAACACTGATGATCCACCTACAAATGTGAACTGACGTTCAAAAATAAAACATTTGAAAACGGACCATTTTCCACATTTCTGAAGCATGACGTAATGGGGGGGTGTTATCTCTTTTGTCGAAAATCAGCCGTTTTTGCTCGAACATTAAATGCCTCCAAATGGTATTTATTTCACTTCCCGAGCCCCTGGAAGCATGAAAATCACTTTAAACATGCTAATTTTAGCTCTAACACTGATGATCCACCTACAAATGTGAACTGACGTTCAAAAATAAAACATTTGAAAACGGTCCCTTTTCCACATTTCTGAAGCATGACGTAATGGGGGGGTGTTATCTCTTTTGTCGAAAATCAGCCGTTTTTGCTCGAACATTAAATGCCTCCAAATGGTATTTAATTAACTTCCCGAGCCTCTGGAAGCATGAAAATCACTTTAAACATGCTAATTTTAGCTCTAACACTGATGATCTACCTACAAATGTGAACTGACGTTCAAAAATAAAACATTTGAAAACAGACCATTTTCCACATTTCTGAAGCATGACGTAATGGGGGGGTGCTATCTCTTTTGTCGAAAATCAGCCGTTTTTGCTCGAACATTAAATGCCTCCAAATGGTATTTAATTAACTTCCCGGGGTGAAGAAACCCTTTTTGAGAACTCAGAGTGAGTAAATTGGCCATTTTCATGCACTTTTAACCATTCCATAAATCTTGTGTTTTGGGCCCCTGGAAGCATGAAAATCACTTTAAACATGCTAATTTTAGCTCTAACACTGATGATCCACCTACAAATGTGAACTGACGTTCAAAAATAAAACATTTGAAAACGGACCATTTTCCACATTTCTGAAGCATGACGTAATGGGGGGGGTGTTATCTCTTTTGTCGAAAATCAGCCGTTTTTGCTCGAACATTAAATGCCTCCAAATGGTACTTAATTAACTTCCCGGGGTGAAGAAACCCTTTTTGAGAACTCAGAGTGAGTAAATTGGCCATTTTCATGCACTTTTAACCATTCCATAAATCTTGTGTTTAGGGCCCCTGGAAGCATGAAAATCACTTTAAACATGCTAATTTTAGCTCTAACACTGATGATCCACCTACAAATGTGAACTGACGTTCAAAAATAAAACATTTGAAAACGGACCATTTTCCACATTTCTGAAGCATGACGTAATGGGGGGTGTTATCTCTTTTGTCGAAAATCAGCAGTTTTTGCTCGAACATTAAATGCCTCTAAATGGTATTTAATTAACTTCCCGAGCCCCTGGAAGCATGAAAATCACTTTAAACATGCTAATTTTAGCTCTAACACTGATGATCCACCTACAAATGTGAACTGACGTTCAAAAATAAAACATTTGAAAACTGACCATTTTCCACATTTCTGAAGCATGACGTAATGGGGGGTGTTATCTCTTTTGTCGAAAATCAGCCGTTTTTGCTCGAACATTAAATGCCTCCAAATGGTATTTAATTTACTTCCCGGGGTGAAGAAACCCTTTTTGAGAACTCAGAGTGAGTAAATTGGCCATTTTCATGCACTTTTAACCATTCCATAAATCTTGTGTTTTGGGCCCCTGGAAGCATGAAAATCACTTTAAACATGCTAATTTTAGCTCTAACACTGATGATCCACCTACAAATGTGAACTGACGTTCAAAAATAAAACATTTGAAAACGGACCATTTTCCACATTTCTGAAGCATGACGTAATGGGGGGGTGTTATCTCTTTTGTCGAAAATCAGCCGTTTTTGCTCGAACATTAAATGCCTCCAAATGGTATTTATTTCACTTCCCGAGCCCCTGGAAGCATGAAAATCACTTTAAACATGCTAATTTTAGCTCTAACACTGATGATCCACCTACAAATGTGAACTGACGTTCAAAAATAAAACATTTGAAAACGGACCATTTTCCACATTTCTGAAGCATGACGTAATGGGGGGGTGTTATCTCTTTTGTCGAAAATCAGCCGTTTTTGCTCGAACATTAAATGCCTCCAAATGGTATTTAATTAACTTCCCGGGGTGAAGAAACCCTTTTTGAGAACTCAGAGTGAGTAAATTGGCCATTTTCATGCACTTTTAACCATTCCATAAATCTTGTGTTTTGGGCCCCTGGAAGCATGAAAATCACTTTAAACATGCTAATTTTAGCTTTAACACTGATGATCCACCTACAAATGTGAACTGACGTTCAAAAATAAAACATTTGAAAACGGACCATTTTCCACATTTCTGAAGCATGACGTAATGGGGGGGTGTTATCTCTTTTGTCGAAAATCAGCCGTTTTTGCTCGAACATTAAATGCCTCCAAATGGTATTTAATTAACTTCCCGAGCCCCTGGAAGCATGAAAATCACTTTAAACATGCTAATTTTAGCTCTAACACTGATGATCCACCTACAAATGTGAACTGACGTTCAAAAATAAAACATTTGAAAACGGACCATTTTCCACATTTCTGAAGCATGACGTAATGGGGGGGTGTTATCTCTTTTGTCGAAAATCAGCCGTTTTTGCTCGAACATTAAATGCCTCCAAATGGTATTTATTTCACTTCCCGAGCCCCTGGAAGCATGAAAATCACTTTAAACATACTAATTTTAGCTCTAACACTGATGATCCACCTACAAATGTGAACTGACGTTCAAAAATAAAACATTTGAAAACGGACCATTTTCCACATTTCTGAAGCATGACGTAATGGGGGGTGTTATCTCTTTTGTCGAAAATCAGCCGTTTTTGCTCGAACATTAAATGCCTCCAAATGGTATTTAATTAACTTCCCGAGCCCCTGGAAGCATGAAAATCACTTTAAACATGCTAATTTTAGCTCTAACACTGATGATCCACCTACAAATGTGAACTGACGTTCAAAAATAAAACATTTGAAAACGGACCATTTTCCACATTTCTGAAGCATGACGTAATGGGGGGGTGTTATCTCTTTTGTCGAAAATCAGCCGTTTTTGCTCGAACATTAAATGCCTCCAAATGGTATTTAATTAACTTCCCGAGCCCCTGGAAGCATGACAATCACTTTAAACATGCTAATTTTAGCTCTAACACTGATGATCCACCTACAAATGTGAACTGACGTTCAAAAATAAAACATTTGAAAACGGACCATTTTCCACATTTCTGAAGCATGACGTAATGGGGGGGTGTTATCTCTTTTGTCGAAAATTAGCCGTTTTTGCTCGAACAATAAATGCCTCCAAATGGTATTTATTTCACTTCCCGAGCCCCTGGAAGCATGAAAATCACTTTAAACATGCTAATTTTAGCTCTAACACTGATGATCCACCTACAAATGTGAACTGACGTTCAAAAATAAAACATTTGAAAACGGACCATTTTCCACATTTCTGAAGCATGACGTAATGGGGGGGTGTTATCTCTTTTGTCGAAAATCAGCCGTTTTTGCTCGAACATTAAATGCCTCCAAATGGTATTTAATTAACTTCCCGGGGTGAAGAAACCCTTTTTGAGAACTCAGAGTGAGTAAATTGGCCATTTTCATGCACTTTTAACCATTCCATAAATCTTGTGTTTTGGGCCCCTGGAAGCATGAAAATCACTTTAAACATGCTAATTTTAGCTCTAACGCTGATGATCCACCTACAAATGTGATCTGACGTTCAAAAATAAAACATTTGAAAACGGACCATTTTCCACATTTCTGAAGCATGACGTAATGGGGGGGCGTTATCTCTTTTGTCGAAAATCAGCCGTTTTTGCTCGAACATTAAATGCCTCCAAATGGTATTTAATTAACTTCCCGAGCCCCTGGAAGCATGAAAATCACTTTAAACATGCTAATTTTAGCTCTAACACTGATGATCCACCTACAAATGTGAACTGACGTTCAAAAATAAAACATTTGAAAACGGACCATTTTCCACATTTCTGAAGCATGACGTAATGGGGGGGTGTTATCTCTTTTGTCGAAAATCAGCCGTTTTTGCTCGAACATTAAATGCCTCCAAATGGTATTTAATTAACTTCCCGAGCCCCTGGAAGCATGAAAATCACTTTAAACATGCTAATTTTAGCTCTAACACTGATGATCCACCTACAAATGTGAACTGACGTTCAAAAATAAAACATTTGAAAACGGACCATTTTCCACATTTCTGAAGCATGACGTAATGGGGGGTGTTATCTCTTTTGTCGAAAATCAGCCGTTTTTGCTCGAACATTAAATGCCTCCAAATGGTATTTAATTAACTTCCCGGGGTGAAGAAACCCTTTTTGAGAACTCAGAGTGAGTAAATTGGCCATTTTCATGCACTTTTAACCATTCCATAAATCTTGTGTTTAGGGCCCCTGGAAGCATGAAAATCACTTTAAACATGCTAATTTTAGCTCTAACACTGATGATCCACCTACAAATGTGAACTGACGTTCAAAAATAAAACATTTGAAAACGGACCATTTTCCACATTTCTGAAGCATGACGTAATGGGGGGGTGTTATCTCTTTTGTCGAAAATCAGCCGTTTTTGCTCGAACATTAAATGCCTCCAAATGGTATTTATTTCACTTCCCGAGCCCCTGGAAGCATGAAAATCACTTTAAACATGCTAATTTTAGCTCTAACACTGATGACCCACCTACAAATGTGAACTGACGTTCAAAAATAAAACATTTGAAAACGGACCATTTTCCACATTTCTGAAGCATGACGTAATGGGGGGTGTTATCTCTTTTGTCGAAAATCAGCCGTTTTTGCTCGAACATTAAATGCCTCCAAATGGTATTTAATTAACTTCCCGAGCCCCTGGAAGCATGAAAATCACTTTAAACATGCTAATTTTAGCTCTAACACTGATGATCCACCTACAAATGTGAACTGACGTTCAAAAATAAAACATTTGAAAACGGACCATTTTCCACATTTCTGAAGCATGACGTAATGGGGGGGTGTTATCTCTTTTGTCAAAAATCAGCCGTTTTTGCTCGAACATTAAATGCCTCCAAATGGTATTTAATTAACTTCCCGAGCCCCTGGAAGCATGAAAATCACTTTAAACATGCTAATTTTAGCTCTAACACTGATGATCCACCTACAAATGTGAACTGACGTTCAAAAATAAAACATTTGAAAACGGACCATTTTCCACATTTCTGAAGCATGACGTAATGGGGGGGTGTTATCTCTTTTGTCGAAAATCAGCCGTTTTTGCTCGAACATTAAATGCCTCCAAATGGTATTTAATTAACTTCCCGGGGTGAAGAAACCCTTTTTGAGAACTCAGAGTGAGTAAATTGGCCATTTTCATGCACTTTTAACCATTCCATAAATCTTGTGTTTAGGGCCCCTGGAAGCATGAAAATCACTTTAAACATGCTAATTTTAGCTATAACACTGATGATCCACCTACAAATGTGAACTGACGTTCAAAAATAAAACATTTGAAAACGGACCATTTTCCACATTTCTGAAGCATGACGTAATGGGGGGGTGTTATCTCTTTTGTCGAAAATCAGCCGTTTTTGCTGGAACATTAAATGGCTCCAAATGGTATTTAATTAACTTCCCGGGGTGAAGAAACCCTTTTTGAGAACTCAGAGTGAGTATATTGTCCATTTTCATGCACTTTTAACCATTCCATAAATCTTGTGTTTAGGGCCCCTGGAAGCATGAAAATCACTTTAAACATGCTAATTTTAGCTCTAACACTGATGATCCACCTACAAATGTGAACTGACGTTCAAAAATAAAACATTTGAAAACGGACAATTTCCCACATTTCTGAAGCATGACGTAATGGGGGGGTGTTATCTCTTTTGTCGAAAATCAGCCGTTTTTGCACGAACATTAAATGCCTCCAAATGGTATTTAATTAACTTCCCGAGCCCCTGGAAGCATGAAAATCACTTTAAACATGCTAATTTTAGCTCTAACACCAATGATCCACCTACAAATGTGAACTGACGTTCAAAAATAAAACATTTGAAAACGGACCATTTTCCACATTTCTGAAGCATGACGTAATGGGGGGGTGTTATCTCTTTTGTCGAAAATCAGCCGTTTTTGCTCGAACATTAAATGCCTCCAAATGGTATTTATTTCACTTCCCGAGCCCCTGGAAGCATGAAAATCACTTTAAACATGCTAATTTTAGCTCTAACACTGATGATCCACCTACAAATGTGAACTGACGTTCAAAAATAAAACATTTGAAAATGGACCATTTTCCACATTTCTGAAGCATGACGTAATGGGGGGGTGTTATCTCTTTTGTCGAAAATCAGCCATTTTTGCTCGAACATTAAATGCCTCCAAATGGTATTTAATTAACTTCCCGGGGTGAAGAAACCCTTTTTGAGAACTCAGAGTGAGTAAATTGGCCATTTTCATGCACTTTTAACCATTCCATAAATCTTGTGTTTTGGGCCCCTGGAAGCATGAAAATCACTTTAAACATGCTAATTTTAGCTCTAACACTGATGATCCACCTACAAATGTGAACTGACGTTCAAAAATAAAACATTTGAAAACGGACCATTTTCCACATTTCTGAAGCATGACGTAATGGGGGGATGTTATCTCTATTGTCGAAAATCAGCCGTTTTTGCTCGAACATTAAATGCCTCCAAATGGTATTTAATTAACTTCCCGAGCCCCTGGAAGCATGAAAATCACTTTAAACATACTAATTTTAGCTCTAACACTGATGATCCACCTACAAATGTGAACTGACGTTCAAAAATAAAACATTTGAAAACTGACCATTTTCCACATTTCTGAAGCATGACGTAATGGGGGGGTGTTATCTCTTTTGTCGAAAATCAGCTGTTTTTGCTCAAACATTAAATGCCTCCAAATGGTATTTATTTCACTTCCCGAGCCCCTGGAAGCATGAAAATCACTTTAAACATGCTAATTTTAGCTCTAACACTGATGATCCACCTACAAATGTGAACTGACGTTCAAAAATAAAACATTTGAAAACGGACCATTTTCCACATTTCTGAAGCATGACGTAATGGGGGGGTGTTATCTCTTTTGTCCAAAATCAGCCGTTTTTGCTCGAACATTAAATGCCTCCAAATGGTATTTAATTAACTTCCCGGGGTGAAGAAACCCTTTTTGAGAACTCAGAGTGAGTAAATTGGCCATTTTCATGCACTTTTAACCATTCCATAAATCTTGTGTTTTGGGCCCCTGGAAGCATGAAAATCACTTTAAACATGCTAATTTTAGCTCTAACACTGATGATCCACCTACAAATGTGAACTGACGTTCAAAAATAAAACATTTGAAAACGGACCATTTTCCACATTTCTGAAGCATGACGTAATGGGGGGTGTTATCTCTTTTGTCGAAAATCAGCCGTTTTTGCTCGAACATTAAATACCTCCAAATGGTATTTATTTCACTTCCCGAGCCCCTGGAAGCATGAAAATCACTTTAAACATGCTAATTTTAGCTCTAACACTGATGATCCACCTACAAATGTGAACTGACGTTCAAAAATAAAACATTTGAAAACGGACCATTTTCCACATTTCTGAAGCATGACGTAATGGGGGGTGTTATCTCTTTTGTCGAAAATCAGCCGTTTTTGCTCGAACATTAAATGCCTCCAAATGGTATTTAATTAACTTCCCGGGGTGAAGAAACCCTTTTTGAGAACTCAGAGTGAGTAAATTGGCCATTTTCATGCACTTTTAACCATTCCATAAATCTTGTGTTTTGGGCCCCTGGAAGCATGAAAATCACTTTAAACATGCTAATTTTAGCTCTAACACTGATGATCCACCTACAAATGTGAACTGACGTTCAAAAATAAAACATTTGAAAACGGACCATTTTCCACATTTCTGAAGCATGACGTAATGGGGGGGTGTTATCTCTTTTGTCGAAAATCAGCCGTTTTTGCTCGAACATTAAATGCCTCCAAATGGTATTTAATTAACTTCCCGAGCCCCTGGAAGCATGAAAATCACTTTAAACATGCTAATTTTAGCTCTAACACTGATGATCCACCTACAAATGTGAACTGACGTTCAAAAATAAAACATTTGAAAACGGACCATTTTCCACATTTCTGAAGCATGACGTAATGGGGGGGGTGTTATCTCTTTTGTCGAAAATCAGCCGTTTTTGCTCGAACATTAAATGCCTCCAAATGGTATTTAATTAACTTCCCGGGGTGAAGAAACCCTTTTTGAGAACTCAGAGTGAGTAAATTGGCCATTTTCATGCACTTTTAACCATTCCATAAATCTTGTATTTTGGGCCCCTGGAAGCATGAAAATCACTTTAAACATGCTAATTTTAGCTCTAACACTGATGATCCACCTGCAAATGTGAACTGACGTTCAAAAATAAAACATTTGAAAACGGACCATTTTCCACATTTCTGAAGCATGACGTAATGGGGGGGTGTTATCTCTTTTGTCGAAAATCAGCCGTTTTTGCTCGAACATTAAATGCCTCCAAATGGTATTTATTTCACTTCCCGAGCCCCTGGAAGCATGAAAATCACTTTAAACATGCTAATTTTAGCTCTAACACTGATGATCCACCTACAAATGTGAACTGACGTTCAAAAATAAAACATTTGAAAACGGACCATTTTCCACATTTCTGAAGCATGACGTAATGGGGGGTGTTATCTCTTTTGTCGAAAATCAGCCGTTTTTGCTCGAGCATTAAATGCCTCCAAATGGTATTTAATTAACTTCCCGAGCCCCTGGAAGCATGAAAATCACTTTAAACATGCTAATTTTAGCTCTAACACTGATGATCCACCTACAAATGTGAACTGACGTTCAAAAATAAAACATTTGAAAACGGACCATTTTCCACATTTCTGAAGCAATGACGTAATGGGGGGGTGTTATCTCTTTTGTCGAAAATCAGCCGTTTTTGCTCGAACATTAAATGCCTCCAAATGGTATTTAATTAACTTCCCGAGCCCCTGGAAGCATGAAAATCACTTTAAACATGCTAATTTTAGCTCTAACACTGATGATCCACCTACAAATGTGAACTGACGTTCAAAAATAAAACATTTGAAAACGGACCATTTTCCACATTTCTGAAGCATGACGTAATGGGGGGGTGTTATCTCTTTTGTCGAAAATCAGCCGTTTTTGCTCGAACATTAAATGCCTCCAAATGGTATTTAATTAACTTCCCGAGCCCCTGGAAGCATGACAATCACTTTAAACATGCTAATTTTAGCTCTAACACTGATGATCCACCTACAAATGTGAACTGACGTTCAAAAATAAAACATTTGAAAACGGACCATTTTCCACATTTCTGAAGCATGACGTAATGGGGGGGTGTTATCTCTTTTGTCGAAAATCAGCCGTTTTTGCTCGAACATTAAATGCCTCCAAATGGTATTTATTTCACTTCCCGAGCCCCTGGAAGCATGAAAATCACTTTAAACATGCTAATTTTACCTCTAACACTGATGATCCACCTACAAATGTGAACTGACGTTCAAAAATAAAACATTTGAAAACGGACCATTTTCCACATTTCTGAAGCATGACGTAATGGGGGGGTGTTATCTCTTTTGTCGAAAATCAGCCGTTTTTGCTCGAACATTAAATGCCTCTCAATGGTATTTAATTAACTTCCCGGGGTGAAGAAACCCTTTTTGAGAACTCAGAGTGAGTAAATTGGCCATTTTCATGCACTATTAACCATTCCATAAATCTTGTGTTTTGGGCCCCTGGAAGCATGAAAATCACTTTAAACATGCTAATTTTAGATCTAACACTCATGATCCACCTACAAATGTGAACTGACGTTCAAAAATAAAACATTTGAAAACTGACCATTTTCCACATTTCTGAAGCATGACGTAATGGGGGGGTGTTATCTCTTTTGTCGAAAATCAGCCGTTTTTGCTCGAACATTAAATGCCTCCAAATGGTTTTTATTTCACTTCCCGAGCCCCTGGAAGCATGAAAATCACTTTAAACATGCTAATTTTAGCTCTAACACTGATGATCCACCTACAAATGTGAACTGACGTTCAAAAATAAAACATTTGAAAACGGACCATTTTCCACATTTCTGAAGCATGACGTAATGGGGGGGTGTTATCTCTTTTGTCGAAAATCAGCCGTTTTTGCTCGAACATTAAATGCCTCCAAATGGTATTTATTTCACTTCCCGAGCCCCTGGAAGCATGAAAATCACTTTAAACATGCTAATTTTAGCTCTAACACTGATGATCCACCTACAAATGTGAACTGACGTTCAAAAATAAAACATTTGAAAACGGTCCTTTTTCCACATTTCTGAAGCATGACGTAATGGGGGGGTGTTATCTCTTTTGTCGAAAATCAGCCGTTTTTGCTCGAACATTAAATGCCTCCAAATGGTATTTAATTAACTTCCCGAGCCTCTGGAACATGAAAATCACTTTAAACATGCTAATTTTAGCTCTAACACTGATGATCCACCTACAAATGTGAACTGACGTTCAAAAATAAAACATTTGAAAACAGACCATTTTCCACATTTCTGAAGCATGACGTAATGGGGGGGTGTTATCTCTTTTGTCGAAAATCAGCCGTTTTTGCTCGAACATTAAATGCCTCCAAATGGTATTTAATTAACTTCCCGGGGTGAAGAAACCCTTTTTGAGACCTCAGAGTGAGTAAATTGGCCATTTTCATGCACTTTTAACCATTCCATAAATCTTGTGTTTTGGGCCCCTGGAAGCATGAAAATCACTTTAAACATGCTAATTTTAGCTCTAACACTGATGATCCACCTACAAATGTGAACTGACGTTCAAAAATAAAACATTTGAAAACGGACCATTTTCCACATTTATGAAGCATGACGTAATGGGGGGGTGTTATCTCTTTTGTCGAAAATCAGCCGTTTTTGCTCGAACATTAAATGCCTCCAAATGGTATTTAATTAACTTCCCGAGCCCCTGGAAGCATGAAAATCACTTTAAACATGCTAATTTTAGCTCTAACACTGATGATCCACCTACAAATGTGAACTGACGTTCAAAAATAAAACATTTGAAAACGGACCATTTTCCACATTTCTGAAGCATGACGTAATGGGGGGGGTGTTATCTCTTTTGTCGAAAATCAGCCGTTTTTGCTCGAACATTAAATGCCTCCAAATGGTATTTAATTAACTTCCCGGGGTGAAGAAACCCTTTTTGAGAACTCAGAGTGAGTAAATTGGCCATTTTCATGCACTTTTAACCATTCCATAAATCTTGTGTTTTGGGCCCCTGGAAGCATGAAAATCACTTTAAACATGCTAATTTTAGCTCTAACACTGATGATCCACCTACAAATGTGAACTGACGTTCAAAAATAAAACATTTGAAAACGGACCATTTTCCACATTTCTGAAGCATGACGTAATGGGGGGGTTTTATCTCTTTTGTCGAAAATCAGCCGTTTTTGCTCGAACATTAAATGCCTCCAAATGGTATTTAAATAACTTCCCGGGGTGAAGAAACCCTTTTTGAGAACTCAGAGTAAGTAAATTGGCCATTTTCATGCACTTTTAACCATTCCATAAAGCTTGTGTTTTGGGCCCCTGGAAGCATGAAAATCACTTTAAACATGCTAATTTTAGCTCTAACACTGATGATCCACCTACAAATGTGAACTGACGTTCAAAAATAAAACATTTGAAAACGGACCATTTTCCACATTTCTGAAGCATGACGTAATGGGGGGGTGTTATCTCTTTTGTCGAAAATCAGCCGTTTTTGCTCGAACATTAAATGCCTCCAAATGGTATTTAATTAACTTTCCGGGGTGAAGAAACCCTTTTTGAGAACTCAGAGTGAGTAAATTGGCCATTTTCATGCACTTTTAACCATTCCATAAATCTTGTGTTTTGGGCCCCTGGAAGCATGAAAATCACTTTAAACATGCTAATTTTAGCTCTAACAATGATGATCCACCTACAAATGTGAACTGACGTTCAAAAATAAAACATTTGAAAACGGACCATTTTCCAGATTTCTGAAGCATGACGTAATGGGGGGGTGTTATCTCTTTTGTCGAAAATCAGCCGTTTTTGCTCGAACATTAAATGACTCCAAATGGTATTTAATTAACTTCCCGAGCCCCTGGAAGCATGAAAATCACTTTAAACATGCTAATTTTAGCTCTAACACTGATGATCCACCTACAAATGTGAACTGACGTTCAAAAATAAAACATTTGAAAATGGACCATTTTCCACATTTCTGAAGCATGACGTAATGGGGGGGTGTTATCTCTTTTGTCGAAAATCAGCCGTTTTTGCTCGAACATTAAATGCCTCCAAATGGTACTTAATTAACTTCCCGGGGTGAAGAAACCCTTTTTGAGAACTCAGAGTGAGTAAATTGGCCATTTTCATGCACTTTTAACCATTCCATAAATCTTGTGTTTAGGGCCCCTGGAAGCATGAAAATCACTTTAAACATGCTAATTTTAGCTCTATCACTGATGATCCACCTACAAATGTGAACTGACGTTCAAAAATAAAACATTTGAAAACGGACCATTTTCCACATTTCTGAAGCATGACGTAATGGGGGGTGTTATCTCTTTTGTTGAAAATCAGCCGTTTTTGCTCGAACATTAAATGCCTCCAAATGGTATTTAATTAACTTCCCGGGGTGAAGAAACCCTTTTTGAGAACTCAGAGTGAGTAAATTGGCCATTTTCATGCACTTTTAACCATTCCATAAATCTTGTGTTTTGGGCCCCTGGAAGCATGAAAATCACTTTAAACATGCTAATTTTAGCTTTAACACTGATGATCCACCTACAAATGTGAACTGACGTTCAAAAATTAAACATTTGAAAACGGACCATTTTCCACATTTCCGAAGCATGTCGTAATGGGGGGTGTTATCTCTTTTGTCGAAAATCAGCCGTTTTTGCTCGAACATTAAATGCCTCCAAATGGTATTTAATTAACTTCCCGGGGTGAAGAAACCCTTTTTGAGAACTCAGAGTGAGTAAATTGGCCATTTTCATGCACTTTTAACCATTCCATAAATCTTGTGTTTTGGGCCCCTGGAAGCATGAAAATCACTTTAAACATGCTAATTTTAGCTTTAACACTGATGATCCACCTACAAATGTGAACTGACGTTCAAAAATTAAACATTTGAAAACGGACCATTTTCCACATTTCCGAAGCATGTCGTAATGGGGGGGTGTTATCTCTTTTGTCGAAAATCAGCAGTTTTTGCTCGAACATTAAATGCCTCCAAATGGTATTTATTTCACTTCCCGAGCCCCTGGAAGCATGAAAATCACTTTAAACATGCTAATTTTAGCTCTAACACTGATGATCCACCTACAAATGTGAACTGACGTTCAAAAATAAAACATTTGAAAACGGACCATTTTCCACATTTATGAAGCATGACGTAATGGGGGGGTGTTATCTCTTTTGTCGAAAATCAGCCGTTTTTGCTCGAACATTAAATGCCTCCAAATGGTATTTAATTAACTTCCCGGGGTGAAGAAACCCTTTTTGAGAACTCAGAGTGAGTAAATTGGCCATTTTCATGCACTTTTAACCATTCCATAAATCTTGTGTTTTGGGCCGCTGGAAGCATGAAAATCACTTTAAACATGCTAATTTTAGCTCTAACACTGATGATCCACCTACAAATGTGAACTGACGTTCAAAAATAAAACATTTGAAAACGGACCATTTTCCACATTTCTGAAGCATGACGTAATGGGGGGGTGTTATCTCTTTTGTCGAAAATCAGCCGTTTTTGCTCGAACATTAAATGCCTCCAAATGGTATTTAATTAACTTCCCGAGCCCCTGGAAGCATGAAAATCACTTTAAACATGCTAATTTTAGCTCTAACACTGATGATCCACCTACAAATGTGAACTGATGTTCAAAAATAAAACATTTGAAAACGGACCATTTTCCACATTTCTGAAGCATGACGTAATGGGGGGGTTTTATCTCTTTTGTCGAAAATCAGCCGTTTTTGCTCGAACATTAAATGCCTCCAAATGGTATTTAAATAACTTCCCGGGGTGAAGAAACCCTTTTTGAGAACTCAGAGTGAGTAAATTGGCCATTTTCATGCACTTTTAACCATTCCATAAATCTTGTGTTTTGGGCCCCTGGAAGCATGAAAATCACTTTAAACATGCTAATTTTAGCTCTAACACTGATGATCCACCTACAAATGTGAACTGACGTTCAAAAATAAAACATTTGAAAACGGACCATTTTCCAGATTTCTGAAGCATGACGTAATGGGGGGGTGTTATCTCTTTTGTCGAAAATCAGCCGTTTTTGCTCGAACATTAAATGACTCCAAATGGTATTTAATTAACTTCCCGAGCCCCTGGAAGCATGAAAATCACTTTAAACATGCTAATTTTAGCTCTAACACTGATGATCCACCTACAAATGTGAAATGACGTTCAAAAAAAAAACATTTGAAAATGGACCATTTTCCACATTTCTGAAGCATGACGTAATGGGGGGGTGTTATCTCTTTTGTCGAAAATCA